>NC_141876.1:224589642-224901830 GCF_056163025.1 Triticum urartu | reverse complement strand
TGCAACCTCAACAGTTTGACCTCAGCGGCAGTGTTAAGACATATCACAGCGTATTACCAAAGATGGGTATACCAAAAAAAGAGAAAGTCAAAAGCCGAATAATCAGCTCATACCCGGTATACTCGCCGATGAAATCAAGTACACGGTCAGTCTGTCAGGAAAAACATTTGTCCAATCTCAAGTTGTAAATATTTGAGGCATGACACATCTATAACTCCATACACCGTTATATTGCTCCTGACAAAAGGCAGTCAGATCTTTGGTACATATCTCATGCTCGAGCCAAAGAAATAAATTAAAAAACAGTACCACCTATGAGCAATCAGATCCTGTCAGAAGATGGCCATGATCAATTCTCAGCATTTATTGAAACCAGAAGGCCTACATTTATTGGAAGCAACCCCTTGACAGAAGTAAAAATGTTTTCATGACCAAAAGAAAATTTATGCTTAGATCCATTGGATACCACCACAGGTATGGGGAATCAACATCAGTAAAAATAAATTGGTATATGAGCAAAGACCTGTCAGGATTTGGGGAAGGTGAAGCAAACCACCCAGAGCAAGGGAAGAAATTCGTATGAAATTCTTGGGGGAACAATAAATAAAGGAAAAAGGATACCCGAGTTGGAAACGGTGTCCTAAAGTCATACTTGTTCCCTGAGCAACTAAATCTCGAGGATGAGATTTCTTTAAGGGGGTAAGAGCTGTAATAGGCTGGATTTTGGCCCTTTCTTTTTCTTTTGATTTATCTGGTTTTTGCTTTGTTTTTCTTTTTGGAGTGGTTCCCTGGCCTTGTCACCTGGGAAATCATCTTCATTTCTTCTCCCAAGTGGATCATCATCCTAAAAACTTTGCCAAGATCATGTCACTTCACTCCTTGACCAAACCATAATTTCTTTTTCTCAGGAATATTCCTTTTTCCTATTAAAGGAATAACCCTGTCTGCCCTAGGTTGTAAAGCAACCCATATTTCTGCCAATCCAAAACCCCCCAAATAATTCTTATAAATTATTTGGGTCATATATTCCTCAAATATGGCAAAATATTTCATTGGCCATATTTCCCATCATGATCAATAAATTCATTTCCTATTCTATCCTAAATGGCATATTGTGAAGCAAATGCTATTTATCTTTGCCCATTTGCCCCCAAACATTTTGGGCATGATATATCATCCAAATAATTGACCAGTGCCAAAACTTCCTCAGTGATTTTTCAAAGTTCCTGTCTGAGGGAAACTTTTGTGAAGGAAGTACTAGCTAGGATTATCCAGATGAGTTGAAATTTTGCACAATCCTTCATGTGCTCATATTATCTCACTCCTCCAAATTTCAGCTCCATCCATTGATCTATGTGAGCACCACATGAAATCTTTGATTCTGTCAATATTTTCAGGTTGTGAAGAAAGTATATTTTATATTACTTCATTTTGCCTGAACATTTACCAGGGCATTCTCCTACCCAAATAACTTCTATCCACCAAATTTTGCACCTGTTCACCTAGCCAATATTTCTCTAGAATTATTGCAAGTTTATGGTCAACAAGGATGTTTGTGAAGCAAGTACCATTTTGGTGAATCCAATTGGTATGAAAATTTTACAGCGTCTTTATATGATGAAATCATCAAGCCTTGCCAAATTTGAGCTCAAGTTGATGCTTCATGTGAGTGCATCATCATGCTCAAGTTACTGGACCATTTTGGTCAGTTGCAAAGCAACTATATCAACCATTGGTCCAAATCACCTAAAATTTCACAGGACTAGAGTCCTTCCTATCCTAAACCTCCCACACAGCTTATTTAGCCATTAGCATTTATCTGTTGATCACTGCATCATGGTTCCGATTGATGTAGTAAACTTCAGAGCTTACTTACCATTTACCTGCTTCACTTTTAACCGAGCTACCACCGTGGTTGTAACCTACCCAGGAAGGACTTACCATTAGACAATGTTTGCCAACCCTTAGCACTTTCTCCTCTCCAGCTCACGCGGTGACCACCGCTTTGGCACGCTTTGGCCGCGCCCAGGACGTCTTCTTGCTCGGGCCCCTCCTCTGCTCGGCGTCTCAGCAAGCACGGGCCTGTCCAGCGTGTTCCCCGCATCGTCGCCGTCCTCCTAGAGCCACTTGCCCCTTCGCCAGTCCCTCTGTTAGCTCTCGTCGCTGCGCGCCCACGGGCGCACTATGTCCGACTGAGCTTTAATGGCGTTCAGCGTCTTTCTCCTTTGCGCCCTCGGCCCCTCTTGCCCTGTGCCTCACTGTCGCTCGTCCGCTCCTGCCTCGTTGCGTTCCCGCGCCTCCCCATGATCGCTGGCCTCGCCAGAGCATGGCCGGACGCGAGCGGCGGCACCCGAGCCACGGCAACGTGTCCACGACCTCCCTCCTCGCCCCGCCTATATATAGCCCTCTCCGTCCCCTCCCGAGCACACCACTCGCCTCCCCTCACTCCTTTGGTCCTGCCCAGCCTCTCCAACAAGCTCTAGGAGCTCCTGAGCCCTCCTATGGCCGCCATGGCCGCCGTTGGTGCCCACCTAAATTGGCGGCAACCAAGCCCTCCCTTTCTTCTTGGCCATCACCAGAGCCCTACACCACCACTCCAGATAGACCCCGCGCCTCCACCCATCTTCCCCGCGACCCTAGCACCGAGTCCATCTTCACCGTGGCCGCCGTCTGCTATGGCCAGTACCTCACGCAACCCCAAGCTCCTATCACGCCGGTAGGTCGCACGCCGCGGGAGGTGATCGGAATCACCGGGAATCCCCGTCGGGCCGCCGGCCTCGTCTCTGCATCGCGGGCAAGCGGGAGGAGGAAGAAGGAGCCGGGCCAGGCGGGGCCCATCTTCACGCGGCCCCACCTGTCGGCGGGTAGGCGTTGATCCGGTCTGCCCACATGGATAAGTGACGGGTCCCACCCTGAGGGACCCGCAGGTCAGCGACCCCACGCCCGGCCTCGCCACTGTCCACGTGGTTAAGTGGAAGCGTACTTTAGAAAGTACGTTTTCCCGCGAAGTAAGCGTATTTCGCCTCTGCTTTATTCCAGAATGCGCTTTCTCAGTTCTGAAGACGTATTTCCTAAAATGTGTTTTCTGTTTTCTCACTCAGGGGCCTGTTAGGAATCTTTTCACAGATAGGTCCCTGGCAGAAAAAACCTTATATCTTTTCAACCGTAGCTCCAAATCAGGTGATTCCAATGCCCACATCTTCATTTCATCGAACCTGTTCTGTTGGTTTCACTTTCACTATGGTTTGACACAGTGGAAATGACCTTTTTGCCCTTGCACGTAAACAGCCCCTCCGAGAGAAAGCTGTTTCCGGCAAATCTTTCCGCGACTTCACCGCACATCTCCCCGGTGTATTCTTCATCCCCAGGAAAGCCACACCCTCCATTTGCATGATTGCAATGCAGTGACATGGTTTATTCATTTGAACTTGTTTAAAATACTGCAGTAGCTATGTATGATTTGTTCATGGCATCTCTCGGAGTATTGTTGTGATCTTGATGTTGCCATGATATTGCTTGGAGTTCTAGTACTTATATTTTGATGATTATATGAATGACATGTTGCCTTTGGATTCTTAGGGGCTATTATGATTATGTTCATGATGGTATTAGGCTTTGGAGTATTACTTTGGATGACATGTTGCCTTTGGATTCTTAATGGCTATTATGATTATGTTCATGATGGTATTATGCTTTGGAGTATTACTTTGGATGACATGTTGCCTTTGGATTCTTAGTGGCTAGTGTTAGTTTCATCATGATGCTAGTTGATCTTATGTTTTGGCGTATGATGCTAGAGATGATGCTTGCATGTGGATCATAGTTGGATAGTTAGTTCTTGATATTTGAGTAGTAGTCTTATCGGTCTGGGACTCATCCTGATAGCAGTGCTACTGTCCTCAGAGTATTTTGATATGACAATATTATGCTTTGGGTTATTAGTTGGATATTGCTATGACTTGGATTATAGTTTGATAGTTGTTATCGGAGTATCAGTTATCACAGTTATATTTTTGGGGATAAATTCCGTCATTAAGTTGATTAGGTGCCACCGAACCGGGCTTTCTCCAGTGCAACCACATTTGCCTTTATGGGAAGGTCCTAATAGGATGCTATTGCCGTGCCTCTCGCCGGTGCCTCCAACGAGGGAAGGTTATGGGCGCACGCTACCCTGATCAGGTAGGCGGACATAACCTTGTGTGCCCGTTGTTGTTGTTATGTGCACGTGTCCCAGTTAGGGACGGTTTATTGTTTTGGCCACGACAGTGGTCGTTGTGTCTTTGGTAGACACGGGGCCACCCAGGACTAGCCCAGTGGGGAGTGAGTTGGAGTGGCCGGGAGAGTGTCATGGCAGTAGATCGGTTTTGTTGGAACGCCGTTGGTCCACCCGAATGGGAGTGCGAGGCCATGGGTTTCGTGGTGTGGGTAAAGTGTGCTACCTCTATAGAGTGTGTTTATTTAATCTATCGATAGCCGTGTCCTCGGTCATGGGCAAGGGTTCGTACTAGGTCACACCATTCGATCAACAGTCACATGACGGAATGACTTATAGGTGAATTATATGTTGATATTTTGAGCAGTATAGATTGGCAGGATGTTGATGGTGATGTTGGAGACCAAGTGTTGGTCACGGTAGTGATCGCCGGAAGGATCACCGTTTGAGACCAAGTTTTGGTCAGAGTATTGATCGCTGGAACGATCACCGTTTGAGACCAAGTGTTGGTCATGGTCGTGATCGCCGGAAATATCACTGTTTGGTTTTGATCACGAGGTGATCGAGATGGTATATTTCTGGGCCAGTTAGCCAAGAGAGAATGGTTATGGAGATCTGTGATGGTGATTTATTAGTATTGTATCAGTTTCATACCATGCTTAGTAGTTGCTTCATCATGTTAGTTGTTAATTAATTAACCTGTTAATGCTATGTTATTGTCTTGCCTTGATGTTTATGGTTGTTGTGAGCTTGCAAGTACATTCAATGTAGTGACCTTGCGTGTCATGCCAGATTGTAGGTGATGCCATGTTTGCTTGATTGCTTGTCAAGGTTGCCGTGCGTGCGAGCTAGATCGTGTCCCAGCCAGAGTCCCTGCGGAGTGGAGATTCACCTCCTTCGCCGTTGTTCCGCTCCTAAAAGTATTCCGCTGCTACGAGTTGCTTCGCTGCTAGCATAGAGAAAGTGTAGTATCGCAGGCGTAGTGTCGCCGTGCTGATGTGCTTCTTTGTAACATCAGACCCTTGTATTATTATTCTTGTAATAAGAGCTAACTTGTTCTATGTCAAGCAGTGTTGTATTCCAAAGACTTCTCCTCGATCTCTGGGCTGGAATACGGGGCGTTCCGGTTTCTCTAAGCCGAGGTGCCACACTCGTGATACTCTCACGTAATAATGAGTGGGGCTGTACACACCCCGGAGTCTCAGGAGCGCCAGCCTCAGGCCCTGGGGCTCCCTCCCACGCCTAGTGGCAGCACTTAGCTCCGCGCTGGTGAGAAGATTTGAATAATAGATTAGGTGCCGGACGCGGCATTTCATTTGCTTTCCGTAGTTGGCTCGCTTTTCCTAAATCGAAGTTTGCCTTTGGTGTTCCTTGCTGATTCGATTCCCTCCCCTCTTACCGCATTTTCCAGCTCTGGTCCGCTCGTGTTCTCTCTCTCGCATACCTCACGAGGGGGAGCTAGGCAGATGCCCTCACGAGTGTTTTTCTTCTCTCTGGAGTCACCCTCGTTCGAGCCCGAAAGCTGGCGCATCTCTCCTAATCCGTGCCCCATGGGTACCGCGATACAAGGCGCCGGGTCAAGGCTTGGGTGAATGGCAAATCTCTTGGCAAAACTCCCTAACGAATTTTTCTTAGTTCCTAAGCAGTCGCAGACCACAAGGTTAAGATGGACACGCGGAAGTAAACGCCTCGTGAGGAGGAGGGCGCCCTGAATGCACCAGGCTAAGTTATCTTTGCGCAAAATAGCCGCACATCACTGAAACAACAAGCGTAGCATAATGGATAATAAGTTATGATTCGATACACGCCCCTCCGTGCCCATGCTGACTTAATTCTGATACAGGAAGGGAAAGGGGAACATAACAACAGCGGCGCTCGCCCCTGCAGCAGCCGACGAGGGCAGGGCCTTGGCGACGTCCCGGGTCTAGTCGGACCCCTCCTCACGCTTCACTGGTGCACAGCGACGAGAGGACCCGCTACCACCTCGAAGCGGGCGCGGCAGCGTGGCGGCTGATCAAGGCCGCCGCTACTGGAACTTTCGCCAAGGGAGGAGCCACCATAGCCAGACGAGGCGCGGCCGGCAGGTTCGTCCTCCTCCTCGTCCCGACCATCGCCAAGGCTGAGCACCTCCTCGCCGTCGTTCACCTTGGGGCAGCATCCGGCGGGGCGGCCATCTTCCCCAAACACCCTCACCAAGAGGGTCGCGTTGCTGTTGAACTTGAAGTGGAGGGTGCACCGCCTGCCCAGGCCGCGCTCGCGGGCGAACGTCTACCAACCGCGGGCCAGAGCAATGTTGCCCGTGACGGAGACCTCGACCGCGACCCAAGAAGCTCGGCTGCAACAACCATCTGCCTGCAGCCAGAGCCCGCCTGGACCGGAGGTCGGCAGCTCATCGACAAAGAAGCGGGGGAGCTGGTGCCAGCTGCCGACCGGATCCTCCGATCATACAACGAACTCCGGCAGCACCTCTGACGCATGGAACCGCGGTCGGGGAGGTAGCGCAACAACGGCGTGTCTCCTCTTGTCGACAGGACTGTCGCGACCAGAGCGACTCCTGTCGCGCACCGCGGCGCCACCCCAAGCGCTGGGGGCCACAGCGGGGGTCGCGGCGTGCTTGCGGGGATGGCCACGTCCTCGCTTGGGCGCCGGGGAGCCGGGTCCCTCCCGAGGGGCCTTGCCCGTTTCCGCGGCGGAGAACCTATTCGACGACGCCATTGCTGCAAGCGGTGGATCAAGGAGGAAGAAGCAAGTGAATCAGGAAGAGATGGGCAACGGGGGCTCCGCCGCCCCTCCCCATTTATAGCAGAAGAAGGCCAACCGGCGCCTCCCATGATCACGGGTAATGGTGATTTTCCTTGCATGTCGCAGGGACTTGTCAAGTCGGGCAGTCGCCGAGGCGGCGTGGGGAAGCGGAGACGCCCACGATCAATCAACCACCACGCGTCAGCCGAGGCCACGGGCTTTTGGGGCCCGCGGCGCTCCGTTCTTGATCCTTTGGCTTTGCCTCAAAGCCAAGCCCGAGCGCACCTTGGGACCGGGGGCTACTGTCGTCATTCTGGGAATGGGGGTCCCCAGACTTGCCGGCCCATGGCGTGGCTGTGCTGGCAGGTCTGTACGGCCCATCATCATCAACAAGGCATTCAAGACCCTCACGAGGGTCCAAGCCTCGTGAGGCAGACGACGGAAGACCTCCTCAAGAGCGGCCTCATCGGGCTGCCTCGCGAGGAGCGGAGATATCAAGGCGGGGCAAACCTCGTGAGGCTCTCGTGACGTGAGCCATGACAATCGGCGCCAGGCGGGCGCCCGCGCGCGCAGCGTCCTTGTTTCCTCTTTGGTGCTAAGGAGGCAAGTGCAGGCATCAGGCAAAGGTTTCCATATTAGTGCAACGAGACCAAGACCAGAAGGACAGTAGGACGGAGGTCATCATGGAGACCAGGACGGCGTGACCACCAGAACCTCTGGCAGGCGAAGACCACCTTTTGTCAGGATAGCTTGTACTAGTTGTGCCCTTTCAAATTGGCCGCCGTTGTTGGCTCCCTTCCCGCTCAATATTTGGGGAGAGGACTAGGGCCTATATAAGTAGGACTAGCCACCACAAAGAGGGGAGGAGGGACGGAGATAGGATCTAATAGAAGGCCAACCCTTAGCACACCAAGCACAAGAACACCTCAACCTTAGGAGGCTGTTCTTCCCCTTGTACTATTCATCATCAGCCCAAGAGGCAATCCACCACCACCGCACTGGAGTAGGGTATTACACCACATCGGTGGCCCGAACCAGTATAAACCTTGCGTCTTTTGTCTTGCGAGTGTGTAGAGTTCGTCCGCAAGACCTTAGTGAGCTAGGGCGTAGATCGGTAAGAGGGAAAGAACTTCACGCGCATCCCAAAGTTCGAACCTCAAAGGTCTGCCGGAACCCGTGATCCGACACCTTCCCTAAGTTGTCCCGCCATGGAATCATGGCAATTACTTCCTCGCTACTTTGAAACCTATGCACCATCTTACTTAGGCGTGGGATTCTTGCCTACCAAATTGAACCTTCGTCATCTGTTTCTTTCCATCCACCTGATGTGTGTTTTATGTCTCAGCTCAAGAGACGTTGTTTCGTCTCACTCCATGAGTTGATCTTGAGTGCTCAAACTTCGAGGAGATCGATTGTGGTAGAATTTCCTTTCCCTTGTGTCATCTTGTTGGATGAAGATATCGAAAGCAAAGACATCAAGATCAATTTGAAGCGATGAATCAACATCTTCGAGAAGGACAGTTGGATCATGAAGATCGTATTAGCTTTTTGTCCCCTCTTTCCTCATACCTCACGTCTTGACTCTCGGGATGAGATTCCTGTTTAGTGGGGGTGAGTTGTCACAACCCTAGTTCAGTAATGCACTTGGGTTGGATCTGCATCTTGCATCATGTTTAAATTTTATTTAAACATGTAATGGGGATGACCAAACCCCAGCACCAAATGAATTCAACTAGGTTCAAATTCAAATGTTCTCAATGAACACAAAATGCCCTTCCAAAAATGTTCATTATTTATCGAAAAAGGTTAAACCCTTAACCAGAGGTCAGGCACATTTTTCAAGGACTTTATGGTCTTTGAATTAAATCATATTGTAATTGAGTTGGGGTTATAAATTCCTATTAATACTTTTATAACTCCAATCATTCTGAAAATGTTGCGGGGCTTTTGGTTAGTCCGTATTGCACCCACAAATAATTTCAGAAGCAAAAGTATAGTTTATTATTATTACTAAATCAAAACAGAGCAAAACAAATAGAAAACAGAAAGAAATAAAAAAGGAACTAACCTGGACTTACCTCCTTGGCCAGAGCCCAGCAGGTGGCCGAGCTATCGGCCCAGCCCATAGCCGACGCCAGTCATCGTCCTCCTGGCGCCAGGAGGACGAGAGGAATGCGCTCGCCGCTTGCGCGCATGGGCGCCACGCCACCTGCCTGCCTGCCCCTCCCCCTCAACGCTCCGGCTTCTCTGGACACCGCCACGATGCACCCCAGCTCTCTCACTCTCCCTCGCTCTCACCCCCTCCCCTGGATCACCCTCTCTCTCACGGCCGAGCATGCCGTCGCCGTCGTCAACAGCCCTCGTGGCCACCGACCACCCCTTGCCCTGCTGTAAGTGCATCTAGTACCCCTTAGTGATTTTGGTGTATTGAAGACTTATAGGTTAAGGGACTAATGCATTTGTGAGTGTACACAGGTCTATAAGTCTATGAGGAGTTTGATATTTACAGAGAAAGTGGACCCCTAAAATGAAGTTCTTCGACTAAAGACTTTGGTTTTCTGAAGACTTTCTGAAGACTTTGAAAGTGAATAAATTGGTGTGACCTTGAAGACTTTGTATTCATTCGAAGAACATGAAGCGTGAAGACTTTTGTTTTCGTAGTTTCATCTTCTCTTTCTTGAGTCAGAGGAAACACAGTACTGTTAAAGGGGGTCGAGGAAATACTAAGGAAAAATTTCCATGTGATGCTCAACTCAAAATCCTACACGCACCAATCCCTTCGAGTGAAGCCATTGGAAATCTCATACAGTCCAGTCATATTCTTCAGTGACAGAGACGAAGTTCTTATGGTCTCTAAGGAATTTGTTCTGACTAAGGAGTTAGGAATTCGCTAGTGCGGATTGCCTACATAGTGAGGAACATGATAGCCCTGAGGATTTTGCTACTCAAAATTCCGACCATTGCTGTGATATGCGCTAGCTGTCCCAAAATATCTATCCACCTAACGGTCATATCATTAAAGGGCATTTATGTCTTATCATGTCGGGCTACTCCCTAGGCTATAAATAGCTGCCCCCTATAACCACTAGCTGGTTGGCTGCTCCGAGAGAAACTGACACTTGTCATTTGAGAGCAACCCATCCTCCGAGGACTTTGAGAGAAAATCATGAAGTGAGGAAAAACCCAAACCCAAACACCTACAAACCCCAAGTGATTGAACATCACTGAAGAGATTGATCCTGCGTGGATCCGACGATTGTTACCTTTGAAGATTGTGCTTCTTCCAGACGGTTAGGCATCATGGTCTAGAGCATCCAAGAGGAATTGTGGATCGCCGAGTGACCAAGTTTGTGAAGGTTCGGAAGTCACCTGAAGACTTACCACAAGTGATTGGACGAGGTCTGTGTGACCTTAGTTCAAGGAGAATACGGTGAGGACTTGGTGTCCTGAGCTGTTGTTCAGGACTGGGTGTCCGGGACTGTGTGTCCTCGAGTTTAAATACTCAGCCGCTCCAACCAGACGTACAACTGAGACAGCAGTTGGAACTAGTCTATCACATCGTTGTCTTCACCAAGCTTACTGGTTCTATTTCCTCAACTCTTTCATTTCCTCATAACTGTGTTGTGTGTTTGTTCATATCTGTGTTTGAAGACTTTGGCTGAAGACTTTCTCAATTTCCTCAGCTCAATTTCTTCAGTTTGTTTGTCTTCATCCTATGTTATCCTGTGCTTACGCTTCCTGTACTCTGTGCCTGTCTTCATTTCATCATGATGACTATGCTTGTATTCTGTTATGTTTACTTTTGAGTACTTATTCTGCTGCTAGTAGTTCTTCACTAAGGAATTTCCTCACCGGCAAATTCCTCAGTGAAGAATTTCATAAAAATCGCCTATTCACCCCCCCTCTAGTTGATATAACGCACTTTCAATTGGTATCAGAGCGAGATACTCCCTTGTTCTGTGTGATTTTGGTTTAACCGCCTGGAGTTTAGTTATGTCGACCGCAGGTATGATCAAGGTCTCTGCTGTGTGTCCTACCTTCGATGGGACGGACTACCCCTACTGGAAGAATAAGATGCGAATGCATCTTGAGGCAATTGATAACGATCTCTGGTATGTTGTGAAAAATGGTGTTCCCTCAGTCACACCTTCTCGGAATGCTGCTGATGTGAAGAGATTCAAGCAACTCTACTCTAGAGCGAAGAATATCATATGTGGCCATCTGAGCAAAGGACAGTATGGCAAAGTGAGTGCTTTGGAGACAGCGAAGCTTATCGAGGATAGGTTGTCCAAAGTGAATGAAGGAGTCTCAACACAGCGTGACTCTCGAGTTGATGTTCTTCGCAATCTCTTCAATCGCTTCAAAAGACTCGACAATGAAAATGTTCAACAAACCTTCGATCGCCTCACTTACATCTCAAATGAGCTTCAAGCACTTGGTGCCACTGACATGACCGACCATGAGGTGGTGAAGAAATTGCTGAGATCGCTTGATTCCTCATTTGACACTCTGACATTAATGATACAAGAATGTGCTGATTACAAGTAACTTGATCCTGCTGATATTCTCGAGAGGCTAAATACTCATGAGTTCCAACTTGCTGAAAAAAGAGATCTCTATGGTTCGAGCTATGGCAGATCACGTGCACTGAAGGCCAAGGCAGTATCTGAGTCCGTAGATGAAGACTCTGGTAGCAGCCTTTGTGATCATGAAGAACTAAGCCATGACCTAGCACTGCTCGTGAAGAAGTTCCAAAAGTTCTCGAGACGTGGTCGCTTTGGAAGACCCTCAAGGAGCAATGATTCCTCATCCAGTGACTACAAGAGCAGGCTCTATCACAAGTGCAAGAAACCTAGACATTACATTCAAGATTGTCCTCAGTGGGAAAAGGAATCAAAGAAGAAGAAATACAAGGATTACAGTTCTGATGATGTGAAGAAAAAGAAGAAATCCACAAAATCTTCATCATCAAAATCCTCAAAGCCTTCATATCACAAGAAGAGCAGCTCCAAGAAGGCTAGTGCATTCATTGGCAAGGAAATGGACTCTGAGGCTGAATGTGAAGAAAATGAGGAAGAGGAGATATTTGAGGAGTCCGAATCCAGAGTGGCGAGCCTAGCTCTCGCTACTGCATTCGTCAGCAAGTCTATCTTCGACACTGAAGAAAATGACCTCACCAACAAGGCTGATGAAGGCGATGATGACTACGCTCCCACCTATTGCTTCATGGCAAAGGGTGCCAAGGTACTCAACTATACCTCCTCTGAATCAAGTGAGAATGAATTTGATGAAAACCTTAAGCCCAGCTATTCTAAACTTGCTAAGATTGCTGTAAAACAACAAAGGGCTCTTGAAAAGGTTCAAAACATGTTAGACAAAAGTGATGATATGTTGGGTGAAGAAATGGATCGCACTAAAGCTTTGGCTAAAAGTCTTCAGAGACTTCATACTAAGTATGACACCCTTCAAGATCATCATAACACTCTCTTATCTGATCATGAGAAGCTTTCTTATGAATTTCTTCAAAGAAAGCAAGACATTGAGAAGATAAGAGTGAGTTATGAAGATCTTCAGAACACTAGTAGAAAACAGGGCTATGGTCCAGGCCGGCTCAGCCCATTAGTCCCGGTTCAGTGTAGAACCGGGACTAATGTGGGCATTGGTCCCGGTTCGTGAGCCCAGGGGGCCGGTCGTACCACGTGGGCCATTGGTCCCGGTTCGTCTGGACCTTTTGGTCCCAGTTGGTGGGACGAACCGGGACCAATGGGCCTCGCTCCTGGCCCACCACCATTGGTCCCGGTTGGTGGCCTGAACCGGGACCAAAGGCTCCCCTTTAGTCCCGGTTCTTGCCACAAACCGGGACCAATGGTGGTGCCTATATATACCCTCGCCCGCGAGCAGAGCACTCTAGTGCTCTGTTTTTCTCTGGCCGGCGAGGGGAGGGGTTTGTGGTGCTCTAGCTCACCTCCTATGCACATGAGGTGTTCGATGGAATGCCCGAGCCACACTACTTAAACTTTCTCCTCTCGAAGCTCGACCTCCAAGCTCCATTTTCCTCGAGATTTGTCTAGATTTAGCGGTCCGTCACGCCCCGTCCCCGTCTTCACCGCCGTCGATCACCCGCGCTGATCTCATCACCGACACCACCGTGGTGAGCCTCTTGTTCTTATCTTCTTTCTGAAAGGAAAAATATTCTTACTTGTCTGTTTAGATAGATACTTGTATCATTTTCTTACATTTATTATTGCATCTCATATAGTGCGATGGTTTTGGTATCTGCCCCCGTCGGCCCTCGTCCTGTCTATGATTCGGATTTGGTATGTATATTATCTTCATAACTATTGGTTCATTTATTGTTTATGAAAATTATGCCGACCAACGTGACATAGATTTTATTTATCTAGGATGTATGTGAATTGGAAATGCCAACCGACCCTATTGTCGAGAGGTTAAATTTAGTTGAAGAAGAAAACAATTTGTTGAAGGAAAAAATAAAAAAAATTGAGGAGGAGAAGATGATATTGGAGTTGCATGTTGCGGATGTCGTCGATGATCACAAGATCAAGATGGATGCAATGCGCTTGAAGATTAGAAAGATTAGAAAATATGCCATTCATACCGAGGCTTGGTATCATTATGCCGTTGGATCAATTGTTACCTTGGTTGCGATTATGATCGCATTTGTTTTCGCATTGAAATGTTTTACATAGTTTCAATGTATGCTTTAATTAATTAGATGCTCTGGAGAGCTATATGTTGTTAGATGAGAACTATGTATGCACTTTGGTTTTAATGTGATGATGAACTTCTATTAATTTGGACACTTAATTATATATAATGCACGCAGATGAACCGGCAATGGATGTACGGTGACAGACACACCCGCGAGTACATTAAGGGCGTGCATGAGTTTCTCGATGCGGCTGAGGCAAACAAGCAGAATGGTTTTATGTGTTGTCCATGCACTGAATGTGGGAATACGAGGTCTTACTCTAACCGGAAAATCCTTCACTCCCACCTGCTTTACAAGGGTTTCATGCCACACTATAATGTTTGGACGAGGCACGGAGAAATAGGGGTTATGATGGAAGACGGTGAAGAAGAAGAGTACGATGACAACTATGTGCCCCCTGAATACGGTGATGCTGCAACAGGGGGAGCTGGTGAAGATCAAGAGGAACCAGACGATGTGCCCAATGATGCTGCCACGGGTGAAGCTGCTGAAGATAAAGAGGAACCAGACGATGTGCCCGATGATGATGATCTCCGTCGGGTCATTGTCGATGCAAGGACGCAATACATTAGTCAAAAGGAGAAGCTGAAGTTCGATCGCATGTTAGAGGATCACAAAAAAGGGTTATACCCCAATTGCGAAGATGGCAACACAAAGCTCGGTACCGTACTGGAATTGCTGTAGTGGAAGGCAGAGAATGCTGTGGCTGACAAAGGATTTGAGAAGCTACTGAAAATATTGAAGAAGAAGCTTCCAAACGATAACGAATTGCCCGACAGTACATACGAAGCAAAGAAGGTCGTATGGCCTCTAGGATTGGAGGTGGAGAAGATACATGCATGCCCTAATGACTGCATCCTCTACCGCGGTGCCTACAAGGATCTGAACGAATGCCCGGTATGCGGTGCGTTGCGGTATAAGATCAGACGAGATGACCCTGGTGATGTTGACGGCGAGCCCCTCAGGAAGAGGGTTCCTGCGAAGGTGATGTGGTATGCTCCTATAATACCACGGTTGAAACGTCTGTTCAGAAACGAAGAGCATGCCAAGTTGATGCGATGGCACAGTGATAACCGAAAGAAAGATGGGAAGTTGAGAGCACCCGCTGACGGGTCGCAGTGGAGAAAAATCGAGAGAAAGTACTGGGATGAGTTTGCAAAGGACCCAAGGAATGTATGGTTTGCTTTAAGCGCGGATGGCATTAATCCTTTCGGGGAGCAGAGCAGCAATCACAGCACCTGGCCCGTGACTCTATGTATGTATAACCTTCCTCCTTGGATGTGCATGAAGCGGAAGTTCATTATGATGCCAGTTCTCATCCAAGGCCCTAAGCAACCCGGCAACGAAATTGATGTGTACCTAAGGCCATTAGTTGAAGAACTTTTATAGCTGTGGAATGGAAACGGTGTACGTACGTGGGATGAGCACAGACAGGAGGAATTTAACCTTAAGGCGTTGCTGTTCGTGACCATCAACGATTGGCCCGCTCTCAATAACCTTTCAGGACAGACAAACAAAGGATACCACGCATGCACGCACTGTTTAGATGACACTGAAAGTATATACCTAGACAAATGCAGGAAAAATGTGTACCTGGGCCATCGTCGATTTCTTCCGACCAACCATCAATGTCGAAAGAAAGGCAAGCATTTCAAAGGCGAGGCAGATCACCGGAAGAAGCCCGCCATGCGCACCGGTGATCACGTGCTTGCTATGGTCAATGATTTACACTACGTAATCTTTGGAAAGGGTCCCGGTGGACTAGCTGTTCCGAATGACGCTGAGGGACACGCACCCATGTGGAAGAAGAAATCTATATTTTGGGACCTACCCTACTGGAAAGACCTAGAGGTCCGCTCCTCAATCGACGTGATGCACGTGATGAAGAACCTTTGCGTGAACCTGCTAGGCTTCTTGGGCGTGTATGGGAAGACAAAAGATACACCTGAGGCACGAGAGGACCTACAACGTTTGCACGAAAGAGACGGCATGCCTCCGAAGCAGTATAAAGGTCCTGCCAGCTACGCTCTTACGAAAGAAGAGAAAGAAATCTTCTTTGAATGCCTGCTTAGTATGAAGGTCACGACTGGCTTCTCGTCAAATATAAAGGGAATAATAAATATGCCAGAGAAAAAGTTTCAGAACCTAAAGTCTCATGACTGCCACGTGATTATGACGCAACTGCTTCCGGTTGCATTGAGGGGGCTTCTACCGGAAAACGTCCGATTAGCCATTGTGAAGCTATGTGCATTCCTCAATGCAATCTCTCAGAAGGTGATCGATCCAGAAATCGTACCAAGGCTAAGGAGTGATGTGGCGCAATGTCTTGTCAGTTTCGAGCTGGTGTTCCCACCATCCTTCTTCAATATCATGACGCACGTCCTAGTTCATCTAGTCGACGAGATTTTCATCCTGGGGCCCGTATTTCTACACAATATGTTCCCCTTTGAGAGGTTCATGGGAGTCCTAAAGAAATATGTCCATAACCGCGCTAGGCCAGAAGGAAGCATCTCCATGGGCCATCAAACAGAGGATGTTATCGGGTTTTGTGTTGACTTCATTCCTAGCCTTAACAAGATAGGTCTCCCTAAATCGCGGTATGAGGGGACACTGACTGGAAAAGGCACTCTTGGAAGAGACTCAATAATATGCAGGGACGGATATTCTTGGTCTCAAGCACAGTACACAGTTCTACAGAACTCTACCTTGGTGACCCCGTATGTCGATGAACACAAGAACAGTCTGCGCTCCAAACACCCGAAGCAGTGCGACGACTGGATTACATGTGAACACATCACGACTTTCAGCAGTTGGTTGGAAACACGTCTCAGAGGTGACAACACTGTTTGTGATGAGTTGTACTTGTTGTCCAGGGGACCATCTTTGACTGTATTGACTTACAAAGGATACGAGACAAATGGGAATACATTTTACACGATCGCCCAAGATCAAAAGAGCACCAACCAAAACAGCGGTGTCCGCTTTGATGTAGCAACCGAGAGCGGAAAGGACACATATTATGGTTACATAGTGGACATATGGGAACTTGACTACGGACCTGATTTTAAGGTCCCTTTGTTTAAGTGCAAATGGGTCAATCTGTTAGGCGGCGGGGTACAGGTAGACCCACAGTACGGAATGACAACAGTGGATCTGAAAATCCTTGGGTACACTGACGAACCGTTCGTCCTAGCCAATGATGTGGCACAGGTTATCTATGTGAAGGACATGTCTACCAAACCAAGAAAAAGAAAAGATAAGGAAGCGAATACATCATACGATGAGCCAAAGCGCCACATAGTTCTTTCAGGAAAAAGGGACATCCTGGGAGTGGACGGCAAGACAGACATGTCTGAAGATTATGAAAAGTTTCATGAAATTCCTCCCTTCAATGTCAAGGCTGACCCAAGCATCCTGATAAACAATGAAGATTATCCATGGTTACGACGCAATAAGCAAATGACACAAGCAAAGAAAAAGTGAAGACTTTCTCCCGCAATAAGAAAATGCTGTGTGGGTGAAATTATGATACCATCCCAACTTTCAACTTTTTCAGAGTTCATTTGAAATGCTTTCATGTCTTATGGTTCGAAACTTCGATACTTCGAAAGTGATTGTCCATTTTGTACACGAAGTGCATCAAGTTTTTGTCGTAACCCTCTCTACTTTTTGGAACATGCTATGTGGGTGAAATGATGATACCATGCCAACTTTCAACCTTTTCAGAGTTCATTTTGAAATGCTTTCCAATTTCAGAGTCATTTAGCTCAAAGAATGAATTAATAGCAAACAGAATGAACTACAAAACTTTTATGAAAATAAAAACAATCAATTAAAATATTATGTTATGATCAACTAAATAAAACTATAATATTCTTCAATAGCAAAAAGAATATAATTTGTGTGACCTAAAATCAAACTATAAGTATTTAATTGTAAGTATAAATAAAAAATAAATAGCAAAGAAGAAAAAAATTCTAATTTTATAGTAAATTTATTCATAAACTAGTGATTCACACAAATTTTTAAAAATTCAAATTTAAACTATTTAAAATTTAAAACTAATGGCACTAACAGAAAGTTTATAATTTTTGTGACCTAAAAGCAAAAAGAAATCACTAAAAAAATTGTAATTATTTAGTTTTAAGTAAAACAAAAAAATAAAAAACCAAAAAAATGTAGAAATAGAAAAGAAAAAACCAAAAAAAATGCCACCTACTGGGCCTCCACGGCCTGAATACGACTAGAAACCCTACATGGGCCAGGATTCAGGCCCGCAGAGGCCCAACAGGCCCACAGGCAGTAGCAGTTTAGGCCCGAAAGCCTGCATTTCAGAGGAGCTCGAAAGGGGAGGCAGAGCAGCGCTTATAAACCAGTATCGGCGCCCTTCAGCTAGCGATGTGGGACTAAACTTCTGGGCGCGGGGCGCACAAGGGCATTGGTCCCGGTTGGTGGCACCAACCGGGACTAAAGGGGGCATTGGTCACGGTTGGTGGCACCAACCGTGACCAATGCCCCCCTTTAGTCCCGGTTGGTGCCACCAACTGGGACCAAAGGTCGCCGCTTCCCGCCCTTTGGCCTGCCGAAAATTGACCTTTGGTCTCGGTTCGTGGCACCAACTGGGACTAGTGCCCACCTTTGGTCCCGGTTGCTGCCACGAACCGGGACTAAAGCCTGTTCTATATAAGGAAGCACTTAGCATTTTTTCATTCTCATCCTGCAGTTGCCCCGACGCCGCCCGCCCCCATCGTCGCCGTCGCCCGCGCCCATCGTCACCGTCGCCCGCGCCGCGCGCCGCCCCGGCCCGCCCCCGTCGCCGTCGCCCTCGTCCCTGCGCCGCCCCGCACCGCCCTCGTCCCTGCCCCGACGCCGCCCGCCCCCATCGTCGCCGTTGCCCGCGCCGCGTGCCGCCCCGGCCCGCCCCCGTCGCCGTCGCCCATGTCGCCCGCGCCGCGTGCCGCCCCGACGCCGCCCGCCCCCATCGTCGCCGTCGCCCGCGCCCATCGTCGCCGTCGCCCGCGCCGCGCGCCGCCCCGCCGTCGCCCGCCCGCCCCCATCGCCGCCGTCGCCGTCGCCCGCCCGCCCCCATCGTTGCCATGGCCGTTGCCCGTGTCGCCGTCGCCGTCGTCCTCTGGTCCGGCCGCGGCGCCCTAGCTAGCATATTTTTTTGTTATATGCTTTTTTTTGTTATATGCTTTTTTTCTGTTATATGCTTTTTTTCTGTTATATGCTTTTTTTCATGTATATATGCAAAAAATAGTAAATATGAAAGAATATAGGATTTTTTCATATGATTTTTTTCATAGATTTTTTTCTGTTCATATGCAAAAAATAGTAAATATGAAGGAGAAGAAAGAATATAGGATTTTTTTTCTGTTCATAGATTTTTTTGGTGATATTAATTATTGTAAATATGAAAATGTTTGTGTATTCATATGAATAAATGAATTAGAAGAGGGAGAAGAAGAGGGGGTTGAGAGGGGGTCTAGGGTCGCCGAGGGGGGAGAGGAAGACGGGGAGAAATAAATAAGAAGAAGAAAAAAGAAGAAAAAGAAGAGGAGAAGAAGAAGAAAGGAATAGAGGAGAAGAAGAGAAAAATAGAATATATATTCTATTTTCTCTTTTCTCCTCTATTCCTTTCTTCTTCTCCTATTTTTCTTCTTCTTTTTTTTTCTTCGACACGTGGGGGGGGGGGGTCGAGAACGCCGGACATTCATGAGAGAGGCGAGGAAGAAGGGGAAGAAGAAGAGAGGAAGAAGAGGAGGTCTTCTCCTCTATTCTTTCTTCTCTTCTTTTTTCTTCTTCTTCTTCCTCTTTATTTTATCGGGAACGAGGGTCGTCGAGAGGGTCGCCGAGCGGTAGAGGAGAAACCCTAAATAGAAATTATCGTCGGTGTGAGATACATGTACCGTCGGTGTCGGACACTACATCCACATCCCACAAGTGGCGCGGGCTTCGACCCCCACGTCACTTGTGGGACGTGGATGTAGTGTCCGACACCGAAGGCCACATGTATCTCACACCCACGATACTTGCTAGCTATTTAGGGTTTCCTCTACCGAAAAGAAGAGGAGAAATAAATAAGAAGAAGAAAAAAGAAGAAAAAGAAGAGGAGAAGAAGAAAGGAATAGTGGAGAAGAAGAGAAAATAGAATATATATTCTATTTTCTCTTCTTCTCCACTATTCCTTTCTTCTTCTCCTCTTCTTTTTCTTCTTTTCTTCTTCTTCTTCTTATTAGCCGGAAGTAGAGAGAGGTTTCCTAGTGTCAAAGTATTGAAGAAATCCATGCCTTCATCATTAGCCGGAAGTAACCAGGGCATGTTGGTACGAAGTTCTGCAAAGTTGTTTTGGAATGGAGTCCCGGATAGAATAATCCGCCTTTTGGTACCAATTCAGCAAAGGCCTTCCAAATAGTGATATTCGGAAGGCTCTTGCTGAACTTTGTACCAAAAGGCGGATTATCCTATCTGGGAGTCCGTTCCAGAACAACTTTGAAGAGCTTCGTACCATCATGCACATGTTACTTTCGCCTAATGATGAAGACATGGTTTTGTTGAATCCTTTGACACTAGGCAACCTCCCGACCCCTCGGCGATCCTCTCGAACATGAGAGGAAGAAGAGGGTCGTCTAGGGGTCGAGGGTTCCAGGGTCGTCGAGGGTTCGAGGGGTCGAGGATCGCCGAGGGGTCGAGAGAGGTTTCCTAATGTCAAAGTATTGAAGAAATCCATGCCTTCATCATTAGCCGGAAGTAACTAGGGCATGTTGGTACGAAGTTCTGCAAAGTTGTTTTGGAATGGAGTCCCGGATAGAATAATCTGCCTTTTGGTACCAATTCAGCAAAGGCCTTCCAAATAGCGATATTCGGAAGGATCTTGCTGAACTTTGTACCAAAAGGCGGATTATCCTATCTGGGAGTCCGTTCCAGAACAACTTTGAAGAGCTTCGTACCATCATGCACATGTTACTTTCGCCTAATGATGAAGACATGGTTTTGTTGAATCCTGAGACACTACGCAACCTCCCGACCCCTCGGCGATCCTATCGAACATGAGAGGAAGAAGAGGATAAAAAAAGAAGAGGAAGAAGAAAAAAAGAGGAGAAGAAAGAATAGAGGAGATCTTTCTTCTCCTCTTTTTTTCTTCTTCCTCTTCTTTTTTTATCGGGAACGAGGGTCGTCGAGGGACATAGATGTAGTGTCGTCGTTGTCGATATATACCCACTATGATTAGGTAGCTAGTTCTACGTTTGGCACTAATATATCCATCTATCATGTTTGAATAATAATTGCCATGTTGTAAATATTTGTAGAAACTATGGACACCGCCCTAGACGAAGCAACAAAAGAAGCGTTATTGAGGGACATAATCGCAGAAGGAAGTGATGCCATCTCGTTGTTTCTCAACGAAACCGATGGTCTGGAAGGACAGGGTGAACAAGCTGGCTACGGTGACCTAATGCCGGTGCAAGAAGAAGAACATGAGGACGGCTCCGGTGACCCAATGCCGGTGCAAGAAGGAGACCATGATGACGGCTCCGGTGACCGAACCGAGTCCGGCCAGGTATATATATTAGTTAAGCCTATGCTGACTAGCTGATTGATGCATTCATTGTTTTGGTATGTACACATATTAATTAAGTCTTTGTTCTTTTTTCTAGCCCTCCGAATCGAGCACAACTTCGGTAAAGAGACGAGGCCCGAAGAAAAAGTTGAGCTCGGATGAAAAGTTTGAGATCATAGCAATCGCGCCCGACGGCCAACCTATTGAACCCCTCCAGACAAAGAGCGCATTTGTTGCTCAGTGCGGGGTTCTGGTTAGGGACAAGATCCCGATAAGCATCCAGCAATGGTTTAAGACAGCTACAGAAGACCCTGAGGTGTCTTATGTCAATGATATGCAGAAAAATGATCTTTGGACTGAGCTGAAGTCAAATTTCACCTTACCGCCTGAGGATAATCCAGAGAACCCAGTTAAAGAGAAATTAATCAATTCTTTTGCTCTGAAGAGGATGGCAGAACTATTCAGGAGGTGGAAGAAAGAGCTGAATAAGTTTGTCGAAAAAAATGAGACACCAGAATTCAAGGGCAGATATGAGAAGATCAGAGATCACTGGCCCGCATTTGTGGCCCACAAGACATCAGAAAAGAGTAAGAAGATGTCGGCGACAAACAAGCAAAATTCTGCGAAGAAGAAGCTTCACCATCGCACGGGGTCAGGTGGCTACCTCGTAGCCCGGCCTAAGTGGTCCAAGAGTGAGAATGATCTGGTTCATAAAGGGATCGAACCAGAGACAAATAACTGGCCAGACCGTTGCCGGACTTGGTTCTTCGGGGCTGGCGGAACCCTGGACCCTGAAACAGGGAAGTGCATTTGGACGAACGATCAAATGGACATACCAGTCAGTAAGCTTAAGCAGTATATCGAAGCAGCGCAGGAAGGGACGTTCTTTCCAGACAGAGAGAACGACGAGCTCACAATGGCCCTCGGGAATCCTGAGCACCCTGGACGGACACGAGGCACGCCAGGCTCCGTTCCGTGGAAGGTCGGGTTTCCGGACGCAGGCGGTTACAAATCCCATGAGAGGAGGAAAAAAGTGCAGCAGACCCAAATGCAGGCGCTGCAAGCAAGGGTGGACGCGATAGAGGAACGAGAAGCAAATCGCAGCAAACGTACTGCCGAAGCCTCCCCCGAAGCTACCCCGCCATCTCAGCGCAGAAGCAGCGTGGCTTCCACCGAGCTGCTTCAGCTAGAGCATGCCTTGACGGCTCCTGCCAGCTATCCCGTGGATGCTATCACGGAGTCTCAAAATTGCCACCTTATGACGCAATGGATGAATCTGAAGGTCAAGGCGGCTGTTGGCTCTGTTTATCCTTCTGAGCCCGGCGCAACTTTTCACTGCCGGCCGATTCCAGAAGGATATGCTAGGGTGATGGTGGATGAGATAACGAAGGGATTTGAGGACCTCCAGCTTGACCACCCTACCGGTGAAGGGGAGACTCGGCTGGGGTCTGCTCTGAAGACTCCATGCCTATGGCGGAAGGACCTCATCAACCTTCCGAACTGGACGCCACCGCCTCCTCCTCCTCCTCCGGCGAGTCAGGGCACTCCGCCTCCACCACCTCCTCCTCCGGCGAGTGACAATCAGGGCCCTCGGCCGGCTCCTTCTCCGGCGCGCGGCGGCACTCCGCCTCCTTCTCCGCCTGCGCCGACGCGCCCGAGCAGCCCGCCTCCTCCTTCTCCGCCTCGTCAGCAAGGGCGGAAGAGACCTGCCGCCGCTCCAGCTGCTCCGGCGCGTCGTAGTCCTTCTCCTCCGCCGCTTAAGCAAGTAAAGAAGACAACCGCTACGTCTGCTCGGTCGGCGTCTAGCAGTACAACCAGAGGCGGGAGGACATACAGATTCGGTCCTTCTCTGAAGACTCCAGAGAAGTTACCATATGAGAGGACCCAGGAGGAGAACGCCGAGATCGCGCGAGAAGAAGTGAAGAAATTCTTTGAAGGGGTGAAAGCAAAGAAACATCCACCTCCGGAGGAGAAGGTAGATCGGGTGAAAGTGAAGCGCACTCTGGCTGCCCTGACAAAAACACCGAAGTCTGATTCGCCGAAAGGAAACTATGACCGCATTATTGGAAAGGAATTTGCCGAAGCGGAGCGGTCGGGAAGTACTGTCAGTGATCAAAGGCTGAAACAACGACGAGCTGGGAAACAAATTGCCCAGCTCGGCGAACAAGCGAAGCAATCGTGCCCCCCGCTCAAGGTGCCTAGCCACAACGTCGATAATGATCCGAGGATGGTGCCCGGTTATAGCAATCCTGCAGATTACCTGCCCGACGAAGTACATTATGACCCCATGGACGTGCAGATACAAAGATACGAGTACGGGAAGCCTCTCGTCAAAGATGAAAGATCTCTATCAACGATGATGCGAAGATTGCATGATTGGTACTTGAAAATCTACAGAGACTCTGGGGGGAGGAGTACTTTGTTTGCGAGAGTTAAACCGGAGCATGACCTCATTGGAATTGATCTGTTGCATGTTCCATTTGAGGAGTTCTATCAGTTCTTCAATCAATTGGCCCTCGATAAAGCAACTGTCACCTGCTACTGTCTGTAAGTAGTACTACTTCTATCATTAAGTTTCTCTATATAGCTTAGCTCTTTCATTGCATGTATTTATAATCATCCTCACTATATTATGCAGATTGAAGATCATCGAATTGAAGAAAAGACAAGTCGGTGATATTGGGTTCATTAACACAAATCTCATAGATGCAACTCAGGTTAAATTTCATGCCGCAGAAACCGAGGCCAGCATGCTAGAATCATTGATAATAAATCAAAACAAAGATATAATACTCTTTCCTTACAACTTCAAGTGAGTGTTACTGTCTTGTGCGTATTCGGTTTCCCTTATATATTAGTCAAGGTTATAGTAATGTAATTGATGAGTTATGCATGCGTGTGCAGTTTCCACTATATTCTCCTACATATTAAGCTTGAGCAGGGACTAGTAACCGTCTTAGACTCAAGACGAAAAGATCCCAAGGACTATGCAGACATGACTCAAATACTCGAGAAGTAAGTTAAATCGATCATTATCCACCATATCAGCAACTTTGTTCATTTCCTGATATATCAAGTAATTGTTTTCTTTGTCCGGCAGGGTTTGGAGAAAATTCACCAGAAAAGCTCTGGGACTGCCGAAGGAGCTGCAATTTAGACACCCGAAAGTAAGTACTAGCTATAGTAGCATTTTAAGCGCATCTACTAGTCATTCAAGCGCTAGTTTCATCAATACCATTTGGCATTCTTGCTTATCAGTTTGATTAACCTCTATTTCTTGTAAAGTGGTTGTGGCAGCAACAAGGGAATGATTTCTGTGGTTACTATGTTTGCGAGTCCATCCGCCACACGACCTGTGAGCGGGGCTACACTGACGAACAATATGAAGTATGTAAATAACAACATTCACAATTTTATTTTATTACCATCATTTGTGTTGAGTTTCATTCATTCATATATATATGTATTGACCCCCTTCTTTAAATTAGATGTTTCGGAAGCGGGATGAACTCCTAGCACCAGCTCGCATGCGAGGAATTCAAGAGGAATTGGCGGCATTCTTTCTTGACCACGTGATCCCTGAAGACGGAGAATTCTATGTTAACCCTGAGTCCGTATGATTATATTTGTAAGAGATAATTACTGTATATATGTAGCCGGTAGTGTCAGATAGATATACGAGAACTTGTTGTTCCACCAATCTCTCGGAGAAGGAGAGGTGGTCGATATCACTTCTCTCTGTATATATGCATATATGTTCATGACGATCTTCTGTTTCCTTCGTTTGCTTACTAGCTAGCTAGCGTGTCTAGTCCTCTCTATATACGTATGTATAGTACGTAGCATCGACCAAGCACAGACATAACAGAGGACACTTCTCTCTATTAATTATAACTAGCTAACACAATATATGAAACACCTAAATTAACCCCCTAAAACCCCCAACCCCCCCCCCTTTCAAAAAAAACAAAAACCCCAGCCACAGAAGTGCTGACGCATGGATGCCTATTGGTCCCGGTTGGTGCCACCAACCGGGACCAAAGGGTCTCCACGTGGGCAGTGCGCAGAGCCCAGTCAGGAGACCCTTTGGTCCCGGTTGGTGGCACCAACCGGGACCAAAGGGTCTCCTGACTGGGCTCTGCGCACTGCCCACGTGGAGGGCCTTTAGTCCCGGTTCTGGATTGAACCGGGACTAAAGGGTGGAGGTATTAGTACCGACACTTTAGTCCCGGTTCCTGAACCAGGACTAAAGGCCCTTACGAACCGGGACTATAGGCCCTTTTTCTACCAGTGGAAGGAGCACGATCCATTACTTGCTCAACAAATCAGCGCTTCTCAGGAAGAATTTGTTCCTCCATGCTTGAAGTGCATTGAACATGAATCTGCTAATTCTTCACCTGAATGTTCAAATGTTCCTAATGTTTCAAATTCTTCACATGCCTCTACTATCACTAATTCCACATCTGAGGACATTTCTAGTATCACTGACGATGCATGGCTGAAGGAATTGTACATGACAAGCATGTACAAAAGCCTCAAAGGGCATCAGACTCTTTGTGATGTGCTTAAAAAGCAGATCCTCAACAGGAACCCTAGGAAAGAGGGTATTGCCTTTGAGAGGAAACTCAATGCTGATGGTACATATTGGAAGCCTGAGCAGTACCCCAAAACTACATGGGTTGCTACAGAGGGACCTCCAGTTGATCCATCTAACTTATCTGGATTTGCATGTGAATATCCTCGTTCTGATGATGAATCATTTGACTCCAACTATAAACTGTTCAAAAATCAGAATGGTGAAGTATTTGCTAGATATGTTGGCACTAACTGCAGGAACGGTCCTCCTATGAAGAAAATCTAGGTTCCCAAAAGATGCCTTGAAAATCTTCAGGTGAATGTCATCATGACGCCACCTGTGAAGAATAGGAACCCCAGGTCAAATTCTTCATATGGACCAAATTCTTCATATGGATCCAAGTCCTCATACGGACCAAACTCTTCACATGGATCATATTCCTCAAAAGGATCAAAGTCCTGATATGAACATCATCGTGCTAACCCGTCTATTTCGCAGGGAAGATCTAAGGATTATGGATATGTGCATTATTCTTCAAATCATTATGTCCATAAGTCCTCGAAGAATTTCTCTGCCTACTCGTATGATTACTCTAACCCCTCTTATATGAAACGAAATGGACTGGCTTCTATGCCATCCTTCTCGTATGGAGCTCACAGAGTGATGAACTCTTTGCCACCCCTTCAGATGTGGGTGGTGAAAAAAAAGAACTAATCTCTTCTGCAGGGTCAGGTCTCTAGACGTATGTAATCGTCTGAAGAATTTGCTGGAGACCTGAGTATGCCTGATAGGACGCAGGCTAATCATGAAGAAATGAACTTTCATTTCTCACGTCCTCATACTGCTTTATCTGTTCTGTTGCTTGATGAAATTGATTTGATGAATGGATGTCATATTCTTCACTGACGAAGTATATGAGTTTGTAAGCTGCACTAATTCATCTGCAGGATGATCAACCCAAAGCCACTGAGTGGGTCCTCGATAGTGGACGTACAAATCACATGACTGGTGACAAGAATCTATTGATGGATGCTCCATTATCTCCGTCGCATCTGAAGCATATCATCTTTGCCGACAAAGGCAAAAGTCAAGTATTGGGTCTAGGTAAGGTTGCGATCACAAAGGATCGACACATGGACAAAGTCATGCTTGTTGAGTCCTTAGGATACAACCTTATGTCTGTTTCAATGCTTTGTGATCTTGATATGGTTGTTGTCTTTGGCAAGTATCGTTGTGTTGTGGTTATGGAAGCTGACGATTCCAAAGTATTCGAAGGCTTAAGGAGAGGAGACCTGTATATTGTTGATTTCTCTACAGGACCACAACCAGCCGTGTGCCTACTTGCAAAAGCTTCAGAAGGCTGGCTCTGGCATCGATGACTTGGTCATGCAGGCATGAGGAATTTGCACACGCTTGCGAAGAAGAAGCATGTCATTGGCATCGAGAGTGTCAAATTCCTCAAGGATCACCTATGCGGAGCCTGTGAAGCCGGGAAGATGACAAAGGCCAAGCATCCAGCGAAGACTATCATGACCACTACTCGCCCATTTGAATTGCTTCACATGGATCTCTTCGGTCCTAATCAATATTCTGCTGTTTCAAATGAAGCATCTCAATATGGCTTTGTTATTGTTGATGATTACTCTCGTTACACATGGGTACACCTTGTTACTTACAAACATGAAGTGCAGTAAGTCTTCAAACGATTTTCCTCGAGGGCTTCAACCAACTTTGGTGTGAAGATCAAGCACATCAGAAGTGACAATGGCACTGAGTTCAAGAATTCTGGTCTCGATGACTATCTTGATGAACTTGGTATTACTCATGAGTTATCTGCTCCTTACACTCCTTAGCAGAACGGCGTCGTGGAGCGCAAGAACAGGACTCTTGCTGAGATGGCTCGCACAATGCTTGATGAATACAAAACGCCTCGTCGTTTCTGGACTGAGGCAATTGATACTGCGTGCCACATCATCAACAGAGTATATCTTCACAAATTCTTCAAGAAGACTTCCTATGAACTCCTCACTGATAAGAAACCCAATGTAAGTTATTTCAATGTCTTCGGTGCTAAATGTTGGATTAGAGATCCTCATCACAACTCAAAATTTGCACCGAAAGCACATGGAGGTTTTATGCTTGGTTACGGAAAGGACTCGCACACCTACAGAGTCTTCAACAACGTTCTTCACAAGGTTGTTGAAACTGTAGATGTGTGGTTCGATGAAACTAATGGCTCGCAAAGAGAGCACCTACCTACTATGATAGATGAACTAGCACCTGAGGAAACTATCAAGTTCAAGGCTACTGAGGATGTCATTCCTACTGAAGAATCTACTGAAGAATTCATTCTAGAACAAGAAGAACGTCGAGCTAATGCACCTGAAGAAAATACTGAAGAAAATGGTGCTGAAGAGAATGCTGATCAGATTCCTCGAAGACAACCAGCTCATCCTCGCATTACAAAAGAAGTGCAAGTTGAAAAGATCATCATTGACATCAAAGTGCCAGGTCCTCTCACACACTGAAAAGCTTCACATTTATCTAACTTTTGTGGGCACTATGCCTTTGTCTCTATCACAGAGCACACTAAGGTAGATGAAGCATTTCTGGAGCCTGAGTGGATTCAGGCCATGCAAGAAGATTTACATCAGTTCGAGCTCAACAATGTCTGGGAATTGGTCAATCGTCCAGATCCTCGCAAGAACAATAGCATTGGCACAAAGTGGATCTACCGCAACAAGCAAGATGAAAATGGCCTTGTGGTGAGGACTAAGGCACGACTTGTAGCTCAAGGCTACACCCAGGTTTTGAAGATCCAAAGAATCCTGACAAAGTCTTTAGACACAACAAGGCCCTCTATGGCCTCAAGCGGGCCCCTCGGGCATGGTATGATACCTTGAAGGAATTCTTCATGACGAAAGGCTTCAAACCCGGTTCACTCGACCCTACACTTTTCACAAAATCTTATGATGGTGAATTGTTTTGGTGCCAAATATATGTTGATGATATTATCTTTGGCTGTACTGACCAACGTTATAGTGATGAATTTGCCTATATGATGAGTGAAGAATATCAAATGTCTATGATGGGAGAGTTGAAATTCTTCTTAGGTCTTCAAATTTGTCAACAACGCAATGGCATATTCATATCTCAGGAGAAATACCTCAAGGATGTCCTGAGGAAATTCGGCATGCAAGATTGCAAAGGCGTCAAAATTCCTATGCCCACAAATGGCCATCTGTGCACTGATGAAAATGGTATCGACTTCGATCATAAGGTATACCGCTCCATGATTGGCTCTTTATTGTACTTATGTGCATCTAGGCCAGATATAATGCTTAGTGTTTGCATGTGTGCCCGATTTCAAGCTACACCGAAGGAATCACACCATAAGGCTGTGAAGCATATTCTTCGATATCTAGCTCACACACCAACACTTGGATTATGGTACCCCAAGGGCTAGGCTTTTGATCGCATTGGATATTCTGACTCTGACTATGCTGGTGATCGTGTTGATCGCAAGTCAACATCTGGTACATGTCATTTCCTCGAAAGATCTTTGGTCCGTTGGTCCTCGAAGAAACAGAACTGCGTATCACTATCTACTGCTGAAGCTGAGTACATTGCCGCTGGTTCTTGCTATGCTCAATTGCAATGGATGAAGCAAACTCTCAAGGACTATGGTGTCAACATGAATAATGTGCCTCTCTTCTGTGACAATGAGAGTGCCATCAAGATTGCTCACAACCAGTTCAGCACTCGAAGACTAAGCACATTAAGATTCGTCATCATTTTCTTCATGATCATGTGTTGAAGGGCGACATTTCTATTGATCTTGTGAAGACTGAAGAACAGCTAGCCGATATCTTCACAAAGCCCTTGGATGAGAAGAGATTTAGCAAGTTGCGGTGTGAGCTAAATATCCTAGAATCTTCGAATGTTCTTTGAAAAGGACACTCATCCTAACACTTATGCAAAATTGATGACTTAGATGTGCAACACATGAAGAAACGTTTTTCCTCAATCAATGAAGAATAACACTCTTAGTGTGAAGAAATTAATGAAGAATTCGATTCTCAAAACCCTACGATAATTGTACGCGGTGTCTGAAATCATCATTCTTATACGGTGGGTCATGCCACCAACAAAAGTTGAAATTCCTCAGTTGTTCATATTCTTCAACTTTGCATTGTCTTCACTGTTTCCGTCATTTTTCTTCATTGGCTATATATATATGAGTTTATGTCCTCTACATCATTCACTTATTGCTAATTCTTCAAGATGGTTTTTCTGCTAAGTGAATGTGATCAGACCCTTTCCCCCTCTATGATATACTCAACCCAATCTGTTCACAAATTCTTCAAGTGCGTTCTATTTGAAACTCGTTCAAAATCTTCACTGTGTCCTTGTCAGCTGAAGAAATTGCGAACGGAACTTTAAAACCTATCTTATCTAAATTTTCGGCTTTGCCGCTCAAACCGTTCCGCATCCCACTATACACTTATCCTTTCACCCACGATCGCACACGATCTCCACCTCTCAGTACGTGGGTGACATATGTCAAGTGACTGAGAAGGGTCAGGGGCACGTTCGTCCAATTTCTTCAGGCGAACAGTTTTTCACCGTGGCTATAAATACCCCTCTTCCCCTTCCTCACTTCTTTTACTCCGCTCGACCTCTCTCCAGCTCGAGCTTCTCAAACCCTAGCGCCGCCGCTACTTCATCATCGCCGGTGAGGAAGAGCTTCACTGCCTCGACCTCGTCGCCGCCATACTCGCGCCGGCCGCGGAAATCTTCACTCCGCCGCCGCCGTAGGCGTCTTCCTCCGCCAAATTAGGGCGTGGAGGATCTACACGGACGAACTTCACCTCTCCACCTCACTGTTCATCGTGTTCTTCATCCAGGGTAATTAAAAGTTACTTTTTCTTCCCTTGTTGATTCGAATGATTATCTACAAAATCTTCAAAGGTGTTTTTCTTCTTATCTTCACACACTAAAACACCTCACATATCATCTGTTCTTGATTCGTTTCTCTAAGATTTGTTTTTCTTCAAGATTCCTCAAATGTGTGGATTTTTAATCTACACATCTCTGGAACCTAAGACAAAGAACGCTTAGTGAAATTCTTCAAGACTCATCTGGTCAAATTCCTCAAACTTGTTCTGTTTACAAAACCTTCTAAGAACGCATATGACCTCTCCAAATTCCTCGCAACTATACTCTATTCATAGGTACTCATGTCAGCTACTGAATCACTAGGTTCTCATCAACTTAACTCATTTGCAGCGTTCCTCGAAGAAAAGTTGCATACTTCTTCAGAGAATTCAATTGTTCAAATTCCTCAACTGAAGAAAATGGCTGATGGTAAGAAGCCACAGAAAGGAGGAAAGAGGGCTGAGGTCAACACAGCGTTTGAGATCCCTGATGATATATATGCTGGGTACTGCACACCTCCTGAGGAAGACAAAAATCAGCGCAAGGTGCGCATTCAGAAGATAGAGAGGAGATGGGCAAGAGAGTGGATGGAGTACAAGTATGTTACTCCCAAGTACATGAAGAAATTCGCACTCAATCCTCCATGCCCAAGACCTCCATTGTCACCTGGCCAAATAGCTGATCCCACTAGCCTCAAGCGCGGTGAGGACTATCCTGATGAATGGGCCAAGCGCCAAGCCAAGTTGGCTAAGAAAGCCAGAGAAGCAGTGCGGAAATTCAATGAAGACTCTGCTGCTGCTGCCTCTACTAAGGCCTCTGTTGTCAAGACGAAGAAGGCTATGTCAAAGAAGCCTGCGCGCAAGCCAAGTGCTTCACCAACAGTGCCCTCAAGGCCAAGTTCCTCAGCAATGCCCTCATGGCCAGAATCCTCAAAGCCCTCACGGCAAATTCCTCATGCTGCTCATGTTCCTCAAAAGTCCTCAGCTCCTCCGCCAAAGTCTTCGGCCGCTTCGACAAAGTCCTATGCACCTGTGCATCTTGCCATGTGTCAAAGGACCACAGGCGTCTCAATTGCCTCAGGAGCTTCCGCTAGTTCCTCAGCTGCACCAAATTCCTCAACGGGACCCTCTCTACTGAAGACAAAGGCCACTGCTGGACGAGGTCCTCGCCCCAGTCCTTAGAAGAAGCAGGTCGCCTTCCAAGTGCCGTCTGAAGAAGATGAAGCTGATGATGATGAACTTGCTGAAATCATCAGAGATAGGCAAGTCAGGGCCGCTAGAGCCAAGAGAACAAATGTGCCACTGCTTTTGGATCCCAAGTTGATCCTCGAATACATTGACATTTGGCGCAAGGACCCCAACACTCCCATGCCTGACTTCAAGCTGACCCCTGGCCAAAGTCACATGCTGACTCACTTCATTTAAGAAGAAAAATGGAAATTTGAGAAGGTTAGGCAGATTAAGAAAGCGCAGTGCAAAAAGGAGCGCTATCTGAAGAAAAACGTTGTCTCTATGACAACTGAAGAACTTGTCACTACTCAATCTGAGATCAAGAAACTCAGTGATGAATTTGACGCATATCATGTTGATTGGCTTGGAGCCAATGTTTGTTTTGTGAGACTCGCTAATAACTTCACCTCAAATGTTGCAGCCCCAACGCAACAGGAAGTTCCTCAGGCTGAAGCATCTGCTCAGCCGACTGAAGAACATGCCAGCACCGCTGATGAAAATCAGGCTGCTGAAGAAAATGTGAGTTCCAGGGCTAATGACTGCATTCCAGCCGCTGAAGAGATTGCCAGGGCATCCGCTAGTGGTGCGCCTGAAGAAACTGAAGAAATCAGGGCAACTGCATCAGTTGTGCCTGAAGAAGATTAACCTGATTCCTCTGCTCCTCCTGAACCAACACCAACTCCGATCCTTCCATCTGCATCAGATGTGAAGAAGACCAAGGCTGCAGAGCGTGGATCGGTGAAGAAAAGGAAAGCATCAGCTACTTCAGATTCTTCAGCTCCGAAGAAGATGAAGCCTTTGACCAGTTCATTTGCTAATCCCATTGATGTTGTTCCAATCTCAACCATGCCATCGAAGGACCTTGTTCCTTTTGATGAAGAATATGTGATCCCCAGCGGATCTGATGAATAAACTCCTTCTGCTGCTTCGTCTGAGCTGTTGGATGAAGAAATTGAAGTGGATACGATCCCTTCAACACCTGTCATCTCCTCGCCCATGCCTCAGTTCACAGCTGAAGAGGCTGGCGTTGACGAAATGGAAGATGAAGATGTGGACATTGGCTACTCCACACCAGTGATGAGTGATGAATTCTGGGAAATTCAGCATCCAAACTCTCCAATCTTCACACCGTTGTAGCAAATACCTCAGTCACCTGCACAAACTGTTCAAATGGGCTCTGAAGAAACTCACCCCACTTCATCTGTGCGTGAAGAAATTCCAGCCACTAGCGCTGAAGAACTTGCTGCTGCTGAACATCTGAAGACGCGGACTGCCACTGAAGAGGAACCAGAAAATCCTCAGCCTAAAGAACCTGATATTGCGATTCCTGAGGTCATGATGCAACTCACTGACACTCCTCTGCCCAAGCCGAAGGATCCATTCTCACGCAAGCAAAAGTTCAAGGTTGATGATTTCTTCGGCGAGCATGTATTCTTCGAAGACTACAATCCTTATAACTCTGCTCGCATTAGGAAGAGGCGTTTCTGGACTGCTAGTCAAGCCAATTTCTATTCCTCAGTGCTGTTCAACAAAGAGAAAATCTTCTACCATGAGCACATTCCTCACGTGGACATGGAATCTCTGCCGTGTTTCGTGCCAGTCCTCAGTGTTCTTCACTACGCTGGACTGTTAAATTTTTGCTCTGACATCTATGATTGGAATGAAGAACTGACTCTTCAATTTTATGCAACGCTACACATCACAGGAGATTCTGAAGATGTGAATTCATGGGTGCTGGACTGGATGTCTGAAAACACTCACTACACCACACCAGCGTCTGAATTGCTTCGTGCCTTACCACTCAGTCCTCCCCTTGAAGAAGCTCGTTGCATCTACAGTGAACCTGAACTTACAAATCACTACATGCAGGTTCTGATGAAACCTTTGAAGCCAGGTCAGGCCCCACGAACCAAATTCCTCGTGAAGGAATTACTTTATGTGCCCAGAACTGTCTATCATATTCTTACGAGGACAATGAGTCCTATCAAAGGCCATGACTCATCTGATGAGGAAATTGTTGGCATCATGAAGAATCTGGTATTCAACATCATTCATGGCATTCCTGTCAATTATCACGATTTCTTCATGAGGACTCTGGCAAATGTTGCACTGTCTCCGTTTGAGCTAAAGCCTTATGCACCTTGGATTATGAGATTCCTCAGGACAAGGTCTTCACTCAACTACAAAGCTGATTTTCAGAATCACCTCAGCTACTTGCCCCCAATTGAAGTCCTCAAGCTGACCTATTCCTCAGTTGATGAAAAGGGCTAGGCACCAGCTGTTATAGATGAAGGCATTCGTCCATTGGATGGTCAGTTTCGCAAAGCTGCCTCTTATTCCACCAGTGATGACTCTGCCACACATGACTCTGCCAATGCACCCAAGTCTACTCCTCAAGGAACTGCTCCTCGTGTGATGACTGATTGTGAGCTTCTACTTAGTCTTCACCAGAAGGTGGGTCGAAATAATAAATGGGTTAAGTGTCAGTTTGGTTCATTTCTTCACAACATGACTGCTACACACAATGCAGTGAAGAAAAACCATTACTACCTCCATGAATTCTTCGGTCACACCTGGGCAATACTGTCACATCTGTATGGTGAAGAAGATCTGAAGAAAATGGGTCTCAAGGAATATTTTGACTGGTCTGCACCTCCACCGAAGAAATTCAAGAAGGTCAAGGTTCCTTCTCAGGTGGCCAGCTCATTTTCTTCATGGCACGACATTGATGAGAATGAAGACTTAGATGACACTGCGGCAAGCACTACTACGACAAACGACCCCAACAACGCTGGTGCTCCTTCGTCAACTTGATATTCTTCAGGGGCGTTAGTCCTCATATTCGATCCTTTTGGTCATTTGATGACAAAGGGGGTGAATTTTGAGTTAGTATTCAAGCGGGTCTTTCTATATGGGCGTTTTTTTTCAAGTTACATCTCTCATTCTTCTGAGACTTTATTGGATCGAGTTGTAAACTCAAACCCGATGGTGCTCTGATACTCTTGAGACGTTTTTCTGCATGCTTATTCCTCGTTAACATTATTGCATGCATGTTGAATTACATCAGTCACCATATTTCATCATGCATTTCAAAATTCTTCACTGTTATATGTCAAATGCATGTATGAATTACCAGATATAGGGGGAGATCTCCATAATTCAACTCTTCAAGTGTGCATTGCTTCAAAAGCAAATTCCTCACTATGCACATATTCAGGGGGAGTTCTTCTATATCTTGCAATCAAATTCCTCAATATCAGTATTTACACTTCATATGTTGGTCCCCATTGAAAACATAACCTATATTGTCATCAATCACCAAAAAGGGGGAGATTAAGTGCATCTAGTGCCCCTTAGTGATTTTGGTGTATTGAAGACTTATAGGTTAAGGGACTAATGCATTTGTGAGTGTACACAGGTCTATAAGTCTATGAGGAGTTTGATATTTACAGAGAAAGTCGACCCCTAAAAATGAAGTTCTTCGACTGAAGACTTTGGCTTTCTGAAGACTTTCTGAAGACTTTGAAAGTGAAGAAATTGGTGTGACCTTGAAGACTTGGTATTCATTCGAGGAACATGAAGCGTGAATACTTTTGTTTTCATAGTTTCATTTTCTCTTTCTTGAGTCATAGGAAACACCGTACTGTTAAAGGGGGTCGAGGAAATACTAAGGAAAAATTTCCATGTGATGCTCAACTCAAAATCCTACACCTACCAATCCCTTCGAGTGAAGCCATTGGAAATCTCATACAGTCCAGTCATATTCTTCAGTGACAGAGACGAAGTTCTTCTGGTCTCTGAGGAATTTGTTCTAACTGAGGAGTTAGGAATTCGCTAGTGCGGATTGCCTACACTGTGAGGAACATGATAGCCCTGAGGATTTTGCTACTCAAAATTCCGACCGTTGCTGTGCTATGCGCCAGCTGTCCCAAAATATCTATCCACCTAGCGGTCATATCATTGAAGGGCATTTATGTCTTATCATGTCGGGCTGCTCCCTAGGCTATAAATAGCCAGCCCCTACAACCACTAGCTGGTTGGCTGCTCTGAGAGAAACTGACACTTGTCATTTGAGAGCAACTCATCCTCCGAGGACTATGAGAGAAAATCATCAAGTGAGGAAAAACCCAAACCCAAACACCTACAAACCCCAAGTGATTGAGCATCACTGAAGAGATTGATCATGCGTGGATCCGACGCTTGTTACCTTTGAAGACTATGCTTCTTCCAGATGGTTAGGTGTCATGGTCTAGAGCATCCAAGAGGAATTGTGGATCGCCGAGAGGACTGTATAGATGGTCTAGGGAGGAAAGAGAGGGAACGCCCATCAACAATTTCTGGAGACCGAAAACGTCCGACGATTTGACCGACTATATTGTCGCTATAGTTATCCGTTGGGGCGTCAAACGAACTCCGAATGCGATGAAACTTGGCAGGCGGCCTATCTACACTATAACAACACCGCATGCCAACTTTCAACCCATTCTGAGAACATTTTTTGGCCACTTATAAAATAAAATTTCGGACGTGCCGCGGGCGCGTGCAAGCGTGGTTGGGCTCAGAACAGACAACAGACGGAACTGGGGGAATCCGGACGGATGCAAGTTTTGAAAACATGCAGATGCTATGTGGATGATGACATGGCAAGATGCAACACGCAAGCAAATGACAAGGCAACAACAATGAATAACTGGAAGACACCTGGCGCGTCGGTCTCGGGGTGTCACAACACTCCACCACTATAAGAGGATCTCGTCCCGAGATCTAGGATGGCACCGGGAAAAACGGAAGTGGAAGGGGAAAAGGTAAATCTAAGTTGCTTCTTTGACAAATTAGTGAAACCAAAGAACCTTGCGAGGTTTAACAAATTGAAAGAAAGAATACAATGAAGATGAACAAAGTTGAAAACACTCCGTTAGAAAAGAGTAACAAGGAAGATTACGGGAACCTTGTAGGTTGAAAGACATAAGGAAAAGGGTTGTAATGGGCAAGAAGTACACGCAAGCACTCCGGTTGAAACGAGATGTACAAGGAATGATAAAGATCAATTACGACAACACTCTGGTTGGAAAAGGAAGGTACAGAATATGAACTTGGCAAAATGAAAGCGCTTGGATGAGAGTCCGGTTAGAAGAGGAATGATAGACACAACACTCCAGTTAAAACAAGATAGAGAAGGAATAAGAATGATATAATTTGGGCAACACTCCGACTGTAAATAGAATGAATTGAAGATGAGTTTGACAAGATGAGAAGATACTTTATGAAATCAACAACACACTACCTCCGGAACTATTGAAAGAATGGCACAAGGGGTAAGAAAGATGTCAGACGGCACTCCGGTTGAGAAGGAGGCAAAACTTGATAAGATGAGAGAACTTGAATGAAGGACACGACACTCCGGTTGAATGGATAAGCAAAAGGAAAGAACATGATCTTTGACAAAAATGGGATGATGGGTGAAGAGAGCAACATCACAATGCCTCCGGAACGAAAGAATACAAGTTGGATCGTTGGAAAGGAAAGAATTGAGAAGAAAATGACAACTTATGCCACAAATGAGCTTGGAAAACACCCTTCCAAGAAGGTTATAACGGAGTTGTTGGAAAAATACCAACGAAAAGAACAAGCTTGTAGTGGACTTATGGAGAACATCTCAAAACTATTAGGTGAAATTCTGCCACTACAGAAACAAAAGATTGGACTGATTTCAACAAGGAGGGTAGAAACTTATTTCACCGGAGGATAAATGAAGAACTAGGTTCATTTATAAGCACCATAAATAGAAACAATCTTAGGGAAAGCTTTAGGTGAAATATGACACAAGATAACTCCAATGAAGAGATTAATGGATTGCAAAGGATCTCATGAACGAATTGAAAATGATGGGTTTAAAATATGTCATTCTGGACAACTTGTGAATCATGAAACATTAAAAAAATTGTCAACAATGACATAACACCACCTCAAAAGATGAGATATGAAAGAACTACACTTTGGAATGCATGATGAAGAAGGCTTGAACTCCTGAAAACAAAGCATGTGTTGAGCACCATGTTTATTTTAGAGTATAGCTAGGCAGATCTTAACTCCGGAGAAATCTTGAAGAACAAATGGAGAATGAAAGAAAGCCTTGACGAACCACCAAGTTGAGCCATCATGAGAACTCTGGTAATAAAAGGATTATCAAAAGAAGTGAAGGATGAAAAGAATAAGATTGAAGCCTTGCAATGATTTAGATGAATCTTCATGATGATGAGAGCTTGGAACTCCGGGAAAAGAAAAGATGAAACAATTGAAACCGAGAATTTATTCATCATGAACAAACTCCGAAAAAGAAAAGATGAAGCATCTCGAACCGAGAATGTGATATGAAGGACAACTCCAGAGAGAAAGATGAATCACCTGGATGAACCGAGAATAAGAATTATGTTATGCGTATCCTTCACCAATTTAGATTGATGTCAAGCAACAGATTTGGCATACTACTTATTATCGTAGAAAGGATAAGAGAGATATAGCGCAAACTTGAGAAGGACTTCAACGAACCACCAGTAGGATTGGAAAGTACGAATGAATTGATATGATAACGAAGGAAGGGAAATCTTGAATGAACCACCGTAAGGATTGAAAATGAACGAAAAAAATATTAAGAAACACTGGGAGGAATTAGATAACGAAGGTACTTGAGAGAATTTAGATACAAGTGAACGAAGAGATCCCAAGCTGATTAGAGAATATTTGAATGATGCACCGGAAGAATTCAAGAACTAGAGCTGAAAGCTGGAATGAATAATTCTGAGATGATGGGCTCTGGAGAATCAAACTGAAAAGACTCTTGAATTGCTCCGGATGGGTGAAAAGAACTGTCACAATCGAAAACAATTATGAGAGGATGGTATAGAGCTAAACCACGAGTCTTGAGAGAATGGGTAAGATTTGGAGGAAAAACTCTTCTTCGGTCTTCAAATGTTGAGAATGACGATGAGAAACACCAGCATGAATCATTGAGGTACTCTGGGATGAATATTAGAAAGGTTTAACCGACGATAAAAAGACTTTGAAAGATCTTGGTGAAAGATATTTGACTGATGATAACTCATTCTTACATCAAACTTTGAAATGAATTTGAGAATAACTCCGGAAAAAGAATAGTCAGGTAAGATCCTGGGAAAAGACCTATGGGTTAGGGCCCACTCAAAAGCAACACCGTTGAAAAGATTGCTTGAAAAGAGAGATTGCACCGGTTGAATTAAATGGCTTGAATGCGATAACATCCTTGAAAGATCTTGAACGAATGCAGAGTGGAAACATGAATCTTCAAGATATCTTCAGCACTCTGGAACAATTGAATAGCGAGAGGTGAATGACTAAGACGTGCACCGGCATGAGACAACATTTAAAAAGAGGAAATGAATATGATCAACAAAGTTTGAATTGAATCCACCGGAGAAGAAAAAGAATGAAGAATGATAAACTTGTAGAGCATCTTCATGAGAACCACTTGGTAAAAATATTGAGGAAAAGAATGAAGAAACTTCACATCTGTAAGATGGATACTTGATTAAGAAATCTGAGTCCTAGAATAAAAAGGGGTGGGTGGGCGGGAAAACAAAGGCAACTTGGGGACAGATGAAAGGAACAACGTTGGGAAAACCGAGAGGTGATCTCACGGATGTTGAAATGATATAATCCACTTGAAGAGAAACACGCCAGTTGAAAAGGATTGACATGACAATATCGATTATCATAAAGGATTTTTTTCACATAGAAATATGAGAACACTGCTTAGGAAAAGGTATGGAATCAACACTTGACATTGAAGCAACTCAAATACCACAACTCAAAAACAAAACAAAGGATCGGCTTGCAGAATAAGACGGAAACAAACATATGATAGATCCCATATCGTATCATGTGTCTGTTGGAAGGATATCCTACGTGATACTTGAATTCCCACTTATAAACCCCAGAAACTTTCTGGTTATGCAATCAGGTGTTGTGGATACAGGCGAAGCATAATATCTCACCCAAACTAACAACTCCTACATCCAGTTGTATCCATCCTTCAACACATAACCAAGAAACCTTCGGAAATCATGTAACTCAACCTTCGAAAAAGTATCCGTTATACGAGTTATGGAAATACTCCCGAACTCCCACTCCAGTACTGGGTGGCGTCGAGGTTATCTCACCAACAACTGCATAAAAGAGATTTTCGATGTCGGCGAACTCAGGTATTCCAGAACTGCAACGATAAAATTGTGACGACAACACCTCGGAGCTCAACTCCTCGGGACATTGCCACAACCCCTAAATGTCATGAGGCACCAAGAACAATGTTCTCGTCACAAGACTATCGGAACGATTCCAAGATACCCGCGTGATCCTAATTTTTTTTCATGAAATTTGAGGAGAGAAGAGTCAAAACTTCTACGTTAGGAGGCCTCACCAGAGAGACGAAGGGACTGAGGAGTAAAAAGAATCCTACTCTCCGATATATATAATCCTAAGGCTCAAAACATTTTGTTCTAGACTGAACAACATCAGCGATTCGATCAAGCAGGGGGCTCCTAAGTCGGGGTTGGGTGTACTTGTAACACTCACATTGCGGCTATATCTCCCACGTGTCGGGGCAAGACTTAGAGGCAGCCGCATGGTAGGTTTGTCTCTAGAGGGGTAATCTTCATACAATCCCATGTACTGAATAAGAAAGGGATAAAGAGTTGGCTTACAATCGCCACTTCACACAAATACAAGTTAAACATACATCATCCATAATACAATCAAGGTCCGACTACGGAACCAAAATAAAAGAAGACAACCGCAAATGCTAGATCCACGATCGTCCCAACTGGGCACCACTACTGAAAAACCGGAAAAGACACCAAACAACGATCAAGATCTTCATCGAGCTCCCACTTGAGCTCGGTTGCGCCACCTGCACTGGTATCATCGGCACCTGCAACTGTTTGAAGTATCTGTGAGTCACAAGGACTCAGCAATCTCACAACCGCGAGATCAAGACTATTTAAGCTTATGGGTAGGAGAAAGGTAGTAAGGTGGAGCTGCAGCAAGCGCTAGCAAATATGGTGGCTAACATACGCAAATAAGAGCGAGAAGACAAGCAACGCACGGTCGAGAAGCTAGAAGTGATCAAGAAGTGATCCTGAAAACTACCTACGTTCAAACATAACACCAGACTGTGTTCACTTCCCGGACTCCGCTGAGAAGAGACCATCACGGCTACACACGCGGTTGATGCATTAATTAAGTTAAGTGTCAAGTTCTCTACAACCGGATATTAACAAATTCCCATCTGCCACATAACCACGGGCACGGCTTTTGAAAGTTCAAACCCTGCATGGGTGTCCCAACTTAGCCCATCACAAGCTCTCACAGTCAACGAAGGATATTCCTTCTCCCGGGAAGACCCAATCAGTCTCGGAATCCCGGTTACAAGATGTTTCGACAATGGTAAAACAAGACCAGCAAAGCCACCCGATGTGGCGACAATCCCGATAGGAGTCACATGTATCTCGTTCTCAGGGCAACACCGGATGAGACTGGCTACGAGTAAAACCAACCCTCAAGTTTCCCCGAGGCGGCCCCCAGGCACCTCGGTTCGGAACAACACTTAGAGAAGCACTGGCCCGGGGGGGTTTAAAATAAAATGACCCTCAGGTTGGCCGACCCAAGGGAAAGGTAGTAGGTTGTTAGGAAAATGTAAAACCAAGGTTGGGCCTTGCTGGAGGAGTTTTATTCAAAGCGAACTGTCAAGGGGTTCCCATAACACCCAACCGCGATAGGAATGCAAAATCAAGGAACATAACACCGGTATGACGGAAACTAGGGCGGCAAGAGTGGAACAAAACACAAGGCATAAGGCCGAGCCTTCCACCCTTTACCAAGTATATAGATGCATTAATTAAAAAAAGATAGTAATGATATCCCAACAATATCCATGTTCCAACATGGAACAAACTTGATCTTCACCTGCAACTAACAACGCTATAAGAGGGGCTGAGCAAAGCGGTAACATAGCCAAACAACGATTTGCTATGAAAGGTGGGTTAGAGGCTTGACACGGCAATATGGGAGGCATGATAAAGCAAGTGGTAGGTAGCGCGGCATGGCAATAAAGCGAACAACTAGCAAGCAAACATAGAAGTGATTTCAAGGGTATGGTCTGCTACCTCTTGAGCACTGTGTTGGTTTTCCCTTGAAGAGGAAAGGGTGATGCAACAAAGTACCGTAAGTATTTCCCTCAGTTTTTGAGAACCAAGGTATCAATCCAGTAGGAGGCTACGCGCGAGTCCCTTGTACCTGCACAAAACAAATAACTCCTCGCGACCAACGCGATAAGGGGTTGTCAATCCCTTCACAGTCACTTACGAGAGTGAGATCTGATAGATATGATAAGATAATATTTTTGGTATTTTTGTCGTAAAGATGAAAGTAAAATAAATGCAAAGGAAGTAACTAAGTATTGGAAGATTAATATGATGAAGATAGACTCGGGGGCCATAGGTTTCACTAGTGGTTTCTCTCAAGAGCATAAGTATTTTACGCTGAGTGAACGAATTACTGTTGAGCAATTGACAGAATTGAGCATAGTTATGAGAATATCTAGGTATGATCATGTATATAGGCATCACGTCCGAGACAAGTAGACCGACTCCTGCCTGCATCTACTACTATTACTCCACTCATCGACCGCTATCCAGCATGCAACTAGAGTATTAATTTCATGAAAACAGAGTAACGCCTTAAGCAAGATGACATGATGTAGAGGGATAAATTCATGCAATATGGTAAAAAACCCATCTTGTTATCCTCAATGGCAACAATACAATACGTGCCTTGCTGCCCCTACTGTCACTGGGAAAGGACACCGCAAGATTGAACCCATAGCTAAGCACTTCTCCCATCGCAAGGAAGATCAATCTAGTAGGCCAAACCAAACTGATAATTCGAAGAGAGTTGCAAAGATAACCAATCATACATAAAAGAATTTAGAGAAGACTCAAATATTGTTCATAGATAATCTTGATCATAAACCCACAATTCATCGGTCTCAACAAACACACCGCAAAAAGAAGATTACATCGAATATATCTCCACAAGAGAGGGGGAGAACATTGTATTGAGATCCAAAAAGAGAGAAGAAGCCATCTATCTAATAACTATGGACCCGAAGGTTTGAGGTAAACTACTCACACTTCATCAGAGAGGCTATGGTGTTGATGTAGAAGCCCTCCGTGATCAATGCCCCCCCCCCCCCCGGCGGAGCTCCGGAACAGGCCCCAAGATGGGATCTCGTGGATACAGAAAGGTACGGTTGTGGAATTAGGGTTTTGGCTCCGTATCTGACCGTTTGGGGGTACGTAGGTATATATAGGAGGAAGGAGTACATCAATGGAGCAACAGGGGGCCCACGAGGGTGGAGGGCGCGCCTAGGGGGGTAGGCACGCCCCTACCTCGTGGCCTCCTCCTTTATTTCTTGGCGTAGGTTCCAAGTCTCCTGGATCATGTTCGGTGAGAAAATCATGTTCCCGAAGTTTTCACTTTGTCTGGACTCCGTTTGATATTCCTTTTCTTCGAAACCCTAAAATAGGCAAAAAAACAGCAATTCTGGGCTGGGCCTCCGGTTAATAGGTTAGTCCCAAAAATAATATAAAAGTGGATAATAAATCCCAATAATGTCCAAAACAGTAGATAATATAGCATGGAGCAATTAAAAATTATAGATACGTTGGAGACGTATCAAGCATCCCCAAGCTTAATTCCTACTCGTCATCGAGTAGGTAAATGAGAAAAATAGAATTTTTTATGCGGAGTGCTACTTGGCATAATTTTAATGTAACTCTTCTTAATTGTGGTATGAATATTCAGATCTGAAAGATTCAAGATAAAAGTTCATATTGACATAAAAATAATAATACTTCAAGCATACTAACGAAGCAATCATGTCTTCTCAAAATAACATGGCCAAAGAAAGTTATCCCTACAAAATCATATAGTCTGGCTATGCTCTATCTTCACCACACAAAGTATTTAAATCATGCACAACCCCGATGACAAGCCAAGCATTTTTTCATACTTTTGACATTCTCAAACTTTTTCAATCTTCACGCAATACATGAGCGTGAGCCATGGATATAGCACTATATGTGGAATAGAATGGTGGTTGTGGAGAAGAAAAAAAGGGAGAAGATAGTCTCACATCAACTAGGCGTATCAACGGGCTATGGAGATGCCCATCAATATATATCAATGTGAGTGAGTAGGGATTGCCATGCAACGGATGCACTAGAGCTATAAGTATATGGAAGCTCAACAAAAGAAACTAAGTGGGTGTGCATCCAACTTGCTTGCTCATGAAGACCTGGGCATTTTGAGGAAGCCCATCATTGGAATATACAAGCCAAGTTCTATAATGAAAATTTCCCACTAGTATATGAAAGTGACGAAATGAGAGACTCTCTAATATGAAGATCATGGTGCTACTTTTGAAGCACAAGTGTGGTAAAGGATAGTAACATTGTCCCTTCTCTCTTTTTCTCTCATTTTTTTATTTGGGCCTTTTCTCTTTTTTTATGGCCTCTTTTCTCCCCCCTTTTTTATTTTATTTTTCGTCCGGAGTCTCATCCCGACTTGTGGGGGAATCATATTCTCCATCATCCTTTCCTCACGGGGACAATGCTCTAATAATGATGATCATCATAGTTTTATTTTCATACAAGTCAAAAATTACAACTCGATACTTAGAACAAAATATGACTCTATATGAATATCTCCAGCGGTGTACCGGGATATGCAATGAATCAAGAGTGACATGTATGAAAGAATTATGAATGGTGGCTTTGCCACAAATACGATGTCAACTACATGATCATGCTAAGCAATATGACAATGATGGAGTGTGTCATAATAAACGGAACGGTGGAAAGTTGCATGGCAATATATCTCGGAATGGCTATGGAAATGCCATAATAGGTAGGTATGGTGGCTGTTTTGAGGAAGGTATATGGTGGGTGTATGATACCGGCGAAAGGTGCGCAGTATTTAGAGAGGCTAGCAATGGTGGAAGGAAGAAAAGTGTGTATAATCCATGGACTCAAAATTATTGATAAAGAACTCATATACTTATTGCAAAAATCTACAAGTTATCAAAGCAAAGTATTACGTGCATGCTCCGAGGGGGATAGATTGGTAGGAAAAGACCATCGCTCGTCCCCGACCGCCACTCATAAGGAAGACAATCAAAAAATAAATCATTCTCCGACTTCATCACATAACGGTTCACCATACGTGCATGCTGCGGGAATCAAAAACTTTAACACAAGTATTTCTCAAATTCACAACTACTCAACTAGCACAACTTTAATATCACCATCTTCATATCTCAAAACAATTATCAAGCATCAAACTTCTCATAGCATTCAACACATTCATAAGAAAGTTTTTACTATTCTTGAATACCAAGCATATTGGATTATTTAAGCAAATTACCATGCTATTTAAGACTCTCAAAATAATCTAAGTGAAGCATGAGAGATCAATAGTTTTTATAAAACAATTCCACCACCGTGCTCTATAAGATATAAGTGAAGTACTAGAGCAAAACTATATAACTCAAATGATATAAGCGAAGCACATAGAGTATTCTAACAAATTCCAAATCATGTATGGCTCTCTCAAAAGGTGTGTACAGAAAGCATGATTGTGGTAAACTAAAAAATAAAGACTCAAATAATACAAGACGCTCCAAACAAAACACATATCATGTGGTGAATAAAAATATAGCTCCAAGTAAAGTTACGATAGAAGTAGACGAAAGAGGGGGTGCCTTCCGGGGCATCCTCAAGCTTTGGCTTTTAGGTGTCCTTAGATTATCTTGGGGGTGCCATGGGCATCCTCAAGCTTAGGCTCTTGCCACTCCTTGTTCCATAATCCATCAAATCTTTACCCAAAACTTGAAAACTTCACAATACAAAACTTAAAGTAGAAAATCTCGTGAGCTCCGTTAGCGAAAAAAGCAAAAGACCACTTCAAGGTACTGTAATGAACTCATTCTTTATTTATATTCATGTTAAACCTACTGTATTCCAACTTCTCTATGGTTTATAAACTATTTTATTAGCCATAGATTCATCAAAATAAGCAAACAACACATGAAAAACAGAATCTGTCAAAAACAGAACAGTGTGTAGTAATCTGTAGCTAGCGCAAGATCTGAACCCAAAAATTCTAAAATAAATTTCTGGACGTGAGGAATTTATCTATTAATAATCTTCAAAAATAATTAACTAAATAGCGCTTTCAAAATAAAAATGGCAGCAGTTCTCGTGAGCGCTAAAGTTTCTGTTTTTTACAGCAAGACTAACAAGACTGTCCCCAAGTCTTCCCAATGGTTCTACTTGGCACAAACACTAATTAAACACAAAAAACACAACCAGAACAAAGGCTAGGTAAATTAATTATTACTAAATAGGAGCAAAAAGCAAGGAATAAAAATAAAATTGGGTTGCCTCCCAACAAGCGCTATAGTTTAACGCCCCTAGCTAGGCATAAAAAGCAAGGACAGATCTAGGTATTGCCATCTTTGGTAGGCAATCCATAAGTGGCTCTCATGATAGATTCATAAGGTAATTTAATTTTCTTTCTAGGAAAGTGTTCCATGCCTTTCCTTAACTGAAATTGGAATCTAATATTTCCTTCCTTCATATCAATAATTGCACCAATCGTTCTAAGGAAAGGTCTACCAAGAATAATAGGACATGAAGGATTGCAATCTATGTCAAGAACAATAAAATCTATAGGCAGAAAATTCCTATTTTTGACAATAATAACATCATTAATTCTTCCCATAGGTTTCTTGATAGTGGAATCCGCAAGGTGCAAGTTTAAAGAGCAATTATCAAAATCACGGAAACCTAACAAATCACACAAAGTCTTTGAAATCATGGAAACACTAGCACCCAAATCACACAAAGCATAGCATTAATGATCTTTAATTTTAATTTTAATAGTTGGTTCGCACTCATCATAATGTTTTCTAGGGATAGAAACTTCCAACTCAAGTTTTTCTTCATAAGATTGCATCAAGGCATCAATGATATGTTTAGTAAACGCTTTATTTTGACTATAAGCATGAGGAGAATTTAGCACAGATTGCAACAAGGAAATACAATCAATCAAAGAGCAATTTTCATAATTAAATTGCTTGAAATCCAAAATAGTGGGTTTAGCAACATCTAGGGTTTTAATTTCTTCAATCCCACTTTTATAAAATTTAGCATCAAGATATAAAAACTCTGAATTTTTGGAACGCCTTCTAGGTAAGGTGGATCATATTCAGTCCCATCATTATCAAGATTCATATTGCAAAACAAAGATTTAATAGGGCACACATCAATAACTTTTAAATCTTCATCTTTATTTTCATAGGAACTAGAAGAACACGCTCTTATAAAGGCATCTTTCTTAACACGCATCCTAGCGGTTCTTTCTTTGCACTCATGAATGGAAATTCTCATAGCTTTGAGAGACTCATTGATATTATGCTTAGGAGGAATAGATCTAAGTTTCAAACAATCAACATCAAGAGAAATTCTATCAACGTTCCTAGCCAACTCATCAATCTTAAGCAATTTTCCTTCAATCAAAGCATTGAAATTCTTTTGTGAAGTAATAAATTCTTTAATATTAGAATCAAAATCAGAGGGCATCTTATTATAATTTCCATAAGAATTTTTGTAGGAATTACCATAACTATTAGGGGGATTACTAGGATAAGGCCTAGGATTAAAATTTCCTCTATACGCGTTGTTACCAAAATTGTTCCTACCAACGAAATTCACATCCATAGATTCATTATTATTCTCAATCAAAGTAGACAAGGGCATATCATTAGGATCAGAAGAAACACTTTTACTAGAAAATAATTTCATAAGTTCATCCATCTTTCCACTCAAAACATTAATTTCTTCTATCGCATGCACCATTTTATTAGTAGATCTTTCAGTATGCCATTGAGAATAATTAACCATAATATTATCTAGGAGTTTAGTAGCTTCTCCTAAAGTGATCTCCATAAAAGTGCCTCCCGCGGCCGAATCTAAAAAATTTCTAGAAGCAAAATTCAATCCGGCATAAAAATTTTGTATAATCATCCACAAATTCAAACCATGAGTAGGGCAACTATGTATCATTAATTTCATCCTCTCCCAAGATTGTGCAACATGTTCATGATCAAGTTGCTTAAAATTCATAATATCGTTTCTAAGGGAGATGATCTTAGCGAGAGGAAAATACTTAGAGATAAAAGCACCTTTGCACTTGTTCCAAGAATCAATACTATTTTTAGGCAAAGAAGAAAACCAAGCTTTAGCATGATCTCTAAGCGAAAAAGGGAATAGCTTAAATTTAACAATATCATTATCCACATCTTTCTTCTTTTGCATATCACACAAATCAACGAAGCTATTTAGATGGGTAGTGGCATCTTCACTAGGAAGGCTGGAAAACGGATCTTTCATGACAAGATTCAGCAAGGCAGCATTAATTTCACAAGATTCAGCATCGGTAAGAGGAGCAATCGGAGTGCTAATATAAGAATTGTTGTTGGTATTGGTAAAGTCACACAATTTAGTGTTATCTTGAGCCATCATGACAAGCAAGCAATCCAACACACAATCAAACAAAAAGCAAGTGGGCAAAAAGAGGCAAATAGAGAAAGAGAGGGAGGATAGAGAGAGAGGGCGAATAAAACGGCAAGGGTGAAGTGGGGCAGAGGAAAACGAGAGGCAAATGGCAAATAATGTAATGCGGGAGGTAAGGGTTGTGATGGGTACTTGGTATGTTGACTTTTGCGTAGACTCCCCGGCAACGGCACCAGAAATCCTTCTTGCTACCTCTTGAGCACTGCGTTGGTTTTCCCTTGAAGAGGAAAGGGTGATGCAGCAAAGTAGCGTAAGTATTTCCCTTAGTTTTTGAGAACCAAGCTATCAATCCAGTAGGAGGCTACGCGCGAGTCCCTCATACCTGCAGAAAACAAATAACTCCTCGCAACCAACGCGATAAGGGGTTGTCAATCCCTTCACGGCCACTTACGAGAGTGAGATGTGATAGATATGATAAGATAATATTTTTGGTATTATTGTGGTAAAGAGGCAAAGTAAAATAAAAGCAAAGGAAGTAACTAAGTATTGGAAGATTAATATGATGAAGATAGACCCGGGGTCCATAGGTTTCACTAGTGGCTTCTCTCAAGAGCATAAGTATTTTATGATGGGTGAACGAATTACTGTTGAGCAATTGACAGAATTGAGCATAGTTATGAGAATATCTAGGTATGATCATGTATATAGGCATCACGTTCGAGACAAGTAGACCGACTCCTGCCTGCATCTACTACTATTACTCCACTCATCGACCGCTATCCAGCATGCATCTAGAGTATTAAGTTCATGAAAACAGAGTAACGCCTTAAGCAAGATGACATGATGTAGAGGGATAAATTCATGCAATATGACAAAAAACCATCTTGTTATCCTCGACGGCAACAATACAATACGTGCTTTGCTGCCCCTAATGTCACTGGGAAAGGACACCACAAGATTGAACCCAAAGCTAAGCACTTCTCCATTTGCAAGAAAGATCAATTTAGTAGGCCAAACCAAACTGATAATTCGAAGAGACATGCAAAGATAACCAATCATACATAAAAGAATTCAGAGAAGATTCAAATATTGTTCATAGATAATCTTGATCATAAACCCACAATTCATCGATCTCAACAAACACACCGCAAAAAGAAGATTACATCGAATAGATCTCCACAAGAGAGGGGGAGAACATTGTATTGAGATCCAAAAAGAGAGAAGAATCCATCTAGCTAATAACTATGGACCCGAAGGACTGAGGTAAACTACTCACACTTCATCGGAGAGGCTATGGTGTTGATGTAGAAGCCCTCCGTGATCGATGCCCCCTCCGGCGGAGCTCCGGAACAGGCCCCAAGATGGGATCTCGTGGATACAGAAAGTTACAGCGGTGGAATTAGGGTTTTGGCTCCGTATTTGATTGTTTGGGGGTACGTAGGTTTATATAGGAGGAAGGAGTACGTCGGTGGAGCAACAGGGGGCCCACGAGGGTGAAGGGCGCGCCTGGGGGGGGGGGTAGGTGCGCCCCCCTACCTCGTGGCCTCCTCCTTTATTTCTTGACATAGGGTCCAAGTCTCCTGGATCATGTTCGGTGAGAAAATCACATTCCCGAAGGTTTCATTCCGTTTGGACTCTGTTTGATATTCCTTTTCTTCGAAACCGTAAAATAGGCAAAAAAAATAGCAATTCTGGGCTGGGCCTCCTGTTAATAGGTTAGTCCCAAAAATAATATAAAAGTGGATAATAAAGCCCAATAATGTCCAAAACAGTAGATAATATAGCATGGAGCAATCAAAAATTATAGATATGTTGGAGACGTATCATGGTCATCTTGCCTGAGATCCCGCAAGGAAGAAGAACGAGTCCATGAAGAAGATAAACGGACATAGTCGGACGAAACCTCACAACTCCGGAACGGAACCGAAGCTAACGAGAGAAGCAACCCGGAAAGAAGCAAACAACATAGTAAACAACCGCCACATAAACATGTCATGATGCACAACCTAGTATGATGCATGTCCGGTTTAATGAAGCATGGCATGGCAATATGGGTAAACAATACTACAAATTAAGTGGAGTTCAATATGCAACGAGTTGCATATTGACGAAACACCACATCAATTATTTAGTTCGGTCTCATTTAAGTACCCGACAATATTAAATGTTGTTAAACATGGCAAGAGGTGAAGCATAATAAAACTACCTATCTAGGAAAATTTAAATGAGGCCGGAACAACAAGCAACATGTCTGAAAAATCCTCATATGCATATCTTAGGTTTGGTACTGTTCTGACCTAAAGCATATTTTAGAATTGTTTAACATGCAAAGTAGTGCTACCATGTTAAACTAGGCATTTTTCCACCCCATGTACATATAAAGTTTATTAAATTCAGAGCTATGGTTAGTTAGTTATGAATTAAAGAATTTTAACATGGCATTTAAGCAAAATATAAGCAAACATCATTTTAAACATGCATGAAAGTTGGAAATTATTAATCTACACAAAATTCTAAGCATTTTACCTATATAAGTTATTTACAAAAGAAGCACGGTTTGTGATTTATGATATGCACGAAGTATGAGGGTTTTTCTGCAACTCTGCGATTCACTGGATAATTAGACAACTTCTTTCAGGGGAAAAAATATGTCCTGGGCCGAAACTGCTGCACTGGGCCAGACTGGTGCGCACTAGAACTGGGCTGTTCACCTAGCGGCCACATCTTGCTAGGCCGAACGAGGAAGAGAAGGGCCGGCCCAGGGGATGGAGTTGACCGGTCCACAGGCGCTGGGACGGGGTCAACACGGGCGAGCGAGGCAGCGGTTGCGGGCGCGGCTCCTCTATTCGACAGGAAGCAGGCAGAGGGGAACGCGGGCGGCTTCAGACGATGCAGGGGGAAGCGGTGGCGCACTCAGGAGGTCGAGGATGGACGGGTTCATGGCGAGGCAGCGAGATCCAGTGGGGAAGCAGATTGGCGGCGCCGTGCTTGAGAGGAGGCCGTCGGCGTTAGCGGCGCGGACGGAGCAAGGCGGCGGCGACGCGGTACTTCAGGCATAGGGGCGAAGCAGAAGACGCCGGCGCACGGGCGAGGCACAAGATGGGGGCGCCGGACTTGGCGGGTCGAGCAGCGGGACTTGGCGGGTCACTAGAGCGTTCGACGCGGGGCGACGTGCTCATCCAAGGTTCGACAGAATTAGGGCTCGGCAGCAGCAGGATGATGCGCTCGGGATGATGCAGGGGAGCGGCGGCGGCAAACTTGGTGCGCGGGGCGACCTCCGACGATGCGTGGACGACTAGGATGGATGATGGGGCACGGATCCGGTCCTCGTAGATGGGTCTAGATGGTGGTGCCGGACGAGCTCGAGCTCTGGGCGAAATGGCATCATTGTTCCTATCACCAAGAGAGGAAGAGCAGGGGGTCAGAGAGGGGAATGGAGAGCAGAGGTAAGGGGAAGTAGAGGGATGAGGGAGAGGCCTGGGGCAGCTGCTAGTGTTGCTCCCGTGAGGGGCAACGGGTGGCGATGGAGCTCGGGTGTGAGCTCCTGCTCGAGGAAGATGACGAGGAGGCAGCAGCCTCGGGCAGGGAGGAGCTCTGATGGGAGTCGCGGCTCCATGTCCGGTGTTGGGACGAGAAGGAGCAGCTGGTTGGGTATATCGATGGATTGGGCAGCACTGAACACGAGGGATATGGTTGGCTAATGGAGGATTTGGATCAGGTAAGATCCCGAGGTGGAAGGAGAGACCAGGTGGAGGGCGGCGCAGTGATGGAATGGATGTGACATCTCCCTAGATTTTAGGGTTTGGTCCTATTATATATAGCGGTGGGATTAAGTTTAGGGGCTATATGGTCCCTCCGGTCGGTATCGGACGGTCGAGAAAATATAGGCTAGGAAGTCCAATTAACAAAATGGAGATGCTTTATAGATGTTTGGGGATGATCCGGACCCAACGGTGACGACTGTCCGGGTTGGGTTCGGGGGAGTTTTCGGACGCACGCGCGAGGAGAGCCGTGGGCTGACGAGGGACGCTAGGTTGTGCCTGGCGGTAGGTAGTGGACAATGTAGACGGTCTAGGGTGGAAATAGAGGGAAACCCCGGCAACAGTTTTCGGAGACCAAAAACGTCCGACGATTAGACTGACTATATTGTCGCTATAGTTATCCATTGGGGCATCAAACGGACTCCGAATGCGATGGAACTCGGCAGGTGGCCTATCTACACTATAACAACACCGCATGCCAACTTTCAACCCATTCCAAGAATATTTTCCGGCTGTCGGTGTCAAAACCGGCGGATCTCGGGTAGGGGGTCCCGACTGTGCGTCTAAGGCGGATGGTAACAGGAGGTAGGGGACACGATGTTTTACCCAGGTTTGGGCCCTCTTGAGGGAGGTAAAACCCTACGTCCTGCTTGATTATTCTTGATAATATGAGTAGTACAAGAGTTGATCTACCACGAGATCGGAGAGGCTAAACCCTAGAAGTAGCCAATGGTATGATTGTAATGTTGTCCTACGGACTAAAACCCTCCGGTTTATATAGACAACGGAGGGGGCTAGGGTTACACAAGGTCGGTTACAAAGGAGGAGATATACATATCCATATTGCCTAGCTTGCCTTCCACGCCAAGTAGAGTCCCATCCGGACACGGGACGAAGTCTTCAATCTCGTATCTTCATAGTCCAACAGTCCGGCCAAAGGATATGGTCCGGCTGTCCGGAGACCCCCTAATCCAGGACTCCCTCAGTAGCCCCTGAACCAGGCTTCAATGATGATGAGTCCGGCGCGCAGTGTCGTCTTCAGCATTGCAAGGCGGGTTCCTCCTCCGAATACACCACAGAAGAGTTTGAATGCAAGGATAGTGTCCGACCCTGCAAAATAAGTTCCACATACCACCGTAGAGAGAATAATATTTCCACAAATCTAATATGTTGACATGTTTTGGCAGCATGACATCATGTCATGGCCCGGTAATTATTCGAACCGTTTTTCTTTAACCAACCCCGCACATAACGCGAGGTGGTTTCTTGACACGTCTTGTCAAAGCAGAGATCATGTTCCCTTGATTATGGGATTCTCATAATACGGACGTGGGTAACCCAACCGTGCCTAGGACTCCTACATCTTAGGCAAGTCCCAAACGACCACGAGGAGGATGCTTGATATTCACCCTCTTTATAAAGGGACAAGGTTTTTACTTTTTTCCCCTCCCGTGCTCAATCGAATCCTTCCCCCGCCTCGAGTTCTAACACCCAAAGCCCAGGTCAGGCGCTTCGGACCTTCAATCATGTCCGGATCCATCCTCCAAGGCCAGTGGATGCCTTCCTCCGTCACGGACGAGGACATCAAGAAGTTGAGGGAAGCCAGATACCTGACCGCCGAAATTTCGCATAGGCTGCCGGCCCGAGGGCAGGTCATCCCTACTCCCGAACCCAATGAGAGCATTGGGTTCGTCTCCCTCTTCCTTCGAGGACTAGGCCTCGCTCTGAATCCCTTCGTTAGGGGTCTTATGTTCTATTACGGGCTGGATTTTCACGATTTGGCCCCGGATTCTCTTCTTCACATCTCGTCATTTATTGTCGTGTGTGAGGCCTTCCTCCGCATTACCCCTCACTTCAGCCTGTGGCTCAAACCTTTGATGTGAAGCCGAAGATGGTCGAGGGGCAGTACGCAGCGTGCGAAGGTGCTCTAATAAGCAAAATTGCTGACGCTCCATGGCCAAAGGGTTCCTTTCCAGAGGTATCCGGATTGTGGCAACGGGAGTTGTTTTATGTCACAGCTCCCCGAAGTGCCTAGTGGGTACCTTCCCCCACCTTTCGCTCGGTCCCTCCACCACAACTGATGTCATGGATCAGCAGGGGGCTGAGCTGGGGTCCAGCCAAGGACGTGCCAATACTGCAGAGCCATATCCGAGATCTCTTCGAGGGAGATTTCAGTCTGGTTATGGTAATGCAAGTTATGCTAGTCTGTCGAGTCCAGCCTTGCAAACACCGGCCCGTCCGCATGTGGGAACTCAACCCGGAAGGACCGCGCACTATTCAGAATTTCCTCGGCATGACGCACAAGGAGACCTACAAATCGTTCTTCGGACCCCAAATAGAGTGTCTGGACACTACCGAGGACATGGGCCTGAGCAGCAACCGCACCGCTACCCAAGTAAGTAATCCCATGGCCGAACCACTGTCCTTTTATTTATCATGACATCATTCTGAAGAATCGCTCTTTGACCAGGACTGGATAACAAAGGCGAAGATGATCTGGTGTTCGGCCCCCCTTCCTGAAGGCTTGGACAATCTGGTGCTGGAAAAGATGTTCGAGCCAGCACCTTGCCTGGTGCCCTCAAAGGAAGATGAAGGGGGGAATAAAGAGGGCGAAAGTGGGCCTCCATCGCTACCTACTCCAACCGAGGGAATGAGCGCCTCCGCGAGGGAGGATAACCAAGGGGAAGAATCTGACATTCTCTCTCCCCGGGGAAGGAAGAGGTCTTCCTCTGAAGATCCGGAAACTAAGGTTTACAAACGGGAGAAGAAATCTCCGCCAGAGGGACCTACCTCGGAGGATACTCGTGCCGCACAATGTCCGCGCGGGGTTCAGCCCTCTACCGAGCTGTAAGTAAAAGGGTATTCAATAATGAAAATATCTTACTCTATTTCTGAGGAAAATAATCGAAGCATTTATCTTGCAGTTCGGATCTTAGCCCTTCTCAGCTGAGCTGGTCTTTGGGGGATCTTCTTCCGGGATGATGGAGAGCGAAACGTCTCCCCCTGCCACACCGCCTTACGAAGCGGGTGACCCTGAGGTGTCGTCGCGGAGGGCTTCTCCTGATCCGGCAAGGCCAGAAGGTAATCCTATGGCCACCTGAAGTCCTCAGTATCTGGCTCTGGAAGAGAGCAATCAAAAGAGTCCGGCACCGTCTGGTGTGCGGTCAGATGTACGAAGGGATCTGCTGGAGAAAGCAGCTATCTCAGAATAGCACCGCACATTGATGGGTACGGTGATTGAAAGGATTTCGTCTGCCGAAAGCGGGCTGGATGAAGCCTTTATGAGTCTACTGACGGGTTTTGAGGTACATGAAATGATGTACATTTTTGAAAGTACCACACATTTTTAGATGTGCCCTGTGTAGATAGTAGCCCCTAGGACTCTGGTTGTCGTCGAAAACGGCGGCAAACAGAGGAACATAGTCACAGGTAATAACCAGACTGCCTTTATGTGCAGGTGGTGGAGGCTCCGGTGGCTAGCCGGACTGATGGGTATGCCGAACTAAAGCAGCAGCTGGATGCGGCAGATGCCGACATCGTGCTTGTCAACAAGCGGCTTGACGAGGCGCAGGGTCAGCGATTTTTCTAGCGATTGCCACATAATAAGAGCGGCCTGATGCCAGTATCTTTAATATGTTTGTGACTGCAGATGGGGCGGCCACCGTGGAGACCCTTCGGGCCGAGCTTGCTCGAGCCAAGGAGCAAGCCAGGAGTAGGAATGCTGTCGCTTTAAAGGCGTCCGAAGAGTTAAGGGCCGAGCAGGCCACACATTGCGAGAGCAAAGAAAAAATTGCCAAGATGACGGTGGAGTTAAAAGATGCTGCTGACCGTTACCGGCTTCTTGAAGAGGAAAACCGGGCGAAAGCGACGGACCTGGAGAAGGCCCGGGTGGCTGCCAAGGAAGCCCGCTCCAAAATTAGAGCGACGAAGGAGGAGTTGAATCAGGCTGCAGATATCGTGTCTGGGAAGCCTTTCTTGTTGCGGACTAAGTTCGGAGATCTGAAGTATGCTCCTCTGGACCGGCTATGGAGTTCTGCGGACTCGTACATGGATTTGGCTGCCAGCGCTACTGATGCCGCCGAGTACTTCAAGGATCAGAAAGGTCCCGAAGTGGAGAAGCTGTTCTGGTCACAGTTTCACGCTCCAGTCTGTCCGCTGCTGTTGAATGAGCGATTGACCGGTTGGGCTAAGCTCCATACATTATCCGGACTAGCCATGAGGTCCACTGTGGATCATTTGTGGCCAGGAGGGCCAAGGTCGAATAGCTATTTTAGCTTAGTGCAACAATTCCTTAGCGCTGTGCCACGCGGATGGCCCTTGCCCGTGTCAAAACATACTGGGCGGAGATGGATGCCACCACTGTTGCGGCACCGGGGCCATAGGCCGAGTGGCTGCCGAGCACTACTTTGAAGAAGTTCTTGAAGGCGCTCGTTCAATAGAGGCTCAGTTCTTGAAGAATATTATTTTTGAGTGACATGTATTCCCATTGTAAAAACAATGTTTTATTGAATTTATCAAGGCTGTATTTATACTTTTGCCCAAAAGTGCTATGATGCCTCCTGTGCGGCCGTTTATGTATGTATGTATATAACCTGAAAGATTGCAGTCGTCGGCTTCAGCCCCCACGCATATAATGCGGGGGGTGTTCGCAGAAGACGCATGTTCACACTTGATCCAACGTCTTGGTCAATTAAGGAGGTGACAGCGCAGCGAACTAGGTAACCAGACTATAATGCTTTAACACTTTCACTTAGCCAAAGGAGTTTGATAGTGGGGCTACTATATAGCCCATGGTGGCTCCGCACTCATCCGAATTCAGGTTGCGTACATGCCTGGCCGGGAAACGGCCCTTCGTTAAAGCGGAGGAATCCCAAAGATTCTGCTAGGTCATCGAGTGGTTGACCGGTCTCACGCTATATCATGACAGTCTGTTTTCGGCTTTCTCTACTGAGGTGCTCGTCCGGATGAACCAGGGCACATTCGCAGTAGTTCTCCTGGTGCCGCCTTAGCCGATAGAGTGCAACATAATGCAGCAAAACACAGGAGAAGGGCAAACCCAACATTTGACCAAAGACATGATTTCGGAGTTGATGCATATAAGGCCAAACTCGCGACGCCGAACACTCCCTAAGGTATTCGGTCTTTATGATGTAAACCGGGCCTAAACAGTGCCCTTTGTAATAAGCCCCTGGTGTCCAGGTACGTGCAATATTTTGACGTGGCCACATGCCAATACGTCAGCATCCTTCTCAAATGTACTGAGAATCCGGGGGATGTGTATCAACAAGAGACAGTAAAAAAGGTTTACGTAGGGTCTTAATCTAAAAAGAATCCTTGGAACGGGTCCCTGCTGCACGTCTGCGCCTGTGTCTCCATTGTGCCGTATTCTGGACAGGTGTAGCACGATGATCATCTGAAAAAGAGAGGAACTTAATTGAAAAGTTGCCATGCAAAAGATAAGTTATACTAAATAAACAATATATAGTTCAAAATGAGTAAAGTTGAGCTTGATTGTCACTTGTGCATGCGCGTTGAGCCCCTTGTATTGTAATAGGGGTATAGCCATCAACCCTGTATTAATTACATATAGCTGCACCGGATTCGTCCAACCGTGTCCGTGGTCTTAACGACCTATCAGATGCTTTAGTTGGTGAGGCCGTTTAGTGTGCGGCTGCCAAGGCAGCCACACGGTCTTCCGCGCGCAAGGAGCGCTCAATATTTCCATTTACTGTAATGATGCCACGTGGACCAGACATCTTAAGCATGAGGGAAGCGTAATGCGGTATTGCGTTAAAGCGAGCGAAAGCTTCGCGTCCTTGTAGTGCTTGATACCCACTTTGGAACGGAGCGATGTGGAAGGTTAAATTTTCACTTCGGAAGTTATCGGGGAAGCCGAATATAACCTCTAGTAGCAGGGAGCCCGTGCAATGGGCTTCTACGTTACTCCTTTAAAGGTAGTATTGCTATGGCTAATTTTTGTTGGGTCTATCCCCATTTTGCGGACTGTGTCCTGATATATCAGGTTTAAACTACTGCCCCCATCCATCAGGACTCGTGTGAAGTGGTATCCGTCAATTATCGGGTCTAACACCAAGGCAGCCCATCCTGCACGCCGGATACTTGCCGAGTAATCCCGATGGTCGAAGGTGAACGATTGGGACGACCAGTGGCAGAACTCCGCTGTGATAGGCCCTGGGACATGTGTCTCTAGGAGTGTCGCATTGTTTCTCCCCTTTGTCACGTGTAACACATTTACTGTTTTAACTTCTGGTGGGAATTTCTTTTGTTCGCCAGTGCTTTGCTTGCGAGGCTCATCCTCGTCTTCGCTTGGTGTATCCTGCCCCTTGTGTTCGGCGTTGAGCTTGCCGGACTGCTTGAAGACCCAACATTCTCTATGGGTATGATTTGCAAGTTTATCGGGGGTGCTATGGATCTGACATATTTGGTCCAGAATCTTGTTTAGGCTGGACAGTTCGTCTCTGTTGCCTTTGGAGGGCAGCTTTTGCTGACCTGGCCGAGAGCTTTTGAATCCGGTGTTTACCGCCGTGCTCTTAGGGCTGTCTTCTTTATTCCGGCGCTTGTTTTTGCTGCGTCATGATTTCCCATTTCCGTCCCTGACTTCGGATGTACTTGGGTCGCTGGTGCTGCATCGGGCTAACCAGCTGTCCTCGCCCGCGCAAAAGCGGGTCATGAGGCTTGTTAGTGCTGCCATTGTTCTCGGCTTTCCTTGGCCGAGGTGTTTGGCAAGCCATTTGTCGTGAACTCTATGCTTGAAAGCTGCTAAGGCTTCGGCGTCCGGACAGTCGACAATTTGGTTCTTTTTAGTGAGGAACCTTTTCCAAAGCTTTCGGGCTGACTCTCCGGGCTGGTGAGTTATATGACTTAAATTGTCTGCATCCAGTGGTCGGACATAGGTCCCTTGAAAATTTGCCCGAAAAGCATCTTCGAGCTCTTCCCAGCTTCCAATGGAGTTTTCGGGGAGGCTTTTAAGCCAGTGCCGAGCTGGCCCTTTGAGCTTGAGGGGTAAGTACTTGATGGCGTGGAGATCATCTCCTTGAGCCATATGGATATGGAGGATGTAGTCCTCAATCCAGACCCCATGGTCTGTCGTTCCATCGTACGCCTCTATGTTTACGGGTTTGAATCCCTCTGGAAATTCATGGTCCAGCACCTCATCGGTGAAACATAGGGGGTGTGCGGCACCCCTGTATTTGGGTGTACTGTGGTGTTCGGATGTTTGTTGTGTTGCATTGCATGCTGGAGCGCGCTGGCGTGGCCCGTATATGGATCTGGTTGCGCCGTCCTTTTGATGCGAGCCCTCGCGTGGATCGCGTACTGGCTTATGTGCGGCATCGTTTGTCGCTCTGTGTTGGTCATGAGGTCATCTATCCGACCAGATGGCCGTTTTGCTTTTTAATTGCGGGGGATCTAAGGCCTCCTCATCGAATTCAGGTAGCAATTTTCGCTTTGGGTACCTCTTGGTGTGGCGATTACTGTCGTACTTCGCTGCAGTGTTGAGTACTTCACTCCATCTGATTCTGAGTGTGTCTTGTGCAGCCCTGAGCCTTTGCTTCTGCTTTTTCAGACTCCTCGCAGTGGCAACCAGTCTTTGATGGGCATTCTGTTGCTCCGGGTGCCTTTCCGGTGTGATGTCGTCCAGACTTCTATCTTCGACGGGGTCGGGTTGTTCGGTTTGATCCTCCGTGTTGCCCTGGTCAGGCAATGGTTCACCCTGCTCTATCGCTGGGTCTATATGATCGCTGTTTCTGCCGAGGCAGGATTTGGAGCGACGCTTACACCGCCGCTTTGACTGCTTCTCGAGGGAACATCCCTTCGCTGCGTCCTTCCATTCCTCGTCGTCGTTTTCTTTGGGTGTGTCCACCATGTATACATCATATGATGAAGTGGGCGTCCATACCGTCGATGTCTTCGGAGTCGAAGTCGAGCTTGTCGGTCAAATCGTCGACAGTGGCTACTAAGTGGGTGGTGGGTGGCAGCGAATTTCTTCATCATCCGCATCCCAATCCTGCCGAACATAGTTCGGCCTGGACTCTCCTGACAGGGAGAGAGACCTTAATGAGTTCAGTATGTCGCCGAAGGGTGAGTGCTGAAAGATATCCGCGGAGGTGAACTCCATGATCGGCGCCCAGTTGGATTCAATAGGCACGGGCGCAGGCGGTTCGGAGTCCATGGCCGGGGAAGAACCCGATAGTTTGGCATCACGGCTCCCATGAAGGGTAAGGTCGATATTCGGCTCGATCGCCGCTGAGAATACAGCCGCCGTGGAGGGGTCTATCCACCCGTCCATGGATGGCGCAATTGGCTCCGAATTAAGGGTCGGAGTGATTGCCGGCGCGATCTCCTGAACACTTTCCGATGGCAGAGCTAAATCATGCTCATCGTGACCGTTTGGCGCACTAGGCAGGGGCTCAAATCCGTCGAAGATCAAGTCTCCGCGGATATCGGCCGTGTAGTTTAAGCTTCCAAACATGGCCTGGTGGCCAGGGCCGTAACTCTCGATCTGCTCCATATGGCCAAGCGAGTTGGCCCGCAGTGCGAAGCCACCGAATACAAAGATCTGTCCGGGGAGAAAATCTCACCCTGGACTGAATCGCTATCGATGATTGAAGGAGCCATCAAGCCTAACGGTGACGACACAGAGGAACTCTCAATGAAAGCACCAATGTCGGTGTCAAAACCGGCGGATCTCGCGTAGGGGGTCCCGAACTGTGCGTCTAAGGCGGATGGTAATAGGAGGCAGGGGACACGATGTTTTACCCAGGTTCGGGCCCTCTTGAGGGAGGTAAAACCTCCTGCTTGATTATTCTTGATAATATGAGTAGTACAAGAGTTGATCTACCACGAGATCGGAGAGGCTAAACCCTAGAAGCTAGCCTATGGTATGATTGTAATGTTGTCCTACGGACTAAAACCCTCCTGTTTATATAGACACCAGAGGGGGCTAGGGTTACACAAGGTCGGTTACAAAGGAGGAGATATACATATCCGTATTGCCTAGCTTGCCTTCCACGCCAAGTAGAGTCCCATCCGGACACGGGACGAAGTCTTCAATCTCGTATCTTCATAGTCCAACAGTCCGGCCAAAGGATATGGTCCGGCTGTCCGGAGACCCCCTAATCCAGGACTCCCTCACCAGCCACTTATAAAATAAAATTTCGGATGTGTCGCGAGCGCGTGCAAGTGTGGTTGGGCTTAGAACGGACAATGGATGGAACTGGGGGAATCCGGACGGATGCAAGTTTTGAAAACATGCAGATGCAATGCGAATGATGACATGGCAAGATGCGACACGCAAGCAAATGACAAGGCAACAACAACGAATAACTGGAAGACACCTGGCGCGTCGATCTCGGGGCGTCACAATGCGCCGCACCCCCAGCTACTTGTAGCCGCAAACCGCGTCCGAAACCGTCGCCTGTAGCGCCTTCCCGTGACGTCTCCGTCGTCGGTTTTGGTTGTCGTCGGCGGAACTCCGGCGAGAGCCGACGTGGCGCGATCATTAGCGCTAATCCCTGCCATCTAAACCGCCCTCAGACGCTGACAGTGGTCCCCGTAGCGAGTCAAAGTGTGAGTCAACACGGAATTAGCCCCTCTGTCATTGACCAGTGGGCCCTACAGATTAGGTTTGACCTGGGCCGGCCCTGTTGACTTGCTGAGGTCACGCCGATGTCATCCTGACACAGTAAAGGATTTTTTGTATTAAAACTAACTCAGGAAATTCCAGAAAATAATTAAAACTTCTAAAAATCATAGAAAATACTCTATAAGTTAGACTGAAAAGATTTATATATGAAAAATGATCAGAAAAATCTAGTCTATCCATATGTACCTTTTGCATGCATGTTTGAACAACCCAAGGTTGCTGCATATGAGAATTTGCATAATTGGCATTTAAATAATCACATATGGAGTTTGAATTTGAACCTTTGGTTCAAACCATCTTCATTTAATCTGGTTGGTAGTTGCATTAGCTCAATAAACATCATATTGCCATGTCACATTCACGCATCATATTGTTGCATTACATTGATTGTGTTCCCTCTCGTTTGCCAGTGATTGTCCCCTTTCACTAGACGTGGTTCCGACGATGAGTTCGATGACACCGATGAAGAACTATACTATCTTCAGAAGTGCCAGGCAAGCAAAACCCCCTTGTTCATTCCGATATAATCCCACTATCTCGCTCCTGCTCTCTTTTACTGCATTAGGACAACAACGATTCAACTGTTATATGTTGCGGTAGTTGAACCCCTTTCCTCTGCATGACCTCTCATTGCCACAGTAAATACATGAAACCCACTAGCATGAGTAGGAGTTGTTTGATCCCTGATGTGCCTACTCATTCATGCTTGTTTTTCATGCCTGCTATTGCTTAGAGTTGTCTCAGATCTGATTCATCGGGGATGAATTGGAAAGTTGTGAACATGTCCTACTGTGCGTGAGCTAAGTGTGTGAACAAGATTTGGTAAAGGTATCGGTGAGAGGCCATGTAGGAGTACATGGTGGGTTGTCTCATTGAAACCGTCCTTAGGAACTGAGTTCTGTGTTTCTGATACATGAACTGAAGAAATTATGCCCTAGAGGCAATAATAAAGTTATTATTTATTTCCTTATTTCATGATAAATGTTTATTATTCATGCTAGAATTGTATTAACCGAAAACATAATACATGTGTGAATACATAGACAAACAGATTTTCACTAGTATGCCTCTACTTGACTAGCTCATTGGTCAAAGACGGTTATGTTTCCTAACCATATACATGAGTTGTCATTTGATAAACGGGATCACATCATTAGGAGAATGATGTGATTGACTTGACCCATTCCGTTAGCTTAGCACTTGATCATTTTAGTTTACTGCTATTGCTTTTTAATGACTTATACATGTTCCTGTGACTACAAGATTATGCAATTCCCGATTACCGGAGGACACTTTGTGTGCTACCAAACGTCACAACGTAACTGGGTGATTATAAAGGTGCTCTACAGGTGTCTTCGATGGTACTTCTTGAGTTGGCATAGATCGAGATTAGGATTTGTCACTCCGATTGTCGGAGAGGTATCTCTGGGCCCTCTCGATAATGCACATCACTATAAGCCTTGGAAGCAATGTAACTAATGAGTTAGTTGTGGTATGATGCATTACGGAACGAGTAAAGAGACTTGCCGGTAACGAGATTGAACTAGGTATTGAGATGCTGACGATCGAATCTCGGGAAAGTAACATACCAATGACAAAGGGAACAACATATATTTTTATGCGGTTTGACCGATAAAGATCTTCGCAGAATATGTAGGAGCCAATATGAGAATCCAGGTTCCGCTATTGGTTATTGACCAGAGAAGCGTCTCGGTCATGTCTACATAGTTCTCGAACCCGTAGGGTCCGCACGCTTAACGTTCATTGACGATATAGTATTTATGAGTTATGTATGTTGGTAACCGAATGGTGTTGGGAGTTCCGGATAAGATCACGGACATGACGAGGTACTCCGGAATGGTCTGGAGATAAAGTTTGATATATGTGATAATAGTGTTTGGTCACCAGAAGCGTTCCGGATGTTTCCCGAAATGTTTGGGTACGAGAACACTTTATTTGGGCCAAAGGGGAAAGCCCACAAGGTTTTTGGAAAGCGCAAAAGGAAGTTTTGCGGAGTCCAGGGGCCAGACGCCAGGGTCCCTGGCGTCTGGCCCTGGAGTCCGAGAAGGACTCTTGCCTTTCAGGTGAAACCGACTTTGTGGAGGCTTTTACTCCAAGTTTCGACCCCAAGGCTCTACATATAAATAGAGGGGTAGGGCTAGCACCCAAGAAACATCAAGAAACACCAAGCCGTGTGCTGTAAACCCCGTCCCCTCTAGTTTATCCTCTGTAATAGTTTTCATAGTGCTTAGGCGAAGCACTGCGGAGATTGTTCTTCACCAACACCGTTACCATGCCATCGTGCTGCCGGAACTCATCTACTACTTCGCCCCTCTTGATGGATCAAGAAGGCAAGGACGTCATCGAGCTGAACGTGTGCTGAACGCAGAGGTGTCGTATGTTCGGTACTTGATCGGGATGGATCGTGAAGGTGTACGACTACATCAACCGTGTGGATAAACGTTTCCGCTTTCGGTCTATGATGGTACGTAGACATACTCTCCCCTCTCGTTGTTATGCATCACCATGATCTTGCGTGTGCGTAGGATTTTTTTTGAAATTACTACGTTCCCTAACAGTGGCATCTAAGCCAGGTTTATGCGTAGATGTTATATGCAAGAGTAGAACACAAGTGAGTTGTGGGCGATACAAGTCATACTGCTTACCAGCATGTCATACTTTGGTTCGGCGGTATTGTTGGATGAAGCGGCCTGGACCTACATTAAGTGTATGCTTACACGAGACTGGTTCTACCGACGTGCTTTGCACATAGGTGGCTGGCGGGCGTCAGTTTCACCAACTTTATTTGAACTGAGTGTGACTACGCCTGGTCCTTGTTGAAGGTTAAAACAACACCAACTTGACGAAATATCGTTGTGGTTTTGATGCGTAGGTATGAACGGTTCTTGCTCAGCCCGTAGCAGCCATGTAAAACTTCCAACAACAAAGTAGAGGACGTCTAACTTGTTTTTGCAGGGCATGTTGTGATGTGATATGGTCAAGGCATGATGCTATATTTTATTGTATGAGATGATCATGTTTTGTAACAGAGTTATCGGCAACTAGCAGGAGCCATATGGTTGTCGCTTTATTGTATGCAATGCAATCACCCTATAATTGCTTTACTTTATCACTAAGCAGCAGCAATAGTCGTAGAAGAAATAGTTGGCAAGACGACAATGATGCTACGATGGAGATCAAGGTGTCACGCCGGTGATGATGGTGATCGTGACGGTGCTTTGGAGATGGAGATCACAGGCACAAGATGATGATGGCCATATCATATCACTTATATTGATTGCATGTGATGTTTATCCTTTATGCATCTTATTCTGCTTGATTGACGGTAGCATTATAAGATGATGTCTCACTAAATTTCAAGGTACCAGTGTTCTCCCTGAGTATGCACCGTTGCCAAAGTTCGTCGTGCTGAGACACCACGTGATGATCGGGTGTGATAAGCTCTACGTTCACATACAACGGGTGCAATCCAGTTTTGCACACACAGAAATACTCGGGTTAAACTTGACGAGCCTAGCATATGCAGATATGGCCTCGGAACACTGAGACCGAAAGGTCAAGCGTGAATCATATAGTAGATATGATCAACATAGTGATGTTCACCATTGAAAACTACTCCATTTCACGTGATGATCGGTCATGGTTTAGTTGATTTGGATCACGTGATCACTTAGATGATTAGAGGGATGTTTGTCTAAGTGGGAGTTCTTAAGTAATATGATTAATTAAACTTTAATTTATCATGAACTTAGTACTGATAGTATTTGCATATCTATGTTGTAGATTAATAGCTTGCGATGTAGCTCCCCAATTATTTTTGATATGTTCCTAGAGAAAATAAAGTTGAAATATGTTAGTAGTAATGATGCGGATTGGATCCGTGATCTGAGGATTATCCTCATTGCTACGCAGAAGAATTATGTCCTTGATGCACCGCTAGGTGACAGACCTATTGCAGGAGCAGATGCACACATTATGAACGTTTGACAAAACTCGGTATGATGACTAATTAATAGTTTAGTGCACCATACTTTACGGCTTATAACCGGGACGCCAAAAACGTTTTGAACACCATGGAGCATATAAGATGTTTCAAGAGATGAAATAGGGATTTCAGACTCATGCCCGAGTCAAGAGGTATGAGACCTCTGACAAGTACTTTGCCTACAAGATGGAGGAGAATAGCTCAACCAGTAAGCATGTGCTCAGATTGTCTGAGTGCTACAATCACTTGAATCAAGTGGGAGTTAATCTTCCAGATAAGATAGTGATTGACAGAGTTCTCTAGTCACTATCACCAAGTTACTAGAACTTCGTGATGAACTATAATATGCAAGGGATAACAGAAACGATTCCCAAGCTCTTCGTGATGCTGAAATTGACGAAGGTAGAAATCATGAAAAGCATCAAGTATTGATGGTTGACAAGACCACTAGTTTCAAGTAAAAGGTAAAGGGAAAGAAAGGGAACTTCAAGAATAATGGCAAGCAAGTTTCCACTACCATGAAGAAGCCCAAAGCTAGACCCAAGCCTGAAACTGAGTTCTTCTACTGCAAAGGAAATGGTCACTGGAAGTGGAACTGCCCTAGATACTTGCCGGATAAGAAGGATGGCATAGTGAACAAAGGTATATTTGATATACGTGTTATTGATGTGTACATTACTAGTGTTTATAGAAAATCCCACGTTATTTGATACTAGTTCAGTTGCTAAGAGTAGTAACTCGAAACAGGAGTTGCAACATAAACAGAGACTAGTTAAGGGCAAGGTGATGATGTGTGTTGGAAGTGATCCCAAGGTTGATAAGATCACCATCGCACACTCCCTTTACCTTCGGGATTAGTGTTGAACCTAAAATAAATGTTATTTGGTGTTTGTGTTGAGCATGAATATGATTTGATCATGTTTATTGCAATACGGTTATTCATTTAAGTCAAAGAATAATTGTTATTCTATTTACATGAATAAAACCTTTTGTGGTCATACACCCAAGGTGAATGGTTTATTGAATCTCGATCGTAGTGATACACATATTTATAATATTGAAGCCAAAAGATGCAAAGTTAATAATGATAGTGCAACTTATTTGTGGCACTGCCATTTAGGTCATATTCATGTAAAATGCATGAAGAAACTCCATGCTGATGGGCTTTTGGAATCACTTGATTATGAATCACTTGATGCTTGCGAACCATGCCTCATGGGCAAGATGACTAAGACTCCATTCTCCGAAACAATGGATCGAGCAACAGACTTGTTGGAAATAATACATACTGATGTATGCAGTCCGATGAGTGTTGAGGCTCGCTGCGAGTATCGTTATTTTCTGACCTTCGCAGATGATTTGAGCAGATATGGATATATCTACTTGATGAAACATAAGTCTGAAACATTTGAAAAGTTCAAAGAATTTAAGAGTGAAGTGGAATCGTAACAACAAAAAAAGTTTCTACGATCTGATCGTGGAGGAGAATATTTGAGTTACGAGTTTGGTCTTCATTTGAAACAATGTGGAATAGTTTCACAACTCACGCCACCTGGAACACCACAGCGTAATGGTGTGTACGAACGTCGTAATCGCACTTTACTTGATATGGTGCGATCTATGATGTCTCTTACTGATTTACCGCTATCGTTTTGGGGTTATGCATTAGAGACAGCTGCATTCACATTAAATAGGGCACCATCTAAATCCGTTGAGATGACACCGTATGGAATATGGTTTGGAAAGAAACCAAAGCTGTCATTTCTTAAAGTTTGGGGTTACGATGCTTATGTGAAAAAGTTTCAAACTGATAAGCTCGAACCAAAATTGGAGTAGTGAGTGTTCATAGGATACCCAAAAGAAGCTGTTGGGCACACCTTCTATCACAGATCTGAAGGCAAGATATTTTGTTGCTAAGAATGGATCCCTTCTAGAGAAGGAGTTTCTCTCGAAAGAAGTGAGTGGGAGGAAAGTTGAACTTGATGAGGTAATTGTACCTTCTCCTGAATTGGAAAGTAGTTCATCACAGAAATCAGTTCTAGTGATTCCTACACCAATTAGTGAGGAAGCTAATGATGATGATCATGAAACTTCAGATCAAGTTACTACCAAACCTTGTAGGTCAACCAGAGTACGGGCGACACCAGAGTGGTGCGGTAATCCTGTTCTAGAAGTCATGTTACTAGACCATGACGAACCTACGAACTATGAGGAAGCGATGATGAGCCCAGATTCTGCAAAATGGTTCAAGGCCATTAAATCTGACATGGGATCCATGTATGAGAACAAAGTATAGACTTTGATTGACTTGCCCGATGATCGGTGAGTCATTGAGAATAAATTGATCTTCAAGAGGAAGATGGACGCTGATAGTGGTGTTACTATCTACAAAGATCGAATTGTCGCAAAATGTTTTCGACAAGTTCAAGCTGTTGACTATGATGAGATTTTATCACTCATATCGATGCTTAAAAGTCTATCTGAATCTTGTTAGCAGTTCCTACATTTTATGAAATCTGGAAAATGGATGTCAAAACTGCATTCTTTAATGGATTTCTTAAAGAAGAGTTGTATATGATGCAACAATAAAGTTTTGTCAATCCTAAAGGTGCTAACAAAGTGTACAAGCTCCAGCGATCCATCTATGGACTGGTGCAAGCATCTCGGAGTTGGAATATGTACTTTGATAAAGTGATCAAAGCATATAGTTTTATACAGACTTGCGGTGAAGCCTGTATTTACAAGAAAGTGAGTGGGAGCACTACAACATTTCTGATAAGTATATGTGAATAACATATTGTTGATCGGAAATAATGTAGAATTTTCTGGAAAGCATGAAGGAGTGTTTGAAAAGAGTTTTTCAAATAAAGACCTCGATGAAGCTGCTTACATATTGAGCATCAAGATCTATAGAGATAGATCAAGACACTTGATAAGTTTTTTCAATAAGTACATACCTTGACAAGATTTTCAAGTAGTTCAAAATGGAACAGTCAAAGAAGGAGTTCTTGCCTGTGTTGCAAGGTGTAAAGTTGAGTAAAGACTCAAAACCCGACCACGGCAGAAAATAGAAAGAGAATGAAAAGTCATTCCCTATGCCTCAGTCATAGGTTCTATAAAGTATGCTATGTTGTGTACCAGACCTATTGTATACCTTAGCATGATTTTGGCAAGGGAGTACAATAGTGATCTAGGAGTAGATCACTGGACATTGGTCAAAATTATCCTTAGAGGACTAAGGAAATATTTCTCGGTTATGGAAGTGATAAAAGAGTTCGTCGTAAAGAGTTACGTCGATGCAAGCTTTTGACACTGATCTAGATGACTCTAAGTCTCGATCTAGATACATATTGAAAGTGGGAGCAATTAGCTAGAGTAGCTCTGTGCAAAGCATTGTAGACATAGAAAATTTGCAAAAAAATATGGCTCTTAATGTGGCAGACCCGTTGACTAAATTTCTCACAAGAAAAACATGATCACTCTTTGGGTGTTAATCACATAGCGATGTGAATTAGATTATTGACTCTAGTAAACCCTTTGGGTGTTAGTCGCATGGAGATGTGAACTAATCACATAAAATGTGAACTATTGGTGTTAAATCACACGACGATGTGAACTAGATTATTGACTCTAGTGCAAGTGGGAGACTGAAGGAAATATGCCCTAGAGGCAATAATAAAGTTATTATTTATTTCCTTATTTCATGATAAATGTTTATTATTCATGCTATAATTGTATTAACTGGAAACATAATACATGTGTGAATACGTAGACAAACAGATTGTCACTAGTATGCCTCTACTTGACTAGCTCGTTGGTCAAAGATGGTTATGTTTCCTAACCATAGACATGAGTTTTCATTTGATAAATGGGATCACATCATTAGGAGAATGATGTGATTGACTTGAACCATTCCATTATCTTAGCACTTGGTCATTTTAGTTTACTGCTATTGCTTTCTTCATGACTTATACATGTTCCTTTGACTATGAGATTATGCAACTCCCGATTACCGGAGGAACACTTTGTGTGCTACCAAACGTCACAACGTAACTGGGCGATTATAAAGGTGCTCTACAGGTGTCTCCAATGGTAGTTGTTGAGTTGGCATAGATCGAGATTTGGATATGTCACTCCCATTGTCAGAGAGGTATCTCTGGGCCCTCTCGGTAATGCACATCACTATAAGCCTTGCAAGCAATGTAACTAATGAGTTAGTTGCGGGACGATGCATTACAGAACTGGTAAAGAGACTTGCCGGTAACGAGATTGAACTAGATATTGAGATACGGATGATCGAATCTCGGGCAAGTAACATACCAATGACAAAGGGAACAATGTATGTTGTTATGCGGTTCGACCGATAAAGATCTTCGTAGAATATGTAGGAGCCAATATGGGCATCCAGGTTCCGCTATTGGTTATTGACCAGAGAAGTGTCTTGGTCATGTCTACATAGTTCTCGAACCCGTAGGGTGCGCACGCTTAACGTTCGTTGATGATATAGTATTTATGAGTTATGTATGTTGGTAACCAAATGTTGTTTGGAGTTCCGGATAATATCACAGACATGACGAGGAACTCCGGAATGGTCCGGAGATAAAATTTGATGTAATGGATAATAGTTTTTGGTCACCGGAAGGGTTTCGGAATTCACCGGAAGGGGTTCAGGATGTTTCCCGAAATGTTTGGGTACGATTACACTTTATTTGCGCCAAAGGGGAAAGCCCACAAGGTTTTTGGAAAAAGCAAAAGGATGTTTTGCAGAGTCCAGGGGCCAGACGCCAGGGTCCCTCGGGTCTGGGTCTAGACGCCGGGAACCCAGGCGTCTGGCCCTGGAGTCGGAGAAGGACTCTTGCCTTTCGGGTGAAATTGACTTTGTGGGGGCTTTTACTCCAAGTTTCGGCCCCAAGGCTCAACATATAAATAGAGGGGTAGGGCTAGCACCCAAGACACATTAAGAAACACCAAGCCGTGTGCCGGCAACCCCGCCCCCTCTAGTTTGTCCTCCATAATAGTTTTCGTAGTGCTTAGGCAAAGCCCTACGGAGATTGTTCTTCACCAACACCGTCACAACGCCGTCGTGCTGCCGGAACTCATATACTACTTCGCCCCTCTTGCTGGATCAAGAAGGTGAGGATGTTATCGAGCTGAATGTGTGCTGAACGCAGAGGTGCCATACGTTCGGTACTTGATCGGGACGGATCGTGAAGGTGTACGACTACATCAACCGCGTTGATAAACGCTTCCACTTTTGGTCTACGAGGGTGCATAGACATACTCTCCCCTCTCGTTGTTATGCATCACCTTGATCTTGCGTGTGCGTAGGATTTTTTTTGAAATTACTACGTTCGCCAACATGAGCAGCTACTACCACGCGTTAGGCCCGAAACCAATGGACCCTCTCGACTTATTAATCCCCTTGATCTCTGTCCAGGAGTTGCAACTAGTTTCTGGTGTTTGTAGGATATGTGTTGGAGGCCGTGCGTAGCGCTGACCCTAGGGGTGGGCTATGATGCGGTAGATACACCATGGCACGGTGTACCGAGTCGCGCGTTTGGTGTCTCGGGAACCTTGCACACATCATTTGGGGACGTGAGCGACACCCCGGCCGGATCTCCTTGCGGATGGAACCCGAATAGGCGATAAACATTGACTAGAGACTTGTGTTGTTAGTTAGGTCGTGGCCAACACCCTCGCCAGGCTTCCCCTTGAAGGTTGCCGAGATACATGACGTGTACATGGCGCTAAGTGGTGAGAGCGCGTGTGAAGAAGTACACCCCTGCAGGGTTAATATCATCTATTCGAATAGCCGCGTCCACGGTAAAGGACTTTTGGGTTGCCTATACAGTTCATAGACAAGTGAAAGTGGATACTCTAAAATGTGCATGATAAGCATGAGTGCTATGGATGGCGTTCTCGTAGGGAGACTGGAGCAGATCCATAGTGGTGTATTGATTGGTGAATATGTGGACTCGTGTGCGCCACCTCAAAAGAGTTACTTGCAATCGTAGTACAGGATAGCCAGTGAGTCAAAGCTGGCTTGCTGCAGTTAAACTCCACCACCCCCCTTTGTTGATACTGATGCATATGTAGCTAGTTCTGATGTATGTCTTACTAGGCACATTCGTATCACGTTTGCTTAATTTATGTTTTTGCAGAGAGACTTCAGTCTCACTAGTAGTTCCGCGTGGACTTCGACGTTTAGTTTCTTACCTCAGCTACGACCCTGTGCCCTCGGCAGGGTCTTGTAGATAGTCAGGCTTCTCAGCCTTTTTCATTTTGTAGTTGTGTGTAATCAGACAAGTTAAGATTCTGCATGTGCTTATTGCCTGTATGTCCTGTATGTTGGGTCATGTGACCCATGTTTGTAATATCCGACTCTTCGGAGTCTTATGAATAAATACTTTGAGTCATAAAGTTTTGTTGTGATGCCATGTTGTATTTCCACATATCTGGCATATTGTGTGTATGTTATTGAAATGCTTGGTATGTGTGGGATCTGACAACCTAGTTGTTTATTCTTGGTAGCCTCTCTTACCAGGAAATGTCTCCTAGTGCTTCCACTGAGCCATGGTAGCTTGCTACTGCTCCGGAACACTTAGGCTGGCCGGCATGTGTCCTTCTTCATTCCTATGTCTGTCCCTTCAGGGAAATGTCACGCGTTGTTCCTTTAAGTACTTATAACTCGCTACGACTTGGGTTCATACATTGATGACCGACATGTTCGTTGCTGGGTCATGTATGCTTGTCACTGTAAGTTAGTGCCACTTTGGGTTTACGACTAGTCATGTTGGCCCGGGTTCTCTGTCCTATGGATGCTAGTGACACTATCATATACATGAGCCAAAAGGCGCAAGCGGTCCCGGGCCAGGTAAGGTGGCACCCGTGAGAATACCATGCGTGAGGCCGCAAGGTGATATGATGGGTTACATTCTAGATAGGTGTGACTTAGAATCGGGGTCCTGACAGTTGGCTGAGTGGGAAGAGGGGAATGCAGCCCGGCAACTGTTTTCGGAGACGGAAAACGTCCGACGTTAGACCGACTATATTGCGGCCATATGTTCAACGGTTGGGCTATCAAATGAGCTCTGAATGCAACGAAAATTGATAGGAGGCCTACTGACAACATAACAACACCGCATGCCAACTTTCAACCCATTCCGAAAACATTTTCCGGCCACTTATAAAATAATATTTTGGAGGTGCTGCGGGCACGTGCAAGTGTGTCTGGGCTTAGCACGGACAACAGACGGAACTGGGGGAGATGGATGCAAGTTTTGAAAACATGATGATGCAATGCACATGATGACATGTCAATATGCAACACGCAAGCGAATGACATGGCAACAACACGCAAAACTGGAAGACACCTGGCGCAACGGTCTCGGGGCGTTACGGAGCATTAAGCATAATTAACACCGAATAATGCACCACAAGTAGGATGTAATTTCATTCCATGACTATTGACTTTCGTGCTTTCATAGGGAATCACAAACCTTAACACCAATATTCTTACTAAAGCATAATTACTCATCAAGATGACTCACATATCACATCATCATATCTCGAAACTATTACTAAGAATCAAGTTTATTTTGTCCAATGATCTTCATGAAAGTTTTTATTATATCCTTCTTGGATATCTATCACTTTGGAACTAATTTTCATATGTTGCTTTTGATAAGCTCAAACAAATATAAGTGAAGATCATGAGCATAATTTTCTTTCTCTGAAATTAACTTAAGTGAAGCATGAGAGAATTTCTTGAAAATTTTACTAACTCTCAAATAAATCTAAGTGAAGCAAGAGAGCATTTCTTCAAAAATACTAAAGCACACCATGCTCAAAAAGATATAAGTGAAGCACTAGAGCAAGACCATAGCTCATAAAAATGTAAGTGAAGCATAGAGAGCAATTCTAACAAGTCATGACTTAATTTTGGGTGTGTCCAGCAAGGAATCAAGACCTAAAACACAAAATAAAACAAGCAAAGACTCATATCAGCCAAGAAGCTCCAAGGAAAACACATAGTATGTGACAAATAAAAATATAGCTTCGAGTAAAATACCGATGGTCGTTAGAAGAAAGATGGGATGCCACTCGGGGGCATCCCCAAGCTTAGTTGCTTGATCTCTTTTGGATAATAGCTTGGGATGCTGGGGCATCCCCAAGCTTAGGCTCTTCTTACTCCTTATTCCTTCATCCATCATAAGATAACCCAAAACTTGAAAACTTCAATCACACAAAATCAACAAAAGCTTTCGTGAGATCCATTAGTATAAGAAAACAAATCACTACTATAAGTGATGTTGTGAACCAATTCATATTTTGTTCTTGCATTATATCTACTTTATTCCAACTTTTCTAGGGCAACTCATCGAAGAAAACCATAGAACCATCAAAACAAGCACACAATGCAAAGAAAACAGAATCTGTCAAAACAGAACAGTCTGTAACAATTTGGGTATTTCGAACACTTCTGTAACTCCAAAACTCTAAAAAAAATCGGAAGACCTGAGCAATGTATATATTGATATACTTTAAAAGGAATTGGTATTTTATCTCTCTCTGGTTAAAAATGGGAATTATTTTTGCGAGCGCAAAAGTTTCTGTTTTTTAGCAAGACCAAACAACTATCACCCAAGAAGATCCTAAAGGCTTTACTTGTCACAAACACTAACTAAAACATAAAAACACAATCATAGCAGTAGCATAATTGTGCTAACACTCAAAAACAGGAAGAAAAAAAAGCAAAAATAAATTTTATTCATTGGGTTGCCTCCCAACAAGCGCTATAGTTTTACGCCCTTAGCTATGCATAAAGCAAGGATCTACGTTTTGTCATCCTTCTTCTTAATTCCCTTAGAGGTTTTTTCATCAGGGGTATTGTATAAACAACATAAAACATATTATCCATAGAAACCTTAGCATTATTAAGTTGCCCATTATCATAACCATGTTGGTTTCCGGCAACAATCCAAGAGTAATGTTGATTAACATTATTAAAAACTTTTTGAATTACATCTAGAATGGGGACTTCCTTTTTAAGATTCTCATCAAAGATTTTATTATCCCCAAGAAAATGTCTTAACACATAATCACTATTATAAAGAATTTCATCTATTACGGGCTTTTCATGATTCATGCCATAAAAATCAAACATTTCCCTAGCTTCCCGTATGATATAGTCAAACTCATTCATAAGAACGAGAGTGGCCAACTTTTTAGCCTTAGAATTCTTTATAGTGGGAAGCTTAAAAAACAATCTTTGCAAAGTAGGATGCATACTGATAAATTTAGTCTCAAGTTTCAGAACTAGTGCTGAAATAACATCCACATAATATCTAGTAGTTTTAAGTATAGGAGCATCGTCAAGACTTAGATTTCCCACAGAATTGAAAAATTCTTGGATACGTTCCTTTCACATAACATTCCCCTGCCCCAAGATAAAAGTTTTAGCATCCAGATTGCCCGTACGTCCAAATTAAGGAGTTAGGTCATCAACTTTTGGTGCCATACTGAAATCACTCATGATTGCAAGCAAACGATAGACACAACAAGAAAACGGAGAACGAAAAAGAGGGGCGAATAAAACGGCAAATTTTTGTGAAGTGGGGGAGAGGCAAACGAGAGGCAAATGGCAAATAATGTAAATTGCGAGGAGATGAGATTTATGATTAGGATCCTGGTATATGTTGAAGATCCTCCCCGGCAACGACGCTAGAAATTCCTTTTGATGTCACTTGAAGCTACGTCGGTATTTCCCCAAAGCGGAAGGGATGATGCAACACAGCGGCGGTAGGTATTTCCCTTAGATGTGAAACCAAGGTTATCGAATCAGTAGGAGAACCAAGCAACACAACGCAAACAACACCTGCACACAAATAACAAATACTCGCAACCTGATGTGTAAAAGGGGATGTCAATCCCTTTCGGGTAACGGCGCCAGAAATTGGCAAACGGGCATGAGAGAGTTACAAATATTGATAGATCAAACACCAAATAAAATAAATTGCAGCAAGGTATTTTTGTATTTTTGGTTTAGTAGATCTGAAAATAAAAGGCAAATAAAATAGATCACGAAGGCAAATAATATGAGAAAGAGATCCGGGGGCCGTAGGTTTCACTAGTGGCTTCTCTCAAGAAAAATAGAAAAGGTGGGTAAACAAATTACTGTTGGGCAATTGATAGAACTTCAAATAATCATGACGATATCCAGGCAATGATCATTACATAGGCATCATGCCCAAGATTAGTAGACCGACTCTTGCCTGCATCTACTACTATTACTCCACACATCGACCGCTATCCAGCATGCATCTACTGTATTGAGTTCATGGAGAAACGAAGTAATGCAATAAGAACGATGACATGATGTAGACAAGATCTATCTATGTAGAGATAGACCCCATCGTTTTATCCTTAGTAGCAACGACACATACGTGTCGGTTCCCCTTCTATCACTAGGATCAAGCACCGTAAGATCGAACCCACTACAAAGCACCTCTTCCCATTGCAAGATAAATAGACCAAGTTAGCCAAATAGAACCCAAATATCGGAGAAGAAATACGAGGCTATAAGCAATCATGCATAAAAGAGACCAAAGAAACTCAAATAACTTCCATGGATATAAAAAGATAGATCTGATCATAAACTAAAAGTTCATCCGATCCCAACAAACACACCGCAAAAAGAGTTACATCATATGGATCTCCAAGATACCATTGTATTGAGAATCAAACGAGAGGGAGGATGTAACACCCCGGATGTAACTTTCCCAATTTGTACTCCAACTCTTGCCGTTTCCGGCGTTAAGTTATATTTATTTCCTCGGGTTCGGGTCTTTGTCTCCGTGTGTTGTTGTCGTTGTCATGCATCTCATATCATGTCATCATGTGCATTGCATTTGCATACGTATTCGTCTCATGCATTCGAGCATTTTCCCCGTTGTCCGTTTTGCATTCCGGCGCTTCGTTCTCCTCCGGTGATCATTTCTAGCTTTCTTTCATGTGTGGGGATTAAACATTTCCGGATTGGGCCGAAACTTGCCAAGCGGCCTTGGTTTACTACTGGTAGACCGCCTCTCAAGTTTCGTACCATTTGGACTTCGTTTGGTACTCCAACGGTTAACCGAGGGACCGAAAAGGCCTCGTGTGTGTTGCAGCCCAACACCCCTCCAACTTGGCCCAAAACCCACCAAACTCTGCTCCATGTCCTAGAGCGTTCGATCACGATCGCGTGGCCGAAAACCGCACCTCATTTGGACTCTCCTAGCTTCCCCTATGCCTATATATACACCCCCCTCCAAAATTCGCGGATCCCCCTTCCTCAAACCCTAAAAAAATCCTCTCCCTGCCGCACCGGACGTGTCCGGATGAGCCGGACAACGTCCCGATCTCTCCCGCCGCCACCCGCAGCCAGTGGCTCGCCGCCACGTGGCCGCCGCCATCCGCCTCCTGCCGCGGCCCGCTCGGCCCGAGGAGAGCCCCCGAGGGCCTGAGCCGCCTGCGCCGCCTCCTATCGCGAGCCGCCGCCGTCTTCATCGAGCCCGGCCGCCCCGCCGCCGTGCGCCATCTCCAGTGGCCGGCGCCGCCGCACCGCACCACCGCGGCCGCCCCTCGCTGCCACCGGCCGCCGCCGCCCCGGTCGCCCACCGCCGCCGCCGCCGCCTCGTTCCCCGAGCTCCGGCCACCGCCTCCACTTCTCCAGCCGGATCCCACCCCTACCTCGCCGTCCTCCTCCACTTCTCCGGTGGTGAACAGAAAATCCGGTGACCTCGATTTCCGCGCCGTCCAGATGTGGATCTGAGGATCCCCCGGTTGACTTTTGTCCCCCGAACCCTAATTTTTATGCATACTTTGACCTGTGATATCTCCGCATCCGTAGCTCTGATTTGGACATATAGTATATCAAAATGTTCGTCTCGACGAGTACATCATTTCATTCCATTGCATCATTTTCATTTGAGTTCATCTTGATGCCCGAAATGCTTCTAGTAGGAGGCTTCGTGAGCTATTTGTCAGATCTGCTAGTTCATCTTAGACTTTTGTCATTTTTGCCATGATTGTTGTGTGCATGATATGCCTGTGAGTCCTTCATATGTTTTGTTAAGCATCTTGTTATCTTTCCAGAGGTGCAACCCATGCATTTTTAGGATGTGTGTGGTGACTTGTGCAAGCTTGCAAAGTGAGGCACCCGGTAAATCTGTTTTCAGGGACTTAGTAGTTTTCACTAAGTCTGGGATTATTTAGTTCATGATGCCATATGTTTTTGCTGTTTCCTAGTGATCCGTGCCTCTTTTGAGGATGATCAGTAAAGGAGTTTTGTTAATCTTTTTATGCTCTATCCATCCATGTCTTTACTTGCAATTATGGAGCACCCTAGCTTGAGTCAATCGAGCTCTACTTTTGCTTCGTTGTGAATCTGGGCAGATCGTCAACTTGTTTGCGATTTTGCCGATGTTATTGTAGTTGATCCGTGCATGTTATGCCATTGTTCTTGCCATGTATAGATTTTATTTTGTGCCTTCTTTAGGGATGTATGCTTGTCTTGCCATGACTTGCACCGTGGTGAGTGCATCGAGCTCGTAAACATGCCTTCGTGAGTTATGTTTCAGCATGTCCCAGTTTTCACCAAGTCTAAAAACTGATTATGTTTTTGCTATGTTCGTGTGCTTGTTAGTATATTTTGTGATCCCTTTTGGCTCAAGGTCACTAAGGGACTTTTGTTAACCTTATTGAGTAGCTCCATGCCATGTATTTCTTTGTCATGTTCAGGTCCTGTAGCATATTGTTTTGTTGCTCCGAACAGGGCTATATGATCTGAAATTCCAGACAAGTGTTAATTTCACTAAGTCTGAGATCTGTTTTACCATTTGCGTTTTTGCCATGCTTGTTTGAACCTCCTAATGGAAGAATTGGCCGTATCTCAGTGCTAGGCTTTTGTTAAGCATCTTGTGTGTATCCCTGCCATGTATTTTGTTGTCTTGTTTGGGGGCTATAGCATGTTCATCTCATTGCATTTAGATGCCTACTTGCTGAAAATCGCAGACCGGTGTCATTTTTGAATCGCTTGCCATTTCCAAACCTTAACTCTGATTCTGGTGTTCTTTATATCGTTTTCAAGCGATTTCATCTCATCTTTCCAGTGGCACCCTTGGAATTCCAAGTTGAGGCCAGGTTCATGCATTTCCTGTCATATCTTGCATTTTGCATCCCGCATCGCATCCCGCATAGCATATCATCTTTGCATCGTGTTGTTTGAGTTTGCACGTGGTTGATTGTATCATTGTTGCTTGTTTGTCTTGTTTGGGTAGATCTAGGAGACGAGTTCGCTAACGAGGAGCCCGTTGAGTTTGCTCTTGAGGATCCAGTCAACTCTGACAACTGTGCAGGCAAAATGATCATACCCTCGAAATCACTACTATCTTTGATATGCTAGTTTGCTCGCTCTTTTGCTATGCCATTGCTACGATGCCTAACACTTGCTTGCAAGCCTCCCAAATTGCCATGTCAAACCTCTAACCCACCATTGTCCTAGCAAACCGTTGATTGGCTATGTTACCGCTTTGCTCAGCCCCTCTTATAGCGTTGCTAGTTGCAGGTGAAGATTGGAGGCCGTTCCTTGTTGGAACATTTATTTACTTGTTGGGATATCATTATATTGCTAAGTTATCTTAATGCATCTATATACTTGGTAAAGGGTGGAAGGCTCGGCCTCTCGCCTAGTGTTTTGTTCCACTCTTGCCGCCCTAGTTTCCGTCATATCGGTGTTATGTTCCCGGTTTTTGCGTTCCTTACGCGGTTGGGTTATAATGGGAACCCCTTGACAGTCCGCCTTGAATAAAACTTCTCCAGCAATGCCCAACCTTGGTTTTACCATTTTCCACCTAGCCTTTTCCCTTGGGTTTTGCGGACTCAAGGGTCATCTTATTTTACCCCCCCCCCCGGGGCCAGTGCTCCTCTGAGTGTTGGTCCAACCTAGAGCATCGTGCGGGGCCGTCCCTTGGTAACTTGGGTTACGTTGGCTCCCGTACACTTAGCTTATCCGATGTGCCCTGAGAACGAGATATGTGCAGCTCCTATCGGGATTTGTCGGCACAGCGGGCGGTGTTGCTGGACTTGTTTTACCATTGTCGGAGTTGTCTTGAATTACCGAGATACCGAGTCTGATCGGAACGTCTTGGGAGGAGGTCTATTCCTTTGTTGACCGTGAGAGCTTGTCATGGGCTAAGTTGGGACTCCCCTGCAGGGATTGAACTTTCGAAAGCCGTGCCCGCGGTTATGGGCAGATGGGAATTTGTTAATGTCCGGTTGTAGATAACTTGAACCTTAATTAATTAAAATGAATCAACTGAGTGTGTTACCATGATGGCTTCTTCTCGGCGGAGTCCGGGAAGTGGACACGGTGTTGGAGTAATGTTTGTGCAGGTTGTTCTCTAGTTTCTCGCTCGTGCTTTGCCTCCTCTTCTCGCTCTCTTTTGCGAATAAGTTAGCCACCATACTTGCTAGTCGCTTGCTGCAGCTCCACTCATATTTTACCCTGCCATACCTATAAGCTTAAATAGTCTTGATCGCGAGGGTGCGAGATTGCTGAGTCCCTGTGGCTCACAGATTACTATTACACCAGATGCAGGGCCTGATGATTCCGCTCCATGTGACGCGTATGACCTCAAGTGGGAGTTCGACGAAGACTCTCAACGATACTACGTTTCCTTTCTCGATGATCAGTAGTGGTGCCCAGTTGGGGGTGATTGGGACCGTGTCGCATGTTGGGTTATCTTTCATTTTGGCGCCGTAGTCGGGCCATGAGTGTTTGGATGATGTAATGTTATTTATGTACTTGATTGACGTGGCGAGTGTAAGCCAACTATGTTATCTCCCTTTTATTATTTATATTACATGGGATGTTTGTGAAGATTGCCTAACTTGCGACATATGCCTTCAATGCGATTATGTCTCTAAGTCGTGCCTCGACACGTGGGAGCTATAGTCGCATCGAGGGTGTTACAGAGGAAGCCATCTAGCTACAAACCACGGACACGAAGGTCTACAAAGAACTACTCACGCACCATCGGAGAGGCGCCAATGGAAGTGGTGAACCCCTCCGTGATGGTATCTAGATAGGATATGGTGGTTCTGGACTCTGCGGCGGCTGGAATTGATTTTTGTCGACTCCCCTATGGTTTTTGGAATATTGCATTATTTATAGAGAAAGAGGTGGTCCGGGGGCACCCAAGGTGGGCACAACCCACCAGGGCGCGCCTGGGCCTCAAGGCGCGCCCTGGTTGGTTGTGTTCTCCTCGGAGCATCCCCCAGGCACTGCCTTGGCCCATTATGTCTCTTTTGGTCCATAAAAAATCTTTGTAAAGATTTGCTGCATTTGGACTCCATTTGGTATTGATTTTTTGCGATAAAAAACATGCAAAAAACTGCAACTGGCACTTGGCACTATGTCAATAGGTTAGTACCAAAAATGATATAAAATGACTATAAAATGATTATAAAACATCCAAGATTGATAATATAGCAACATGGAACAATAAAAAGTTATAGATACGTTACAGACGTATCAGCATCCCCAAGCTTAACTCCTACTCGTCCTCGAGTAGGTAAGTGATAAAAACAGAATTTTTGATGTGGAATGCTGCCTAACATGTCATAGCATATTCTTTTCTTTATAGCATGAACATTTGGACTTTTATATTGTTCAAAGCAATAGTCTAGTTTTGACATGATAACTTAAATACTCAAGAATATCAACAAGCAACCATGTCTTTCAAAATATTAACGCTAAAATAAGCTATCCCTAGCCCATCATGCTCAATCATTGATCCATTCATGAAATTCACTCGCATATTAACTACACCCAATGCTCAAGTACGATCATAGTGCCTCCTAGTTGGTGCTTTTATAAGAGAAGATGGAGAATCAAATTCAAAAATAAATATTGAATAAAGTAAAAGAAAGGCCCTTCGCAGAGGGAAGTACGGATTTGTAGAGGTGCCATAGCTCAAAGCAAAAAAATTAGAGATAAAAACATTTTGGGAGATGTGTCCTTCCCACCAAAGAAAACGACTTAAAGTTCGCAACACTTTCCATGCTAGATATATCATAGGCGGTTCCCAAACAGAAAATAAAGTTTATTCCTTTTTCCACCATACTTTCACTTTCCATGGCTAACCATATCCACAGGTGCCTTCCATACCGACACTTTCCAAGGAATTTATTATTTGACAACGTAAAGTAAATTCATTTTTCATTTCGGGACTAGGCATCCCTAATACCTTTGCCTTACTCTCATGCAATGACAAGTGAATAAACATTCATCGTGAGAATAACACATCTAGCATGGAAAATATTAGCCACACACACAAAAGAGAAGTTTATTTTGAAAATTAGAGATGGCACATACAAATTTGCTTAGAACGGCAAAATAATATCACATATAGGTAGATATAGTGGAGTCATGTGGCAAAACTGGTTTAAAGGATTTTGGATGCACAAGTAGTGATCATACTTAGTGCAAAATGAAGGCTAGCAAAAGATTGAGAAGCGACCGACCAAGAAACGAATAATCTCATAAGCGAGCATTAAGCATAATTAAACCGAATAATGCACCACAAGTAGGATGTAATTTCATTACATGACTATTGACTATTGTGCTTGCCTAGGGAATCACAAACCTTAACACCAATATTCTCACTAAAGCATAATTACTCATCAAGATGACTCACATATCACATCATCATATCTCAAAACTATTAATAAGAATCAAGTTTATTTTGTCCAATGATCTTCATGAACATTTTTATTATATCCTTCTTGGATATCTATCACTTTGGAACTAATTTTCATATGTTGCTTTTGATAAGATCAAACAAATGGAAGTGGTGAACCCCTCCGTGATGGTGTCTAGATTGGATCTGGTGGTTCTGGACTCTGCGGCGGCTGGAACTGATTTTCGTCCACTCCCATAGGGTTTCTAAAATATTGGGGTATTTATAGAGCAAAGAGGCGGTCCAGGGGCACCCGAGGTGGGCACAATGCACCAGGGTGCGCCTGGACCTCCAGGGGCGCCCTGGTGGGTTGTGCTCTCTTCGGAGCACCCCCAGGCGTTGCCTTGGCCCATTAGGTGTCTTTTGGTCCATAAAAAATCTCCATAAAGTTTCACTGCATTTGGACTCCTTTTGGTATTGATTTTCTGCAATGTAAAAAACATGCAAAAAACAGCAACTGGCACTTGGCATTATGTCAATAGGTTAGTACCAAAAAATGATATAAAATGATTACAAAGCATCCAAGATTGATAATATAACAGCATGGAACAATCAAAAATTATAGATACGTTGGAGATGTATCATGGACTTGCTAAACAAAAGCTCTTACATGAGTCTCTTCCTGAAAATATGATGAATTGTATTGCTTTGTTGAGTAAGAACATAGTTTGTTAGTTTTTAAAAAAGTTTATGCTTAATATTTCATTATTGTGATGAATTTTTACTTGTTCATGAGAAGTTTTATGATAATATATTGCTACTATGATAATGATCATGATGCTACTATGTCTGTATTTGTCTTTTATCAACACCTCTCTTTCTAGACATGTGGTCATGATTATCGTTATCAGCTTTCACTTGAGGATAAGCGAGGTCCAAGCTTGGGGAGTTGATATGTCCATTTTGCATTATGTTTTCCCACTGTTATTTATAATATTTTTTATCAATATAATACTTTGTGATGCAATTCTAATGCCTTTTCTCTCTTAATTTACAGGATATATATGAAGAGGGAGATTGCCGGGAGTTGAAATTTTGGACCTGGAAAATCTATACAGAGATACCTATTCTGCACAACTCCAAATGAGTTGAAATTTCATGGAGAATTTTATGGAATATATAAAAAATACTGGAGCAAAGAAGTACCCGAGGGGAGCCATCAGTCGCCGCAAGGCACTAGGGCGCGACCACCCCCTGGGCGCACCCTAGTACCTTGTGGGGCCCCTAGCTGGCCTTCGAGGCCCATCTTCTCCTGTATGATGCCATTTGCCCTAGAAAGAAATTAAGAGAAGACTTTCGGGACGAATCGCTGCCGTCTCAAGGCGGAACCTGGGCATGAGCACTTTTTCTCTCAGGTGGAGCGATTCCGCCAGGAACACGTCCCTCCGGGAGGGGGAAATTGAAGCCATGGACATCACCAACAACCCTCTCATTGTGGGAGATCAATCTTCATCAACATCTTCACCAGCACAATCTCATCTCAAAACCTAGTTCATCTCTTGTATTCAATCTTTGTCTCGAAACTTTAGAATGGTACCTGTGGGTTGCTAGTACTGTTGATTACATCTTTAAGTTGATGCTAGTTGGTTTATTTGGTGGAAAATTACATGTTAAGATCCTTGATGATATTCAATACCCCTTTGATCTTGAACATGAATTACTTTTGTTTGGTGGAAAATTACTTTTGTTCTTGAGGACATGGAGAAGTGTTGCCATAAGTAATCATGTGAATTTGGTATTCATTCGATATTGTGATGATATGTATGTTGTTGCTTCCTTTAGTGGTGTCATGTGAACGTCGACTACATGACACGTCACCATACTTTGGCCTAAGGGAACACATTGTGGAGTAGTAATTAGATGATGGGTTGTTAGAGTGACAGAAGCTTAAACCCTAGTTTATGCGCTATTCTGTAAGGGGCTAATTTGGATCCATATGTTTCATGCTATGGTTAGATTTATCTTAATTCTTATTTCGTAGTTTGCAGATTCTTGTGAGAGGGGGTAGTCATAAGTGGGAGGCTTGTTCATCTAAGAACAACACCCAAGCACCGGTACACCCACATATCAAATTATAAAAGTAGCGAAGGCGAATCAAACAAACATGATGATAGTGACAAGATTGAATTTCCGTGTGTCCTCAAGAATGCTTTGCTTACAATAAGAAATTGTTCCGGCCTGTCCTTTGCTATAACGCCTCCAACCCAGTAGCAGCAGTAATTGCTTCAGACAAGAGATCAACACCAACTCTAAAATTCATAAATACAATAGCAGGAGGTTAGAAGTACTGCTTACTCTTCATTATCTAAAAAATCCTCCGCTTCTTCTGCTTAGACCCCACCCAAATTATCAATTGTCTAACTGATTTGTTCGGTTTACGTGGGTTTCCATAAGAAATATGTAGTAAGACAGTGAGTTTGACAATTTCTCAATTTCTGAATGCAGTGTTGCTGAAAACATCATGACTTGTGGACGTGAGGTCATGTGAAAGATCTGCATGGCTTGATATCTGAATCCTCTCTCTAGCAAGCAGCCCACTTCATCCAAAACAAACACAGAATGTAATTAAGCCAACATATTCTATGTGTTTCATGATGTAAAGGCCGGGGCTTCCCTACCGCCAGTCCCCCCTCCACCACGACCAACACTACCATAGCCATCGGGCCGCTGAGCTGTGCTACACCCCCGGTGCATCAGCACAGCAACCCATTGTGTGACGTGGCATCCAGGTCGACCAAGGGCGGCGTCGCAGTCAACCATGACCAGCGACGGCCAGGGTGATGAGGTGTTCAACCTGGGGCGGCGGCACGACCGACCATGACCGGGGGCGACCAGGGCGACGGGGCATTCGACCATGGGTGGTGAGGGAGCGCGATGCCGCGATAGCTTTTCCTCGTCGCGACTAGGATCGTTGTTGCGTGGGATGTGGCCATCAGCTATAACGATGAGGCAGGGGTGGCGCGTGGTGGATCTTGTAGTGCCGCCCCATCACCTGCTTGATCTGGAGCCATAGGCAAGGGAGAGAGGGTGACGAGAGAAGGGAGATGGTGGGGCGGTGGTTGAGCAAGGGAGATGGGTTTGCGGTGCATCAGAGAGGGAGCGCGCCCCATCAGGAGAGGAAGAGGTGACCGCATCGGGGAGAGTGTGAGAGAGGAGGTGAGGTGGGTGGGGTGGTGTCCGACGATGCTCACCTGGCGTTCGCGATCTTGATCCGACGATGCAGGAATGTGTGCTCGGGAGTTCCAAAAAGTGCAGCTGCACTCTTTAGAATTTAGGAAATTAATATGTTAGGAACCAACTACTGGTTCCACTCAATCACCATGAATTTTGTTACAAGCTCTTGATTTACAGGAAAGGATTGGAAGAAGGAAGAACTACAGGAGGAGGGAGATTAAGAACAAAGCCAAGCCTCGGCCGAAGCCGCCCGTTTCGTTCGAGCCAAGTTGCTCGTGGAGGCCTCCCTCTATATTTGTAGTACATCTCCTTCGTGGGTTGGGTAGTGCCTGGGAGCCCAGCGAGGCCCAAGTTGCTGACAATCCCTCCCGCATAAGATTCAACTTTCCCCCATGTTGATTTTTAGTAGCACCACTGGAATCCCATGGAGTCGATAAAGCATACTGAACACATTCTATAGTTTCGTCCTCAAGTCGATTTCGTGTTGAACCTCCTCGGTCCCATGTCACCTGAATTGCATCAAAACCACCCTTCCAACAAGCATCATTTACATTGTCTAGATTGTATTGCCACTAAGCTGAAACAGAGCAAACTCTCTGACAACAGGAAACCCACGCTTCATCCATTGCCTCCTTGGAACTGAATAAAGCAACAAAACCAGCTTGCCATATCTACAACTGCATATGTGCTAGAGTGGCACTAGGAGAAAAGCCCAAATTGATGCACTGTGTCATGAAGTGCTCAACGAAACAGGCCTCTATTTGTTTGAATCCTGTAGCAAACTTGGACCAAACAGAAACACCAACAATGCTATAGCAGACGACAATTAAGTTAGCTGGAAGGATTTCCTCACCCATGCTGCAAAGAAACAATTTCTTGAAAATATCACCAGCAATTTCCCACTGAATTTGTTCAGAAGCATAAAAGGGAACCCCTCTGAAGGAACTTAGTGCCAGAATATTCAAGTATAGTGGTGGTGACCATGGATTCAGAACCTCAAGATCATGTATCACCCCAGCACAGTGACCATGAGGAATAGAGCGTGACAATGGTACAGGTCTGTATTCAATATCTTCCAGCAAGCAAATCAAACTAGAGTCCATAGGTGTTGCATCAAGTATCTTCAATGTCAAGTGATTATTAGGTCGAGGGAGTACTTTCAGTGACATTATAGTAGTACCAGGCTCAAGAATCGACCATTTTTGTTTTTCCAAACTCACAAATCTCTTCTTTCCTTGAATAATTACCTGAATACTGGCACATGCTGATTTTAGTCCATTGACTATAAAACTTTGTCCTCTTTCTTGAGCCCACCGAGCAAATTCCATGGATTTTTTCTTGATCCCAAGCTGATGTTGACTAAGACCACCCTGTTTGCTGCGCTTGAGTAGTTCCACACCACTAGAAATAAGGACCTCCACGAATGCCAGGATCAAAGTTTGTACAGATTTATTATTATTGATGTGCGTCCTAATGTCATTGATGTGCGTCCTAATGTCAAGATGGAAATATGCCCACGTAGTCCGCAAGATTGTACAACACACGTACCCAGCAACAACAAGACCACCCAAGGAATTGTCAACAATGAAGTTGGCTCCAAAGATCTCCGAATCCTTGTTACGAAGCAATAAGTCCATCAAATTCATACCAGCAATTTCAGAGCACTTTTCCTTGTGTGACCAAGAAATCTCCCACTGAAATTGTTTAGAGCCATGGCAATATAAGGAAGTTGTCCACTGGTGAAATCTCAACTAGTTTCCTGAGTGCAGTACCACCATCACAATATTCCAAATAAAATACCCAAGCCTCATCTCAAGAAAACTTGTGAATAAACTTCAGGAATAATTCTTCTAGAAGAATATTCATTTCTGTGTTGGTTCAGAACAACTGCTGTGAGTAAATCCACTTGAATAGAATACTGTAAATGGTGGCGGTAGAAAATTGTTGTCCAAGAAGGCCATGGTTTCTTCCAATGTAAAGCTGCAATTATATCTTTCATTGACTTGCCAAGCTCCCAACTTCAAATGGATGTCTCGTGATGCACGAGGATGCACTCAACGTTAGTTCTATTATGAAAAATAAGGAGCACCACTTGTATACCATATTCTAGTGAAATGTTTTTGTTCTTAAGATCGCACACTTGTAGACTTGGTGCAAACACCACTTGAGGCGATAGCCATGAAAACCACAGTGATTTCCAATGTACTCCAGCAAACTGATGTCCATATGCTCTCTCCACTAGAATTTCTTTGCTCTGAAGCGCCACAACCCAAACTCCCAATCACAACACGAGCAGCATTTTCATAAGAATCCCAGTCTACTATCAAAATAATATTCCATTGGTTAAGCTCAAAGGCACACCGAATAAGTTGTCCAGCAATTAGGAAGGGAATCCAAACTTGAATATAACCATGATACAGTAGCCCTTTTCCAGAAGAGTTCAAAGCACATAACAAATTACACCTCTTCAGCCTTCCAAGTTTTGCACTTGGTATAGAACAGCTCCAAGAGTTCAGAACTTCTGAGAACATTTACATAAGAAATTTGGTTGCAAAACCACTTGGAAGCCCTTGTAGTATTGAACTAGAAGGAATCTCCAGCAACCATCTATCAGTGTACAGAAGAATGGAACTGCTCTCACCAACTGGTTGTTGCATGGTTATAACTAGCTGAAGCAATTGTCACAAGTATCTCCAGTGTTTCCAGCTGCACTAATTTCCATCAGAATGCATGCAAAGGATGCCCATGGTAACGGATGCAACTCAACTCTACTGTTAGTGCCTTGAGTGTCAGTGCCTTGTGTGAACTGAGATGCCACGGAGAACGCGCTCTTGATAGGTACCTCTGTCGAACACCTAGTGGGTGCCAAGTTGTCCACATCAAGGACAGGAAACAGCCAAGGCAGAGGCATTGGTGAGGCTTCATGTGGCATTGTGAAGGGTGAAGGTGCACTCCAGGGAACTAGGCACGACACCATTGGGTCGTCTCTGTCAGTATTATGATAGAGGCCACATACAGGTGCAGCAAGCTCGGAAGCGACGTTGCCGATGACCATGGATGAAGGTAGTGTCATGGACAAAGTGAGCGCCGACTCCTCGGGCGTGTCACACCTTGGGCACCCTATCGAACAGGTGGTGGGCGGCGTAGCGGCGTTGCTGGTGTCGTCAACGTCAAGCACCTTATCAGTCACACTAAGCTCCGGGACGGAATTGTCGGTGGTCACGGACGGAAATGGTGCTTTAGGCACTGCGAGCTCGGATGGATACACACTGATGGCGTCCATGGACGCATTGAGTTGGAGGTCATCGGTGGATGTAGCAGACGTCTCATCATGGCGCTCGATTGTGGCCAACTGTCGTGCCCAAGATGCGATTCTATCCCAATCACGTGATGAACTCATGACTGGGGCACAACCACATTTCGAGCGCATAGCAAGGTGGATATCATTACAACATACCATGTACCGAATAGATGAGAATACAAGATAAAGCCTTACACTCGCCACAAGCTACAACATTAACACATCAATACATAGCAAATCAAACGAAAAAGAAGAATGACATCCACCCTGCTAATCCTAGGTTCCCCGACCCGGAACCTATCCCTTGATTGAAGAAGAAGAAGAAGCATAAGAACTCCAAACAAGCAAGCATCGCACTCGCATCAGATCATTGCATTACCTGTACCTGCAACTGTTGTTGTAGTAATCTGTGAGCCACCAGGACTCAGCAATCCCATTACCATGGGTATAAAGACTAGCAAAGCTTAATGGGTATGTAAAGGATAGTGGTGAAGTTGCAGCAGCACTAAGCATTGTATGGTGGCTAACTTACAAGTACAAGAGTAAGATGAGAAACTACGCAAATGGACGCAAACTAGTAATGATCAATAAGTGATCCTGAACTACTTACGTTCAATCATAACCCCACCGTGTTCTCTTCTTGAATTTCCCAGAAAAGAGTCAATCACGGTTACGCACGCGGTAGGTGTATTTTAATTGAGTTTACTTCAAGTCCACTACAACCGGATATTAACAAATTCCCATCTGCCACATAACCGCGAGCACGACTCTCAAAAGTTTAAACCCTGCAGGGGTGTCCCAACTTAGCCCATGATAAGCTCACGATCCGTGGAGACAATCCTCCATCACGGGACCCTCCGATCAGACTCGGAATCCCGACGCACAAGAAATTTCGATAATGGTAAAACAAGTCCAGCAAGACCTCCCGGAGATTCGATACCCTGATAGTAGCCGCGCGTATCATGACTCAGGCCACAACCGGATGGAACAAGCTACGAGTAAAACCAGCCCTCGAGTTTCCCCGAGGTGGCCCGACAGGCTGCCTGTTTGGGACCAACACCATTAGCACTGGCCCCTTGTATTAGGTTGAAATAACGAACCTCGGGTAGCGCTAACTCCCTATGCATCAAATTTATTATTATATTGAGCAAATGATAAAACCAATGTTGGGCCTTTCTAGAAGAGTTTTATTCAAAGCGAACCGTCAAGAGGGGCCCATAAACCCTCATTGTGTTAGGGACACAAAATCAAGGAACATAACACCAGTATGACAGAAACTAAGGCGGCAAGAGTGTAACAAAACACCAAGCAAAAGACTAAGCTTTCCACCCTTTACCAAGTATACATGTGCATTAATTAAATAAGAGATATTGTGATATCCCATGATATCCATGTCCCAACATGGAACAACCTGCAACAGCAACACTATAAGAGGGGCTGAGCAAAGAGGTAACATAGCCAAACAATGGTTTGCTAGGATGGTGAAAAAGGTTAGAGGTTTTCATGGCAATTGGGAGGCTTGATAAACAAGTGGTAGGTAGCGCGACATAATGATAGCATCGAGACAACTAGCATAGCAAAGATAGTAGTGAGATCCAAGGTGACGGTCATCTTGCTTGAAATCCTGCTACGAAGAAGATCGACTCCATAAAGAAGACGAACAACATAGTCAAACGGATCCTCACAATCACAACAAAACCAGGAACTATCAAGAAGAAGCAACACCGAAAAGAAGCAAACAACATGGTAAACAACCACCACATAAACATGGCATGATGCACAATCAAGTATGATGCATGTCCGGTTTAATGATTCATGGCATGGCAAAGTGCAACAAACAACACTACAAATTAAGTAGGGCTCAATATGCAACGAGTTGCATATTGACAAAACACCACATTCAATTATTTAATTTGCTCTCCTTTCAGCTACTCAACAATATTAGATGTTGTTAAACATGTCAAGAGATCAAGCATAATTCAACTAACTATTTAGGCAAGTTTAAATGAGGCCGGAAACAACAACAATAATTCCAGAAAATCCCCACATGACATCTAGCAATATAATGCAAACACAATTTTAAACATTTTAAAAGTTGTTATCATGATGCGGATGACATACTCCAGTGTTGTGCAATTTTATGAAAAAGTTGACATGAGCATGATAAGAGCATTTGTCGCCATGACGGAATGAAAGGGTGCCACGGCGACGATAATGGGAATGATGCAACGTCAACATTTTGATGATCTGGCAATTCATGGAAATGACGTTGCAAAAGAACAAGTGTGTAGATGTGCGGAACATGCTAGAGATGGTGGGGTGACCCGGTTACCGGGTTCCCATGGGTCGACGCATGGCAAACGAGGAGGACCATGCAATGAAAACTCGGACACGGTGCAAACATGAGCATCTCATACAACAAAAGCATTCGTGCACGGGTCATCGTCTCGACGGTTATACCTTCCAAAGGTGCATTTACGGAGCGGTTCGAGTTTGGTAAAGGAAGTAGGTGTTCTTGGGACTGTCGTAGTGGAAGTAGTAGTACACATGTCGTATTGGGAAGTAATGGTGCTATCGGTCATGGGCGATCATCGGGACGGTAGTGGAAGTAGAGGTACACGACGTCTTGTCAAAAATCACGGCGGCGGTAGTTGTACACATGTGGTAGTCGATCTTGATGGAACCAATGTCCTCGAGGGTAGTCGTGGTACTTGGGGTCTTCGGACTACCGGTCTCGGTTCTTGCGACGGTAGTGGTACAAGGTCGTCGTGGGAAGTAGTCATAATCGCGAACTTGTCGGATCCACAGCGACGATAGTGGAACTTCACGGATCCGTGGTCTCTGGGCGTAGTGGTACTTGGCGAATCCCGAAACGGTCTTGACGATCCAAAGTGGCACAAGTGAGATGCACATCCACGGAGTCTTCGGACTTCGGCTCCGGGTACAGGATTTGAGGGTCTCGGTGGTGGCCAAATTTGGCGACGTTCACAGAGGCACCGGTGGGTGTGTTCGATGCACTGATGGCCGAAGAAGAAACATGGGAAGGTGGCCATGTTGATCTAGCTGCAGCAGCAAGGGCGATGGAGGTGGGGCGGTGTCAGGAGGCGCGATGCAGAGGAGGCCGATGGGGCATGGAGGAGCGGCACGAGACGAGCAAGCAGCGAACAGTACAGGGGTTGCAGAGAGGCGAGGTGGAGGAGGAGCTGGCAGTGCTGGCCTTGCCGATGCCGGCAGCAGGCCGCTACGGTGGCTGGCGCGCGAGTAAGGGGCCCTGTGCTGGAAGAAGAAGAAGCAGAGGAAGAGGTCGCATGAAGGGGCGTCGTGCTCACCGGCGTGAGGTGCGCCCAAGCGAGGAAGAGCCAGGGAGGAGAAGGGGCGTGTCGGGGTCCTGGTGCTGCTCGGCTTGGTCGACGACGGTGCACATGAGAAGAAGAGCTCCGGTAGGGCTGCTTGCTGACGACGGCAGGAGATGGAGGCGGGGCCCTTGGACTCGAGCGGTGGCGGGGCGCGTCGGCCAGCGCAGAGGTGGAGAGGTGGGAGCCGGGCAGGAGGCTGCAGGCGCCGGGTCCATGGCGAGGCGGCAGCGAGGAGGAGGCGGCTGGAGGCGATGGGGGTCGAGAGCGGCGCCTACCCTGGTGCTGGCTGCGCGGGCGTGAAGTGGCGGCAGTGTGCAAGGACGAGAGGTAGAGAGTGGAGATTGGGATCGGGAAGGGGCGAGGGTTAGGGTTAGACAAGGGGCGGCTGTGCCTCTAGGAGAAAATGGGCCTTAGAGGCCGGCCCAGTTACTACTGCTGGTTGGAGGGCCAGATGGGCTGGATACACGTGGCAGATGGGCTTCTCTCTCTACTATAAAGAAAAAAACAGAGATAAGAAAGAAAAGAAAGAGAGGTTAGGGGAAGAAGTTGGACACGCGGATAATTTTCCCGGTCTCACAAAAATGTGCTCGTTCCAACAAAATTGGAGTGGGCGAGATTGCAAGGTTTAAATTCAAATGCATTTGAATTTAATTCAAATGGTTTGAACAAGGAGTAGGATTCGAAAGTGTCCAAAAATGTTGAACATTCAGGAAGAGCCTTGATAAGTGGGAAAAGAATTATTGGCAAGGTTAGAGAGTGAAAACTTGAAGAAGAAAAGGCCAAGGGATTTAACATGCAAGTGTGTTGTGGTAAATTCCAAATCAATCGAATATTTGATAATAGCTCCCTAATATTGGGAGGATAAGTTATAAAGAAAAGTCACCATTGTTAACATCCCTCGATTTAAATGGACCAAAGATCCATACGATTTGTTTAGTTGAGTTCCAAAAATTAATGATATGATGGCCTGATGACATGATGCAATGCAAGAGATGACATGATGAATGCAACAAAGCAATTGAAACACACGGTGACAACGGGAATAAATGGAAGGCATCTGGAGTGCCGGTCTTGGGGCGTCACAACTCTCATCCACTTACAAGAGATCTCGATCCGAGATCTAAGGATGGCACCGGGGAGAAACGGAAGAGGAAGAGGTGAAACAAAGTTGCTTCTTTGACAAACGAGTGAAACCGATGAACCTTGAGAGGTTGAAAACTTGAAAGAAAGAACACAAAAGAGTTGAATGAATTTGAGAGCACTACGATAGAAAGAGAAACAAGGAACACCATGTGAACCTTGGAGGTTGCAAAGCTATGAATGACGAGCACAATGGATAAAAAGGAATTGAAGCCACTCTGGTTGAAACGAGATAAACAATGAACGTGGAAGAACAAATTGGAACGACACTCCGGTTGAAAAGAGATGCAAGACTTGATAAGATGAAAAGTACTTGAAAGAGAACACAACACTCCAGTTAACTGAATAAGCAAGAAAAGAACACGATCTTGACAAAACGAGATGATGGGTCAAAGAGAGCAACATCATCATGCCTCTGGAACGAAAGAATAGAAGCTGGAGTGATGGAAAGAAAAGAACAGAGAAGAAAATGACAACTCCTACCACAAATTAATTTCAAAAGCATCCTTGCGAAGAAGGATTAAACGGAGTTGTTGGAAAATCAACAACGAAAGAATAGGATTTCCAATGGTCTTAAGGAAAACACCCCTAAATTATGAGGTGAAGACCAGCCACTAACGAAATCAATTAATTTGATTGAGAACACCAAAGATATGAAAAACTTCTTCCACCAAGATGATAAGAGATAACTTGGATCATTGATAAGCACCACAATTAGCACAATCCTTAGGGAAGGCTATAGGTGAAATGTAACCCAATATAAATCCAATAAAAAGATTGATTGGTTGAAAAGATCTCTTGAACAAAGATAAAAATGATGGATTTAAATATGCCACTCTTAAAAAATTGTGAAAACATGAAGGGAAATTATCAAGAATGACATAACACCACCTCAAAAGATAAGGTAGGAAGAATTGCACTTCGGATGCAAGATGAAGAATGCTTGAACTCCTCAAAAGAAAACATGTGTTGAGCACCATCTTTATTTTAGAGTATAGCTTGGTGGATCTTAGCTTCGAGAGAAATCTTGAAGAACAATTGAAGAATGAAAGGAACCTTGACGAACCACCATGTTGAGCCTTCGTGAGAACTCTGGTAATAAAAGAATGATCAAACGGAAGTAAAGTTGAAAAGAACTCCAGTAGAAGCCTTGCAATGATTTAGATGGAGCTACGAAATGAGAAAACTTTGAACTCCGGAAGAAAGATGAATAACTTGGAACCAAGAATTACTTCCTTATGAAGAAACTCCAGAAGAAGGAATTTAGATCACTTGGATGAAAGAAGAATACGATTTATGTTATGCGCATCCTTCACCAATTTAAATTGATGACAAGCAACGGATTTGGCATGCCACTTATTCTCGTTGAAAGGGGTTAAGGAGAGATATAGTGCAAACTTGAGAAAAATCTTCAATGAACCACCAATATGATTTGGGAAGGACGAATGAATTGAAACGATACCCAAGGAAGAGAACTCTTCAACAGACAACCGTAAGCATCTGAAACAAACGAAGAAAAGAGAACGAAACACCGGGAAGAATTAGTAATGAACAAAGATATTTTAGGGAATTAAGATACAAGAGAACCAAGAGATCACAAGCTGATTAGAGAATACTTGAACGAAGCACCGGAAGAATTTGAGAACAAGAGCTGAAAGTTGAGAATTAAAGAGTTTCTTTTGGAATGATGGCCTTCGGAGGATCGAGAACAAAAACAACTCTGAAATGCTCCAGATAGACATGAAGGAGTTCTCACAATCGAAAACAATTATGAGGATGGCATGAAGCTAGAACCATGAATCTTTGGAAGAACGGATAAGGATTTAAAAGGAACTCCTCTTCGGTCTTAAAAATCAGAGAATGATGACGACAAACACCACCATGATTTGTTGAGGCACTCCAGAATGAATAATAGAAAGGTTGAACGTAAGATGAAAACAATTTGAAACAATCTTGGAGAAGGCATAAGACTGAGGGAAATCCATTCTTACGTCAAACATTGAAAAGAGTTTGAGAATAACTCTGGAAAATTTATAAGAGTCAGGTAAGATCCTGGGAAAATACATGTGGGTTAGGGCCCACTCAATAGAAAACACCGTTGAATGATTTTAACAGAGAGATTGCACTGGTTGGTTTAAATCGATTGAATGATATAATAATCTCCAAATAGCTTGAACAGATTAAGAATGGAAACACGAATCTTCGGAGATATCTTGAACACTTCGGAACAAATGAATAGCAAGAGGTGAATGATGGAGAGGTGCACCCGCATGAAAAGCATTTGAAACGAGGAAAGGGATATGATAAACACCAAAAGCTTGAATTGAATCCACCAGAGAAAAAAAGAAGAAGAATGATGAACTTGAAGAGCATCTTCATGAGAATCACCGGATAAGAACATTGAAAGAAAAGAATGAAGAGACTTCACATCCATAAGATGGATACTTGATTAAGAATTCCGGCTCCAAGAAGAAAACGGGTCGGAGGGTGGGAAAAACAAAGGCAGCTTGGGACGAATGGAACAAACACCATTGAGAAAACTTAGAATTGATCTTACATATGTTGAAATGATCGGATCCACTTGAAGAGAAGCACCCCGGTTGGAAAAGAATTAACATGACAACCTCGATGATCAAGAATGATTGGCATTCACATAGAAATATGAGAACATCATTCGGGAAAAGGCATGGAATCAACACTTGACTTTGAAGGAACTCGAAGACCACAACTCAAAAGAAAACAAAGGATCGGGCTTGCAGAATAAGCCAGAAACAAACATATGATAGAGATTTCTCCAAAAAAATTGTGGTGGGGCCTGCACGGACTCGATCATACAACACCATCATGTACAAGTCAGTGCACATGACATACGAAGTGTCCCCGAGTCGACATAGCCAAGGACTCTTTAAGACACAATGAGACCACTGTAAAACCAACTTTAGATAGGCGGACCACTAGACGTCGAACCCCAATCTCATATCATGCATCTGTCGGAAAGATATCCTAGGTAACTACTTGAATTCCCACCTATTAACTCCTGAAACTTTCTGGTTATGCAATTTGGTGTTGGCGATACAGGGAGGCACAAATATATCACACAACTAATAAGCCCTACGCTCCAACTGTATCCATCCTTCAACACATAACCAAGAAAACCTCGGAAATCGTGTACCTCAGACCTTCGAAAACATCCGATATACTAGTTGTGCCAATACATCTGATCGCTCCCCCCAGTACTGGGTGTCGTCAAACTACTCTCACCACAAAGATTATAGAAGCGTTTTTTATGTCGGCTAACTCTGGTATTCTGGAACTGAAACGATAAGCACTGTGGCAAAAAAACCTTGGAGCTCAACTCCCCGAGACACTGTCACAAACCCTAAATGTCAGGAGACACCAAGACAGAATTCCCGTCACAATGATATCGCAACGATCCAACAATACCCCCATGATCCTAAAAAAATTGAGTGAAAAAGAGGAGAGTGAAGTCAAAACATGTACATCAGGAGTCCTCACCAGAGTGACAAAGGGATAAGGAGTAAAAAGAATTCCTACTCTCTGATATAACTAAGACTCAAAATAGTTTTTTTGCTTCTAGACTAAACAACGGTAGCGGTTCGATCCATCAAGGGGGCTCCTAAGGTCGGTAAGGCTCTGATACCAACTTGTCGTGCCTAAGATGCGATTCTATCCCAATCATGTGATGAAGTCATGATCAGGGCACAATCGCATTTCGAGCACATAGCAAGGTGGATATCATTACAACATACCATGTACTGAATAGATGAGAATACAAGATAAAGGCTTACACTCGCCACAAGCTACAACATTAATACATCAATACATAGCAATCATCATACAGAAGAGCAGGATCCGACTACGGATGAAATCAAATGAAAAAGAAGAACGACATCCACCCTGCTAATCCCAGTTTCCCCGACCTGGAACATATCCCTTGATCAAAGGAGAAGAAGCAGAAGAACTCCAAACAAGCAAGCATCACACTTGCGTCAGATCATCGCATTACCTGTACCTGCAATTGTTGTTGTAGTAATTTGTGAGCCATGAGGACTCAGCAATCCCATTACCATGGGTATCAAGACTAGCAAAGCTTAATGGGTATGGAAAGGATAGTGGTGAAGTTGTAGCAGCACTGAGCATTGTATGGTGGCTAACTTACGAGTACAAGAGTAATATGAGAAACTACGCAAATAGTCGCAAACTAGTAATGATCAATAAGTGATCCTGAACTACTTACATTAAATCATAACCCCACCGTGTTCTCTTCTCGAACTTCCCCAAAAAGAGACAGTCACGGTTATACACGCGGTAGGTGTATTTTAATTGAGTTTACTTCAAGTCCACTACAATCAGATATTAACAAATTCCCATCTGCCACATAACCGCGGGAACGACTCTCGAAAAGTTTAAACCCTGCAGGGGTGTCCCAACTTAGCCCATGACAAGCTCACGATCCGCAGAGACAATCCTCCATTGCGGGACCCTCCGATCAGCCTTGGAATCCCGATGCACAAGACATTTCGACAATGGTAAAACAAGTCCGGCAAGACATCCCGGCGTGCCGACACCCTAACAGTAGCCGCGCGTATCTCGTCTCAGGACACAACCGGATGGGACAAGCTACGAGTAAAACCAGCCCTCAAGTTTCCCCAAGGTGGCCCTGCAGGCTGCCCGTTTGGGACCAACACCATCAGCACTGCCCCCCTGTATTAGGTTGAAATAATGAACCTCGGGTAGCGGTAACTCCCTATGTGTTAAATTTATTATCATGTTTAGTTATTAAGTTGAGCAAATGGTAAAACCAATGTTTGGCTTTGCTGGAAGAGTTTTATTCAAAGCGAACTGTCAAGAGGGGCCCATAAACCCTCATCATGTTAGGTACGCAAAATAAAGGAACATAACACCAGTATGATAGAAACTAAGGCGGCTAGAGTGGAAGAAAACACCAAGAAAAAGGCTAAGCCTTCCACCTTTTACCAAGTATATATGTGCATTAATTAAATAAGAGATATCATGATATCCCATGATATCCATGATATCCATGTCCCAACATGGAACAACCTGCACCTGCACCTGCAGCTAGCAATGCTATAAGAGGGGCTAAGCAAAGCGGTAACATAGCCAAATAATAGTTTGCTAGGATGGTGGAAAAGGTTAGAGGTTTTCATGGCAATTGGGAGGCTTGATAAACAAGTGGTAAATAGCACGACATAACGATAGCATCGAGACAACTAGCATAGGAAAGATAGTAGTGAGATCCAAGGTGACGGTCATCTTGCCTGAAATCCCGCCAGGAAGAAGATCGACTCCATGAAGTAGATGAACAACGTAGTCGAACGGATCCTCACAATCGCAACAAAACCGGGAACTATCAAGAAGAAGCAACACCGGAAAGAAGCAAACAACATGGTAAACAACCACCACATAAACATGGCATGATGCACAATCAAGTATGATGCATGTCTGGTTTAATGATTCATGGCATGGCAAAGTGCAACAAACAACACTACAAATTAAGTGGGGCTCAATATGCAACGAGTTGCATATTGACAAAACACCACATTCAATTATTTAATTTTCTCTCGTTTAAGCTACTCAACAATATAAATGTTGTTAAACATGGCAAGAGATGAAGCATAATTAAACTAACTATTTAGGCAAGTTTATATGAGACCAGAAACAACAACAATAATTCCATAAAATCCCAACATGACATTTAGCAATATAATGGAAACACAATTTTAAACATTTTAAATTTTGTTATCATGATGCAGATGACATATTCCAGTCTTATGCAATTTTATGAAAAAGTTGACATGAGCATGATAAGAGGATTTGTCGGCATGACGGAATGAAAGGGTGCCACGACGATGATAACGGGAATGGTGCAACAACAACATTATGATGATCCGTCAATGCGTGGAAATGCCGCTGCAAAAGAACAAGTGTGCGGATGTGCGGAACATGCTAGAGATGGTGGGGTGATTCCGCTTACCGGGTTCCCATGGGTCGACGCATGGCAAACGAGGAGGACCATGCAATGACAACTCGGACATGGTGCAACACGAGCATCTCATACAACAAAAGCATTCGTCCATGGGTCATCGTCTCGACGGTTATACCTTCCAAAGGTGCATTTACGGGGTGGTTCGAGTTCGGTAAAGGAAGTAGGTGTTCTCGGGACGATCGTAGTGGAAATAGTAGTACACGGGTCGTAGTGGGAAGTAGTGGTGCTATCGGTCATCGGCGATCATCGGGACGGTAGTGGAAGTAGAGGTACACGATGTCTTGTCAAAAATCACAGCGGCGGTAGTTGTACACATGTTGTAGTCGAACTTGATGTAACCAATGTCCTCGAGGGTAGTCGTGGTATTTGGGGTCTTCGGACTGCCGGTCTCGGTTCTTGCGACAGTAGAGGTACAAGGTCGTCGTGGGAAGTAGTCGTACTCGTGAACTTCTTGGATCCACGGCGACAGTAGTGGAACTTCACGGATCCCTGGTCTCCGGGCGTAGTGGTACTTGGCTAATCCCGAAACGGTCTTGACGATCCATAGTGGCACAAGTGAGATGCACATCCACAGAGTTTTCAAACTTGGGCTCCAGGTACAGGATTTGAGGGTCTCGGTGGTGGCCAAACTTGGCGACGTTCACAGAGGCACTGGTGGGTGTGTTCGATGCACCGATGGCCGAAGAAGAAACATGGGAAGGTGGCCATAGTGGTCTAGCAGCGGTGCGATGCAGAGGAGGCCGATGGGGCATGGAGGAGCAGCGCGAGACGAGCAGCAGCGGGGGTTGCGGAGAGGCGAGGTGGAAGAGGAGCTGGCGGCGCTGGCCTTGCCGAGGCAGGCAGCAGGCCGCGTCGATGGCTGGCGCATGAGGAAGGGGCCTTGTGCTGGAAGAGGAAGCACGGGAAGGGGTCGCACGAAGGGGCATCGTGCTCGCCGGCATGAGGTGCGCGCAGGCGAGGAAGAGCCAAGGAGGAGAAGGGGTGCGTCGAGGTCCTGGTGCTGCTCAGCTTGGTCGACGACGATGCACAAGAGAATAAGAGCTCCGGCGAGGCTGCTTGCTGACTTCGGCCGGAGACGGAGGCGGCGCCCTCGGACTCGAGCGGTGGTGGGGCGCGTCGGCCAGCGCGGATGCGGAGAGGTGGGAGCCGGGAAGGAGGTAGCGGGCGTCGGGTCCATGGCGAGGCGGCAACGCGGAGGAGACGGCTAGAGGCGATGGGGATCGAGGGCGGCGCCTACCCTTGTGCTGGCTTCGCGGGCGTGGAGTGGTGGCGATGTGGGAGGCCGAGAGGGAGAGAGTGGAGATGGGGATTAGGCAGGGGAGAGGGTTAGGGTTAAACAAGGGGTGGCTGTGCCTCCAGGAGCAAATGGGCCTTAGAGGTCGGCCTAGTTACTACTGTTGGTTGGATATCCAGATGGGCTGGATACAAGTGGTGGCTAGGCTTCTCTCTCTACTATAAAGAAAAAAACAAAACATACATAAGAAAAAACGAAAAAGAGGTTAGGGGAAGAAGCTGAACACGCAGATAATTTTCCCGGACCTACAAAAATGTGCTCGTTCCAAGAAAATTGGAGTGGGCAAGATTGCAAGGTTTAAATTCAAATGCATTTGAATTTAATTCAAATGGTTTGAACAAGGAGTAGGATTCGGAAGTGTCCAAAAATGTTGAACATTTAGGAAGAGCCTCGATAAGTGGGAAAAGAATTATTGGCAAGGTTAGAGAGTCAAAACTTGAAGAAGAAAAGGCCTAGTGATTTAACATGCAAGTGTGTTGTGGTAAATTCCAAATCAATGGAATATTTTATAATAGCTCCCTAATATTGGGAGGATAAGTTATAGATAAGTCGCCATTGTGAACATCCCTCGATTTAAATGAACCAAAGATCCATACGATTTGTTTAGTTGGGATGCAAAAATTAATGATATGATGGCATGACGACATGATGAATGCAACAAAGCAATTGAAACACACGGTGACAACATGAATAAATGGAAGGCATCTGGAGCACCGGTCTTGGGGCGTCACACCAATGCTACAGCCCACTCCGTGTAGGGAGTGTCGTCGTAGAAGTATGAGGGTGCGATCCTATCATCATCCGGCATGGTGATGGTGGTGTTGACCAGCTGGATGAGGCCGATGGCAAGGATGCAGTAGCCATCGTACATAGCATGGCCATCAAGGGCATCTTGAGCTCGGGCCGCCCTCCACCAAGACCGGAACTCGACGTACGCCTACACGCCGTACATCTCGTCCACCATCGGCTCGTGCACACATATCACATATCCATCACCGGAGCATCGAAACAACTGGTGAATCGACTCGACAGTGACCGGCTGGCGAACAATGTTGATCTAGTCCTGAAGAATGTCTTCTGGGCAGACGAATTTGTGGCTTAGCATATTGTCGAACAGGTTGTAGGCACTGGTTGGGGGAAAAAGGCACTGGTTGGGGGGGGATTGTGGATATTTTGAGGAATTCAGGAGGACGATCGAGCGACTCTGATGCCAATTGTTAGGATCCAACTACTAGTTCCACTCAATCACCATGAATTCTGTTACGATCTCTTGATTTATAGGAAAGGATTGGAAGAAGGAAGAACCACATGAGGAGGGATATAAAGAACAGAGCCAAGCCTCGGCCGAAGCCGCCCGTTTTGTCCGAGCCTAGTTGCTCGTGGAGGCCTTTGTAGTACATGTCCTTCGTAGGCTGGGTAGTGCCTGGGAGCCCAGCAAGGCCCTGGTCGCTAACATAGTACTAACTAGATCGGGATCGCGCCTTGGCGCGAGGATGCCAGTCCCTACGTTTTGGTCAAGCAAGTAATGCTAAGATCAAAAGCATGCCTTGGCGCGCGTTTTCCTGGCTCAGTGCGGTGACCGAGTGTCTAAAACTTCAATATAACAAAGCGTTTAGAACATACAAAGGAAATTAGAATAACTTCTCAGAACAAATGTGTTCAATATATATCACAAACACACAAAGATATATCAGAGCAAGGTATAGTTGCTGCCTAGGATAACTTAGGTTAATACATATACCAAGGGCAAGGTATAGTTGCTTCCCACAGACACTACAAAGATATATCAAGGCATATAGATTAAGTATATACCAAAAGCAAAGTGTAGTTGTTGCCCAGGATAACCGTAATTTCACTACAGATCATAAAGGCAAAAATTGTACCAAAAACAAGCCACAATGTTTGCCGAGGACAACTGATTTGTATCGCATAGTACAAAATATAAAGAAATAAATTCTATAAATATTGCTAAGTAGTTCATATCAGCAAGTGTAAGAACAAGTGTTACATGATATGTTGTATTGGCTCATAAATACAATTAGATAACAGACAATTGGAAATGATGCTATGGAAACATAGATTTCTACGGTGCCTTATAGATGATCATTATTGATAACTCTACTTCATTTTCCACACTATGAGGCAGACATAATGCAATTAGTAGTGGACAATACTTGACAGGGTTCATCATCCTAATGATAATATGAAAACTCTATAAATAACAATAGTATTAGCTCATGATATTAGGCACGATGCAAGCTATACAAAAATTTGGACCTTAAATATGAACCTTATTTCTTAAATGGAACCAAAATTACGTAATGGAACCAAAAATCCTAATAACATTATTATTATTTATTTCTTAAATGTGAACCTTGCTGTTGTAGATTGGCATTTCTTGGAGATGTTGTAGTAGAAGGCTTGAAGGACACCAGCGTGCTCAGTCTCTCTCTTTTGATTGTCAATACAATGGTCTCTTGGAGATCTATTTGATATAACTCTTTTTGCGGTGTGTTTGTTGGGATCCGATGAACTTTGAGTTTATGATCAGATCTATGTTTTTATCCATGAAATTTATTTGAGTCTTTTGATCTCTTATATACATGATTACTTATAGCCTCGGATTTCTTCTTCGAATCTTTGGTTTAGTTAGGCCGACTAGATCAATTTTTCTTGCCATGGGAAGAGGTGCTTTGTGATGGGTTCGATCTTACGGTGCTCGCTCCCAGTGATAGAAGGGGAAATGACATGTATGTATCGTTGCTATTAAGGATAAAAAGATGGGGTCTACTCCTACATGAATAGATCGTGTGTACATCATGTCATCGTTCTTATTGCATTACTCCGTTTTTCCATGAACTTAATACACTAAATGCATGCTGGATAGCGGTCGATGTGTGGAGTAATAGTAATAGATGTATGTAGGAGTCGGTCTACTAATCTTGGACGTGATGTATATATAATGATCATTGCCTGGATATCATCATAATTATTTGAAGTTCTATCAATTGCCCAACAATAATTTGTTTACCCATTGTATGCTATTTTTCTCGAGAGAAGCCACTAGTGAAATCTACGGCCCTCGGGTCTCTTCTTTATCATATTTGCCTTCGAGATGTATTTTTATTCTCTTTTATTTTCAGATCTATTAATCAAAAAACCCAAAAATACCTTGCTGCAATTTTTTGTTATTTATTTTATCTCGCGTTCCCGCAAGATCTATTTATCCAATCTACTACAATTTTATCTATCTTTTTACCCGGGAGGGATTACAACCCCTCTTTTACGTTGGGTTGCAAGTATTTGTTCTTACTGTATAGGTATAATTCACGTAGTGTTGCATGGTTATCCTACTGGTTCGATAGCCTTGGTCTCATCACTGAGGGAAATACCTACCGTAGTTGTCCCGCATCATCCATTCCTCTTTGGGGAAATACCGACGTAGTTCAAGCCGTATCAAAAGGAATTTCTAGCGCCGTTGCCGAGGAGACATCATCAACATCTATCAGGTTCCTAATCATAAATCTCATCCCCTTGCAATTTAAACTATTTTCCGTTTGCTGCTCGTTTTCATATCCCCCACTTCACAAAGAATTGCCGTTTTATTAGCCCTCTTTTTCGTTCGCCATTTTCTTGTGAGATCTTATGTTTGCTTGTGTTTCCATGTGCCTTCTATATGCTTGCATCTTCGTTTGCTAAAAATCTTTTGATATGGATCCTCATCCACTTGCTAGTCTTTTTAAAAGATCCAATCATGATGAATCAATTGCTAGTGAGTTGAGTGCACTAGATTATCTTTATGAAGTTTTGCTTGAGATTCATGAATTTGAAAATTGTGATGAAGAAATTTATGAAGTGATTTAGGATAGCTCCTTGAATGAAAAGCATGATTGTAGTGATTTTACTATAAATTCTATTAATGAAAATTGTGCTAATAATATGCAAAACCCCAAGCTTGGGGATGCTAATTTTGCTATGTCCACTACTTATTGCAATGATCATAATTGGGGTGATAATGTTTCTTATGATCCTGAAAGTTTATTTAAACCTTATGATGAATATGATATTGATAATAGTGTTTGCAAGAAAATTGAAAGTGGGTTTGGAAGAGTGTCAACCTTAGGTAATAATAATCCCACATATTTGGAGGGTGTTCAATCTTATGAAAATTTTGATAAAAGTGGGCTTGGAGAGGTCATGACTTTATTTCTTGATAATCCCACTATTTTGGAAGAGTGTTAACTTTGCATGCATGTGGATCATGAAGAGAATATTTTATGTGATATTTATATAGTTGAATTTGAATTTGATCCTACATGTAATTATTATGAAACATGAAAATATGGTTGTAGGAATTTTCATGTTACTAAATTACCCCTCTTCATGTTGAGATTGCTATTATTTCTTTGTCCTTCCTTGCATATGCTAGGTTATTCTTGTCTATAATTTGTTCCCTTATAAAATGCCTATGCATAGGAAATATGTTAGACTTAAATGTTTTTGTCACATGATTTATGATGCTCTCTTTGTGCTTTAATTCTTGTCTTTCATGTGAGCATCAATTAAATGTCAAGCCTATTGAAAGTGCAACTATCCCTAGGTGGTTTTGGTAATTCATAACAACATATAGCTCATTGAGCTAATGCTATTCCAAGATGACTATTTCAAGAAAGCTCAATGATTGGCATGGCATGGATGAGAAAGTGGAACCCTCAAAATGCTAAGGACAAAGGATTGGCTCAAGCTCAAAAGCTCAAGACTCTTCATTTTATATTTTAGTGATCCAAGATCACATTGAGTCTTTAGGAAAAGCCAATACTATCAAGGAGGGATGAGGTGTTGCTTAATGAGCCTCTTGCTTCATGTGCTTAGTGATATGCTCCAAAACCCTCAACTACTTTCCCATATCCACATATGACCTAAACCCTAAGCCAAACTCGGTCCTACCGATTCTTTCTATCCGGCGCCACCGAGTTTCACTTGTCATAAGCCACTGCGAAACCCTAGCAATTCGGTTCTACCGATAGGGATCTCGGTCTCACCGAGATGGGATTGCAAACTCTCTATTTCCCTTTCGTAACTTTTCGGTCTCACCGAAAGAGCGGATCGGTCCCACCGAGATTGCAATGTAAATTCAGTGTTTCCTTTTTGTAACTTTTTGGTCTCACCGAAAGAGCAAATCGGTCCCACCGAGTTTGCCTGACCAACTCTCTGGTTAGCTAATTACCAAAATCGGTCTCACCGAGTTTGTGTAATCGGTCTCACCGAGATTACGTTATGCACAAACACTAACCATATTGGTCCTACCGAGTTGCATGTCAGTCCCACCGAAAATCTCTAACGGTCACTAGGTTTACCTTTTCGGTCCGACCGAGTTTGTTGATTCGGTCCCACCGAGATTGGAAAACTGTGTGTAACGGTTGGATTTTGTGTGGAGGCTATATATACCCCTCCACCTCCTCTTCATTCGTGGAGAGAGCCATCAGAACACATACACAATTCCAACTCATATGTTCTGAGAGAGAACCACCTACTCATGTGTTGAGACCAAGATATTCCATTCCTACCATATGAATCTTGATCTCTAGCCTTCCCCAAGTTGCTTTCCACTCAAATCTTCTTTCCACAAGATCCAAATCCTATGAGAGAGAGTTGAGTGTTGGGGAGACTATCATTTGAAGCACAAGAGCAAGGAGTTCATTACCTACACACCATTTGTTACTTCTTGGAGAGTGGTGTCTCCTAGATTGGCTAGGTGTCACTTGGGAGCCTCCGACAAGATTGTGGAGTTGAAACAAGGAGTTTGTAAGGGCAAGGAGATTGCCTACTTCGTGAAGATCTACCGCTAGTGAGGCAAGTCCTTCGTGGGCGATGGCCATGGTGGGATAGACAAGGTTGCTTCTTCGTGGACCCTTCGTGGGTGGTTGCTTCTTCGTGGACCCTTCGTGGGTGGAGCCCTCCGTGGACTCGCACAACCATTACCCTTCGTGGGTGGAGCCCTCCGTGGACTCGCGCAACCGTTACCCTTCGTGGGTTGAAGTCTCCATCAACGTGGATGTAGGATAGCACCACCTATCCGAACCACGGGAAAAACATCTGTGTCTCCAATTGCGTTTGAATTCTCCAAACCCTTCCCTTTACATTCTTGCAAGTTGCATGCTTTACTTTCCACTGCCAATATACTCTTTGCATGCTTGCTTGAATTGTGTGATGATTTGTTGACTTGTCCTACAATAGCTAAAATCTGCCAAGAACTAAAATTGGGAAAAGGTTAAGTTTTTATTTAGTCAAGTAGTCTAATCACCCCCCTCTAGACATACTTTCGATCCTACAAGTGGTATCAGAGCTTTGGTCTCCATTTGCTTTGATCTCCATAGATTTTGGTGGTCATAGCCTTGGTTTCACAACCTAGGAGAGTATGGCGTCTAGCGAGGGAAATTATCACCGTAGAGGTCCTTACTTTGATGGTACTAATTTTGCTAGTTGGAAGCATAAAATGAAAATGCATATTCTTGGACATAACCCCGCCGTTTGGGCTATTGTGTGTGTTGGTTTGCAAGGTGACTTCTTTGATGGGAAAGAACCAAACCGTGAAGCTACCGCGGATGAGTTGAAGATGTTGCAATACAATGCTCAAGCTTGTGATATTCTCTTCAACGGATTGTGCCCCGAAGAATTCAACAAAATCAGCCGTCTTGAGAATGCAAAGGAAATTTGGGACACTTTGATTGATATGCACGAAGGTACCGACTCCGTCAAGGAATCCAAGTTGGATGTGCTTCAAAGTCAACTTGACAAGTTCAAAATGAAGGATGGTGAAGGTGTCGCTGAAATGTACTCTAGGCTTGCTCTCATCACAAATGATATTGCCGGCTTAGGAAGTGAAGAGATGACCGATAGATTCATCATCAAGAAGATTCTAAGAGCCTTGGATGGAAAATATGATACCGTGTGCACATTGATCCAAATGATGCCCAATTACAAAGATCTCAAGCCAACGGAGGTGATTGGAAGAATTGTTGCTCATGAGATGTCACTTAAGGATAAAGAGGAACTTCACAACAAATCAAGTGGTGCCTACAAAGCCCCATGTGAAGCCCCTACATCATCAAGTGAGAAACAAAAATTCAATGAAGAATTGAGCTTAATGGTGAAGAACTTAAACAAGTTCTACAAGAGTAGAAGCAAAGATAGAAGCTTCAAGTCAAGGTCCTACAATGACAAAAGATCTTATAGCCGAGAGCGAAACTGCTACAGTTGTGGAAGACCCGGACACTATTCCAATGAGTGTACGGCTCCCTACAAGAGAAGAGAAGATTCTCCAAAAAGAAGAAGCAAAGAATCACCACCAAGAGAGAGAAGGAGTAGAGATGATCGTTATGAACGAAGATACTCACGGAGAAGCAAGGATTCGGAAAGGAAGGAAAAATCATCAAGGAGCTACACAAAACGAAGACATCAAGCTCATGTTGGTGAATGGGTATCTGACTCTGACTCCGACAGGCACTCCGAGAGAAGTTATCACTCCGACTCCGAAGATACTCAAGATGAAGGTGTTGCCGGTCTAGCACTTGTGTCAACCAACTCCTACGACATATTTGACTCACCAAATGAAGGAATTGGAAGATGCTTGATGGCCAAAGGTCCTAAGGTAACACACCCCGAGTATGTTGATTTCAATAGTGATGAAGATGACTTGTTAGGTGATGATTTGCTTGTTGACAACTCTAGTGATGAATACTATGATGAAACGTTAATTAATCATGCTAATCAAGATAAAACGAATAACAATGATAAGGAGAAGATTGAGGCTCTAACTAAAGAACTAAACACTCTTAAGTTAGCTCATGAAACTATCTTCGAAGATCATCGAGAACTTTTAAGAGCTCATGAGAAATTACGCTTTGAAAAGCTCAATCTTGAGCAAGAGCATGAGTTCTTAAAATCAATCAATGATGATCTCCGCAAGAAAAGTTCTTCTTACATTGCCAAGCGTTTACTCTTATCCACTTACATGCCTCAAGTCAAGTCTAGTAACAAGAACAAGAAAGATTCTTCCTCTAGCAGTAACAATGATCATGCTAAATCCAATATTGTTGCTTCTAGTAGTTCTCTTGATTCCACTAATGATTCTCTTAGCCAAGTTACACTTGAGCAAGAAAATAGCTTATTGAAGGGAATTATAGAGAAAGGAGTGTACAAAAGCCTTGCCGGGAGTAAGCAATTCGAGGAAATTGTGCGCAAGCAAGGAATGCACCGGAAGAATCAAGGTGTTGGTTTTGAACGAAAGTTCAATGCCAATGGAGTTGAGTGGGAAGAAGATCAATACCCCAAGACAAAGTTTGTTCCTCAACAAGAGAAGTATGATACTTCTTTCAAGGGGACACAAGCTCAAGATGATCTTCCACCACAAGACTACAAGCAAAAAGGCAAGGACAAGCTTCAAGAGGAAATTGATGCATTTAAAGAAGCTCCTAAGACCTTAGTCAAGTGGATTCCCAAGACTACTTCAAGTTCCACTTCATGAAGTACGACTACAACTCCAAGGATTCCCATCAAGATGGTGTGGATCCAAAAGAAGAAGAACTAGAGAGTTCTTGAGGGTGACTCCGCCAACATACTTCACTCTTATCATTTTGGCAAGAACAAGTGCAATCAACTTCCACATCTTGCACTAGTTCAAGGAGTCACAAACCCTCTTGTTGGTAAGACAAGGGACAAGGTAACCTAAAAATTTTCATGGACATCATCTTGTGTGTGCATCACTCTATGTCTATGGATATCCTTGTTTGTTCCTTGTGGGACTAACCCATGTAGGTATTGAAAGTGAAATTCACTCAAATGGATAGCTCCAAGTGATCTACATCAACATTGAGCATCCACATCTTCAACATCTACATGAAGTCATCATCGACAAAACCCAAGGTTAGTTCATCCCTCTTAGGGGGGATATCACATCTAGGGGGAGCTTTACTCTAAGACTTGAGCTAAAGCAACTCTAAAGATGTGAACACAACAATGCTTTATGTAAAAGTGGTAACCCCACTTGAGCTTAAACAATGAGTATGACCTATGATCAAGTGTTCTCACTTGACTCCTAAGTCAATATACTCATATATAGATGACCTAGTCATCGCAAATTGCTTGATAGATGCTAGAATTGGTTGTGCATGCTTTGTCACATATTTCATTTGCCATCTTATTGTGTGAGCATGTTGGTTGCATATTTTACTCATTCGAGGACATCCACTTGTTGTTTTGATTGTTTGGCTTTATTTCCTTTTGCCAAGTGGATGGACAAGAATGCCTAAGAACCTCCTCTAGCTATCTATGCTTTTCTCGTCTCAAACTCTATTCATGCTACATCACAAAATTTGATCAAGTCAGATTCGAACCACTCTGTGTGGGGAGCGCTCGGAGTCCCCGATTCGTCATAGACTTAAACTTCCAAAACCTCTTTATGATTCTCGTTCTGACCGATACCCCACTTTCGGTCCTACCGAGATCATTAAGTTGATCTAGGTTTTCGATCTCGGTGCAACCGATTTGAACCATTCGGTCACACCGAGTTGCAACAACTGTATACAGTTTTGCATCTCGGTGCCACCGAGTTGTTCCACTCGGTCACACCGACAGGGTCGGGCTATATATAGTCACGGGCAAAAATTTGGAAATTTCTCCGAACCCCTTCGCCCGCGCGATAGCCTGCTCTGCCAACTTGGTCTCCGGATCGTCTCCTCACCGCCAGCCGCCTCCAGTCGCTGGTCTCCGTCGCCGTCAACGGAAATTCAACCCCGCCGTTGCCGCCGTAGCGAGTCTCCGCCGAACTAGGGTATGGACTCGATCTTTGTGCTATTCCCCAATCCGATTCTTAGCACATTGTGATCATCATGATTCTTGCCACGTTTGTTAAACTTCTATCCAGTCAATGAACTCGTAGATTAGGTTTAATTCGAAAATTTTAGGTTTAGGTTTCCGCCGAAACCATCTCGGACCCACCGAGTTGAAAAACTCGGTCCCACCGATTTGGCTTATGCCATTGCACAAGTGAGACTCGGTCTGACCGAGAATTACTTATCGATGTGACCGATTTTGGAACTCTGTGAAACCCTAGCAGTCTCGGTGCCACCGAACTGTGACTCGGTCTGACCGAGTTCACTAGTTTAGGTGCCAAAACTGCTTCGGTATCACCGAGTTTAAAAATCGGTAGATCCGAGATGATTTCAGTGGGAAACTAAAACTAAGTTTTTGGATCATTCTTTTGCAAAAATCTCTGCATTTTGTGATGCTCATCCACTCTATCTCATCTATAACCTATTCACAGGGTCAGCTGTCAGAGTTTGCAACATGTCTGATCAGAGTGACAGCCAGAACATGTCAGAACAGCAAGTGCAGATGAGTGAGGGCACTAGTCCCTCAAGTTCTTCAGATGATGGCAGCAGAAGTACTCCTAGCAATCTGCCTAACGCTGCCACCAGACAGAGAAAGAAGAGAACCTCAGAATCAGAGGATTAGGACTGTGTGGCAGAAGAGGAAGCAACTTCCAAGAGAGTTGAGCCAGCACAGGGCACAAAGCCAGGGTTAAAGATCAAAAGGGCAGCAGGCAGGCAGCCTATGTCAAAGGCCAGAGCTTCAACTGAGAAGCCCACTCCCATAGAGCCAGTTGCTGCTAAAGGCAAGAAAAGAAAGGAAAGGGTGAAGAAAACCGTAGCCAGAGTGCTTGGCAAGGCTTCCATCATGGAAGATGAGGAGGAAGAAGAAGAGGTAGCTGCACCAGCACCTAAGGCACCCAAGCTGATGGGTGATGCCATAAGATCAGGGGCAGCTGCTTCCAAGGCCAAGCCAGCTCCAAAGCCAAAACCAAAGAGGAATACAAGAAGCATCCCAGTTGCTGAGAAGAACAAGGCCCCAATGCCTCACACTGCATAAGATGATGAAGAGCAAGTTCTTAGAAAGCTCAAGCCCAAGATCCCAGACCACAATGATGCTCATCCTGTGGCTGAGGACATGAAGCTCAGGAGAGACTCAGGGCTCAGGAAGTGGAGAGAAGCAGATCCGTATGCTTCAAGCAGAAGGACTGCTGTTGACTACAGGTTCCACACTAAGGAACAACAGGACTTCTATGAGACAGTTTTGTTGGACAAGAAGCCAATTGTATGTGATATGAGATGGGTCGACTGGGAATACATCAAGGACAACGAAGAGTACTACCTTGGAGTGCAGGACATCTTCAAGGCATGTGGAGTAGAGGACTTTGTTCGGCAGAAGCTCACAAAGTGGAACGAGGAGCTTATCATGCAGTTCTACTCCACAGCACATTTTTATCCAGATGGGGATAACATGGATGTCTGAAGGTACGAGGTACCAATCTACAGTTGCTGAATGGGCTCAGCTGATTAATGCCCTAGAAGAGCAGGAAGATGACTTGGATGTATATGCCAAGAAGAAGATGGACCACAACTCTATGTCCAACATGTACAAGGAGATTCCAAATGAAGCACTTGACACTTTCAAGTTTGGCTCAGTACACTATCTCCTGTCAAGGCTACCAACAATCAATTGGATCCTTAGGCACACCTTGTTGCCCAAGTCAGGTGATCACAAGATGATCAGAGGCCATGCGATCAATTTGCTTCATGTATTTGATGTACCTCAGAAATTCAAGGTCATGAGCCTCATAGTAGAGACTATCAAGAGGACTGCAGCAGATCAGAAGAGGAGCTGTGGTTATGCCCCTCAGATTCAGGAGTTGATCAACTCAAAGATGGGCACAGGAATATACTTATTGGATAAGGAACACCTGCCCATCCATCCAGACCTTGAGGACAATCAAGTTGTCATGAATGAGAATGAACCATCATCTGCACAAGCACAAGCAAAGAAGGAGAAGGCAAGGAAGGAGAAAGATGCCAAGATGCCAACTCAAGAGGAGGCATCTGAATATTTCTTGAAAACCAAACAAGAGCAGCTTGGTTACTTGATTGCATCCACACTGCGGATTGAGCAAGGACTAGCCACCCTAACTCAGAACCAGGCAAGCTTAGAGAGGATCATGGAACAAAAGTTCTATGACTTGGATGTCAAAGTGACAGAGATTCAGACTGCAGTGGAGCAGCTCCAGGATGACATGCAGGAGAGGAGAGGCAAGACTACAACTGATGCATTTGCCAGAGTGCCAAGAGCTCAGAGATCACATGCAGTGCCAGTTGCTAACACCAGAGCCACCACTTCTGCACCAGCTACAGCTTCAGTTCCACCAGCTCCAGCATCTACTTCAGCCTCAACTCCAACCACGTCTATAGAAGGCTTCGTCCTTGGAGTGCTCTGGACTCCACCACCACCTGAAGATCAAGCCTGAGTGTCGTTTTAGCACTATGCATTTTCTAGGAACTTTTTGGTAACTTGTTGCCAAAGGGGGAGAAAATGTATAGATCATAGGCTTCGAGAGAGAGAGTGTTGCTTTTATTCTCTCTTGTTTTATTTGGTGGTTTTTCGAACTTTGTTTGCTTTTGAGTGCTTGAGATACTATGTCATTGCTCGTGAGACATTGATGATCATGTGTTTGATCATAAGCTACACTTAATGTTTGCTTAATATTATCATCTTATCTATCTTATGTGATCATTCACTATTCTTGGTGATGAGTGCATGTATTTCATTCTTATCATTTTAAGCGCTCCACCAAGATGTATGTGACATGGAAGAGTAACCCATGACTCTAACTCTTTGTGCATTTTCAGTCCAAAGCAAATTTTAAATATGCACAAATTTAGGGGGAGCTCTTACTTGTCACATACTTCTCAAAGCGACGATATATTTCATGCTTATTATCATTTGTCAAAGCTTTGATCTATATGTTGTCATCAATTACCAAAAAGGGGGAGATTGAAAGTGCAACTATCCCTAGGTGGTTTTGGTAATTCATAACAACATATAGCTCATTGAGCTAATACTATTCCAAGATGACTATTTCAGGAAAGCTCAATGATTGGCATGGCATGGATGTGAAAGTGGAACCCTCAAAATGCTAAGGACAAAGGATTGGCTCAAGCTCAAAAGCTCAAGACTCTTCATTTTATATTTTAGTGATCCAAGATCACATTGAGTCTTTAGGAAAAGCCAATACTATCAAGGAGGGATGAGGTGTTGCTTAATGAGCCTCTTGCTTCATGTGCTTAGTGATATGCTCCAAAACCCTCAACTACTTTCCCATATCCACATATGACCTAAACCCTAAGCCAAACTCGGTCCTACCGATTCTTTCTATCCGGCGCCATCGAGTTTCACTTGTCATAAGCCACTGCCAAACCCTAGCAATTCGGTTCTACCGATAGGGATCTCGGTCTCACCGAGATGGGATTGCAAACTCTCTGTTTCCCTTTCGTAACTTTTCGGTCTCACTGAAAGAGCGGATCGGTCCCACCGAGATTGCAATGTAAATTCAGTGTTTCCTTTTTGTAACTTTTCGATCTCACCGAAAGAGCAAATCGGTCCCACCGAGTTTGCCTGACCAACTCTCTGGTTAGCTAATTACCAAAATCGGTCTCACCGAGTTTGTGTAATCGGTCTCACCGAGATTACATTATGCCCAAACCCTAACCATATCGGTCCTACCGAGTTGCATGTCAGTCCCACCGAAAATCTCTAACGGTCACTAGGTTTACCTTTTCGGTCCGACCGAGTTTGTTGATTCGGTCCCATCGAGATTGGAAAACTGTGTGTAACGGTTGGATTTTGTGTGGAGGCTATATATACCCCTCCACCTCCTCTTCATTCGTGGAGAGAGCCATCAGAACACATACACAATTCCAACTCATATGTTCTGAGAGAGAACCACCTACTCATGTGTTGAGACCAAGATATTCCATTCCTACCATATGAATCTTGATCTCTAGCCTTCCCCAAGTTACTTTCCACTCAAATCTTCTTTCCACAAGATCCAAATCCTATGAGAGAGAGTTGAGTGTTGGGGAGACTATCATTTGAAGCACAAGAGCAAGGAGTTCATTACCTACACACCATTTGTTACTTCTTGGAGAGTGGTGTCTCCTATATTGGCTAGGTGTCACTTGGGAGCCTCCGACAAGATTGTGGAGTTGAACCAAGGAGTTTGTAAGGGCAAGGAGATTGCCTACTTCGTGAAGATCTACCGCTAGTGAGGCAAGTCCTTCGTGGGTGATGGCCATGGTGGGATAGACAAGGTTGCTTCTTCGTGGACCCTTCATGGGTGGTTGCTTCTTCGTGGACCCTTCGTGGGTGGAGCCCTCCGTGGACTCGCGCAACCATTACCCTTTGTGGGTGGAGCCCTCCGTGGACTCGCGCAACCGTTACCCTTCGTGGGTTGAAGTCTCCATCAACGTGGATGTAGGATAGCACCACCAATCCGAACCACGGGAAAAACATCCGTGTCTCCAATTGCGTTTGAATTCTCCAAACCCTTCCCTTTACATTCTTGCAAGTTGCATGCTTTACTTTCCGCTGCCAATATACACTTTGCATGCTTGCTTGAATTGTGTGATGATTGCTTGACTTGTCCTACAATAGCTAAAATCTGCCAAGAACTAAAATTGGGAAAAGGTTAAGTTTTTATTTAGTCAAGTAGTGTAATCACCCCCCCTCTAGACATACTTTCGATCCTACACCTATCATGATGGCTATGAAGAAATAGATTGTTGGGAGGCAACCCAATGAATAAAATTTATTTTTGCCTTTTTTCTTTTTGTTCTTGAGTGTTTGCACAATTATGCTACTTTTATGATTGTGTTTTTTATGTTTTAATTAGTGTTTGTGCCAAGCAAAGCCTTTGGGATTATGTTGGGTGATAGTTGATTTGATATTGTTGAAAAATAGAAACTTCTACACCCAGTAAAACAATTTTAGTTTATTACAGAAGCGCGATAAAATCCTGATTTTTGTACACAAGATTGATATACAAATTGCCCATGTTGTCCCAATTTTTCAGAATTTTTGAGTTACAGAAGTATTTGAAGTTTTCATATTGCCATAGACTATTTTGTTTTTGACAGATTTTGTTTTCTTTGCGTTGTGTTCTTATTTCGATGAATCTATGGTTTGTATTGGAGGGTATAAGCTATAGGAAAGTTGGAATACAGTAAATATAATGCAAAAATGAAACATGAATGGGTTTGCAACAATACTTATAGTAGTGATTTGCTTTGTATACTAACGGATCTTACGAAGATTTTGTTGAGTTTTATGTGATTGAAATTTTCAAGTTTTGGGTGAGATCATGATGGATGAAAATAAGGAGTAAGAAGAGCCGAAGCTTGGGTATGACCATGGAATCCCAAGGTATTATCTAAAATAGAAGCAAGCAACTAAGCTAGGGGATGCCCGAGTGGCATCCCCTCTTTCTTCTAACAACCATCAGTATTTTACTTGGAGCTATATTTTTATTCGTCACATATCATGAGTTTTGCTTGGAGCGTCTTGTATCATATGAGTCTTTTCTTGCTTTGATTTTAATTTTAAGTCAAGTATCCTTGCTGGACACACCTATTTGAGAGAGCCAAAATTAGGCTATGACATGTTAGAATTGATCTATATGTTTCACTTAAATCTTTTCGAACTATGGAATTGTTCTAGTGCTTCACTTATATCTTTTTGAGCACGGTATGCTTTATTTTTTTTACAAAATGCTCTCATGCTTCACTTAGATTTATTTGAGAGTTATTTAATTTTTTTAGAAATTCTCTCATTCTTCAGTTATATTATTTTGAGAGAAGAAAATTTTTATGCTCATGTTCTTCACTTAGATTTGTTTGAGCTATCAAAAGCAACATATGAAATTAGTCCCAAAGTGATAGATATTCAAGAGGGATATAATAAAAACTTCCATGAAAGATCATTGGACAAAATAAACTTGATTCCTTGTAATATTTTTGCGATATGATGATAGAATATGTCAGTCATGTTGATGAGTAATTATGCTTTAGTAAGAATATTCATGTTAAGGTTTTTCATTCCCTATGCAAGCATGAAAGTCAATAGTTATGCAATGAAATTACATCCTGCTTGTGGTGCACTATTGGGTGTTAGTTATGCTTAATTGTCGCTTATGAGATTTTTTGTTTCTTGGTTGGATGCTTCTCAATCTTTTGCTAGCCTTCATTTGCACTAAGTATGATTACTACTTGTGCATCCAAAATCCTTAAGCCAGTTTTGCCATATGAGTCCACTATACCTACCTATATGCGGTATTCTTTTGCCGTTTTAAGCAAATTTGTATGTGCCATCTCTAATATTGAAAATAAATTTCCTTTTTGTGTATTTGTATCGTAGATGAAATGCTAGGGGGTGACTGATATTTTTCCATGCTAGATGTGTTATTCTCAAGATGAGTGTTTATTCACTTGTCATTGCATGAGAGTATGGCAAAGGTATTAGGGATGCCCATTCCCGAAATGAAAAATGAATTTATTTTATGTTTTCAAATAATAAATTCCTTGGTAAGTGTTGGTATGGACGGCACCCGTGGATTTGGTTAGCCATGGAATGTGAAAGTATGGTGGAAAAAGGAACAAACTTTATTTTCTCTTTGGGAACCGCCTATGATATATCTAGCATGGAAAGTATTGGGAACAACTCGATCGTTTTCGTTGACAGTAAAAGCATGCCACCCAAAATGTTTTTATCTCTATCTTTTTCTCTTTGAGCTCTGGCACCTCCACAAATCCCTACTTCCCTCTGCGAAGGGCCTTTCTTTTACTTTATGCAATTTTTATTATTATTTGAGTATCCATCTTCTCTTATAAATCACCAACTAAATGGCACAATGATCGTACTTGAGCATTGGGTATAGCTAATATGTAACTGTGTTTCATGAATGGATCAATGATTGAGCATAATGGTCTAGGGATCGGATAACTTGCTTTTGTGTTGATATTTTGAAAGACATGGTTGCTTGTTTGTAATGCCCCGGATACAACTTGCCATATTTGTAACTCCGACTCTTGCCATTTCCGGAGATACGATTTGGGATTCCCCTTGGTGGTTGGGTTTTTGTCTTTGTTTTGCATTTTGTTCATGTCATGCATTTCATATCATGTCATCATGTGCATCACATTTGCATTCGTGTTCGTCTCATGCATCCGAGCATTTTCCCCGTTGTCCGTTTCGCAATCCGACACTCCCACATGCACCAGACGAACCCCTCTTGTCTCTTTTCGTGAGCGGGTGTTAAACGTTCTCGGAATGGACCGAGATTTGCCAAGTGGCCTTGGTACACTACCGGTAGACTGCCTGTCAAATTTCGTTCCATTTGGAGTCCATTTGATGCTCCAACGGTTAACCGGGTAACCGCAAAAGCCCTCTTTGTGTTTCAGCCCAAAACCCCTCCCAAACAGCCCAATAACCCATCTAAACCATCCCCATGTCCTCCGTCGTCGGATCACGACTGTGTGTGCGAAAACCGCACCTATATATATGTGATCCCCGCCGATTTTTGCGCAGATGAACCCTAGCTCCTTCCTCCTCGCGCCACTGGACATGTCCGACCCGGGCCGGACACGTCCGTCCACCGCCGACTGGCGAATCGCAGGCCACCACCTGTCCTCCGCCGCTGCCCCCACGCCGCCGGCCCGCGGAGCCCATCACGAGCCCGCTCGGGCCCGGACGCCGCCGCGCCGCCCCGCGTCTCCCGGCCCGACTTCGCTGCCCTGCCGCCCGCTCCCCCATCGCCGCACGTCACCAGCCCCGCCGCCCGCGCTCCACCGCCGCCTCACGCGCCACCACATGTCGCCGGCCCCGCCGCCCGGGCTCCACTACCGCCTCGCGCGCCGCCGCACATCACTGGCCCTGCCGCCTGCGCACCACCGCACGCCTCCGCGTCCCGCTTCATCGGCGCCACAGCAGCTCCTCGCCGCCAGCGACCAGCTCCGCCCGGCCCCTCGCCGGAGCACCGCCGCCCGTCGCACCGGATCCGCGCTGCCCTCGACCTCCTCCACCGGATCCCGCGTCCCCGCACTTCCCCGTCGTCGCCGGAGCATCACCGGAGCTTGCCGGAGTTCTTCTTCGGTCGGATCGGGACAAGGTGGATGAGATCCACCCATCCCCGCATCCAAACACCCCGGATCCGTCCTGTACTGCACCATCTCGGATCCCTCCGTCCCGTTGACTTTCCTGAGAGGTTGAAATTCTTCTAAGTCTTTTCCCGGCAGTATTTTTATGCCCTGTTCATCATGTCATATCTCCATGCTCGTTGATCCAAATCATGCATATGATATATCAACCTGTTCGTCTCGTTGAGCTCTTCATGCCAGTAGCATTTCCATGGATGTTAATGTTCATTGATGCCATTTTCATTGATGCAAGAGTGCTATAAAATGTTAGGAGCTGGTACTTATCATATCATGGTGATTTGTCATTTTTGTTGCATTTGATGTGTGCATCATATGAGCATGAGGTCTACATGTGTTTTGAACTACATCATGTGATCTTTACAGGGGTCCTTGTAATGTATTTTTTTGATCTATGTGGTGACTAGCACAAGCATGCAAACTAGGCTCCGTGATGTTGCTGTTTTCAAGGACTTAGGATTTTGCCAAGTCCTTTTCCTGCTGTTATTTTTATGCCATGTAAACTTGATGCTACATAGTGATCCATGCTTATTTTCAGATACTTCAGTAAGGATGTTTTGAACATATGGTTATGCTCTATCGATCTATACCCCTGTTTGAAATTATGGAGTTGTCTAGCATGTCTTGTTCTTGCTCTACTTTTGCTATAAACTAGGTGTTGGGGCGCGCCCGTGGCGCGCCTCTTGAGGGGGAGTTGGGCGATGCCTGGTTGTACTCGCCCCTTTAACACTCTTTTCTATTTTTTGGCGGGAAACACTCTTTTCTATTCTAATTAGGCATTTGGAATGATTGCTTTAATTAAGAAACTTAGCAGCAGAAATAGAAATATATACTCTACAGAGAAAGCCCATTATGGATCTGAACATGAAACATCTAACTGACAATAGTGCACTTAACATAAGCAACAACATAGGTTTAGCGTCTTGAAAAGCAAGTGATAAGAGGGCCCAAAAGCAAACCATAAGTTATCACAGGATATAGTATAATTAGGAGTACTTAGTGGTACATTATATTACTCCCTCTGTTCCATAATGTAAGACGTTTTCTGACACGAGTGGTGTCAAAAAACGTCTTACATTATGGGATGGAGGGACTTGATTATATTGACACAGGGGCTGCAGCGTCTTCGATGGTGCATCTAGAGGTGGTGCACGGTGACAACGAGGCAGAGCTTTGAAGTGATCCTGAAATGAAATGCATAGATGTCTCATTTGCGAATGTTGGCGCGGTGACAAAACTCAGACGAGTTGGTGGTTATAGTGGCCCTCTTGTCAGTTCCTAGCATGATTCGACATTTGGCGAGCAGATGGCCGTCTGCAAGTCTGAAAATGAGTGTAGCATTGTTCGGATCAATTTAGTCCAGCAGGTTCTCTTCAGTATAGTTAAATTGAAAATACTGGTAGAAGAAAGCAATTTATTTACATGGACAGAAGTTGTTCTGTGATATGGAAGATAAGAGCGTGTTCTATGGATATTAATGGTGATAGCAAAGTACTGTTATTGGCTACAGGTCTTGAGGACCCAAATTTATGAATGCTCAAGTAAAATGGCTGATGAAAGAGTAAAGAGAAGTCAATATTTCTGGTGTCCAGTCGATGATTTGAGTATGTACAGCCTAGTGTATGAACAAAGAACAAACGAATGAAAAAATGGTAATCTAGAAAAGATAAAGTAGAAATTTCAAAAGTGGCAGGAGAAAAATAACAACAGACCAGGTGTTGATCTATCTGGTATACAGTGAGAAAGGAAACATAATTGGTATTTGTAAGATGACTAAACTGCTGACTGTTAAGTAGTATGAATAAAACAAGAATTTTTTTATATGTTAAGCATGGATAGAACAATAGTATAAATAAGAAAATCTGTATGCAACTTTCGTTCGTATCATCACAAAATTACAGTTGTAAATGTAATTAAAATGCATAAGAAAACAACATTTTATATCCTGTAAAATGGCTGGTGAAGCTCAAGAACAGATTCTCGTCTATATCTTGTGCATTTGTTCGTATCACATGGATGAAAAATATGAGATGTAAAAGACATCAACCTACAATACACCTCTTCCAGATTTAGTACCAACTTAAATACAAGAATGAAGATCTGGTCTAAAGAGAGTGCCAATTCTAAGTTCGTGGAGAATACATGCATACCCAGTGTACATTGTGAGCAATCATCATATATCAATCATGCAAAAAATGCAATCACATACACACACGTTTATTTTCATCAGCACAACACAGTGATCCCATGTAATCAACGATACTTGTTGAGAGAAACCAAGCATGTGAGTGATTTAGTAGCAGGGACAAATAACAGAGAAGGGAATGACCTGGAGACAAGAGATGTCGATGAGCCCGTCATCGTAGTCGACGACGGAGCAGTGCTACACCCAGATGTCCAAGGATCCGCGATTGTTATGGATGCCCTCGATGTCGTGGCTGCGGTCGGCCTCGAACTGGACTGAAATAATTCAAAATTAGTACCGACGACATTTGGCAGCAGTAAAATACTAATGCATCTAATTATGATGCCATATGTGGCCAGTAAACAAACTTAGATGTGCTCCATATGTGCTCAACTAATAACCAAAGTAAATATGGCCAATAATATAACCTCTCCCTTTTGGTTTTGCCTTGCATCATGCCAAGATAAGAATAGCAAAAGGATGTAACTTTCCTAGCCTAGTCCTGGGTGAAGGACTGACGATAGGTAGAAAGCCTCGATTTGAACAACAAAGTATATATTGTACGGAAAAAGTATTACCATTATATTTATATAGGAAAGAAGTTTCTGATGGTACATTTTGTAGGCATATAACATATATTTTGTTGGTCAAGTCCATGATCAGGGTTCAGAAATGAGATTTGATATGGGGCTTATAGATGGGGAAAATGGAAATTATGGTCGCCAGTTAGTATTGGGGCTTGATTTTTACTGGTGGTACATAAGATCCACCATTAGTTTCCATGGAATTGGAGGGGCAGTAAATTGCTTTTGGAGATACGAGTGAAGCAGCACACCAGCAGAAGACAATGGAGGAACAAGAAAGCAGAAAACACCCGGTTCTCTTTACATAAATGTTGCTACTTTGCTTTAGTCCAGCCAAGTAAAAAAGAGAGGCAGAGTGAAACTGGAAATGTTCTAAAAAAGTGAAACTGGAAACAAAATAAAAGAGGTTCCCATCCTGGAACGCACTGCAACCAAAGCCTGGACACCATTGTCTTTCTGTTCGTGCGACCTCCATCTGCATATAAACTGGCGAAGGAGATCGGTTGAAGCAGAGACTTGTTACCTTGTTGCAGGGGCCATTGTTTTAACAGGAAGCATTAGCTTTGATGACGTGCAAATGAAAACTAAATCTGCAAGCCCGTTTCATTTGTTCTTTCTGTGTACGCAGCAACCTATGTACTTGTACATGGCTTGTCCATAGTTCTCCAAACGCTAGATCTGAAATTAGAAATGTGTCTTTGTGATGCTTTTGGGACAACAGTTTAGAAATCCCAATTCTGAAAAATGGGTTATATTTAGTTTATTTTCTGCTTGAGACATCAAGTATGATTTGTTACTGCTTCGTTTTTAAATTAGAATGTGCCAAAAAATAGAAATTAGCTACCATATCAGAAAATCACTTAATCCAGAGTACAATTCAAATTCAGATTAACCAATAGAAGCCTAGTCACTGAATAACCAATAGAAACTCATGCAAGGTTTTGATATAAATGGCACAAGAAAAATTGAATAGTTCACTTATCAACCAGCCTACCTGCGGCTTCACTGAATATATTTGCATTCTTTCCCCATTGTCTTCATCCTTGCAGCTAACCAAAATGGTTGTAGTACCCTGAAACATTTTATGCTCGAAGTTAATGAGAGTTCATTTACACCATAAAGAAATTCAGAATTGGCTTGCAGCCACATGCTTTGTTAAATTAACATTATGTAATGTTTCAGCTGGACCGAGGACATAATTCAGCATGTTTTATGTTGACATTTAATATGACAATTTTCTGGATTTGCCGGCATGAAAATATAAGCATATTGGGTGGACATAATTACTCATTTGTGAGATACATTACTAAATTTATCAACAATGATATGAGTTCCTAGTACCAGGAAACATCCTATACATAAGGAACAACATACTTGGACTTATCCAGAAGGAGTGAATCAACTTGAATAATAAGATTTTTTTTTATCGAGAGAGAAACTTGAATAATAATTTAAGAAAAGCTTGAAACATCACCTATGATGGGGGCTCATCAGCACACCGGTCTGTGGCCTCTCTCTTCTCCCTTTCTCCATACCAAGAACATCGTGTCCTGCTTCCAGCCCACGCGCCGCCCGCCACGTGGGTCGGCTCGAGGTTGCGTCAGTGTGTGCACGTCGACGTCGGTGCCGGCCTTTTCCTCGACCCCACGACACACACGGTGCAATATAAGAAGCAATAGACTCCAACACACATACAACTTGATGCAAGATGCATGGGTGAGACAGATGCATTAGAAAACCATTGTTAATGGATGCAGGCAATACACAATTTTATATGTTGACAAGTATGCCTAACGTAATGAATCGCCAACAAACGTCGAGAGGTCTTCTGGTGTTACTAATTTTGAATGGGTTCATACACATTTTCATTAGCATAAACATTCACTGGGATCTAGCTAAGGAAATCCATGACACATACTGAACCCCAGTATTCACCGCGAAAGCATCACATGCAAATGGATGGTAACAAGATGATGCAGATTCAGACATACCCATGCTTAGCTCTAACATTCCAAATAACCACATGGAAAAGGAAACGACCCCCGAAATTCAGAGACATGGTAACTAAAGCATGCTGGCTCTGACATAATCTACGAGGTGTCGAGGTTAGTGATTGATGCACACCTATTTCGCCAAGTTCACCGAAAAGATAATTGAACAGGTCACGCTCATCCTTCTCCCTCTCGGCTTCATGGATCTTCCTCGGAGATTTCTTCTTGCACTTTCCGACGGTGACAGGCATGTGACTCAAAAGCTATTACATTAGCAACAGTGCAACACAGGCACAGCTCTCACGAGTGTCCTACATAACTAATAGGCAACATAAGCATACAATGAATAATACAGGAGTGAGCATATGTTAATACACTATGCTAGCTTATCCTGGATACAAATGAATTATCGATTACACCAGTTTCACCATTACCATTCTAAAATTAGAAAGTGATGACTGGTTGTTCTATTGGAAGCAAGGTATCTAGGATTTGCATAAACACATCAAAGGCACACAAATTTGATGTGAATCTACAATTATAGGTGTCTGGAGTCATCATACAAACATGCAGTGCATGCCCAATATCCAGATCATGCACCAAACTTTTGCAAGTGATCCTATCCTAATACTTTTTCCTATTTTGCACGGCAGTTTACTCGATTATCCCAGTCTTTGATGTGTAATAGCTCAATCTCTTGTAAACAGACATACACTAAGGTCAGAAACAAGCGAAGAGATTTTAACACCTAAAATTCATTTGAAAATGAAGAAATCAATCAGCAAGGAGTTGTACAGACTAAAACATTGAGTGATCTATGTTCTGTAATTTGTATCCCAATTAGTTGAAACCTACTTAAGGATGTTCTGGGTGGACGGCAGTGCAAAATATCGGACTCTCACTATAAGTTAGTGTTGATATGCGAGTCATCCTATTACAAATGTCTTTCCCCAAATGACAGCTAATTGCAAAAGGAAGCTATGCCAAGCTTTGTATTGCAGTTCACAACTATACTATTATGTACATTTTTACATACATTTCCAGATCCTGAACCAAACAAACTGCTAGTATGTACCAAGTATGTCGCTACAAAACCAACAAACAGAAAATCACACAGTTCCAAAGCTCAAGGCACCACAATTTACCGGAGGGACATGCAACTCACAGCAAAGAGGTCAGGATCAAACTCACCGTGATGTCCTTCTCTGGCCACGACATATAGGGCATTGTACCCCGACCTATTCTTCACCGACGCCCTGGGCGTCAAGGTGCCGGAGCAGCTCCACCACCACCTTGAGGTGGCCTCTCGGCGGCCGCGAGTTTCATCATTCCTATAATTTAGATCGAATAAAATTAATGTTGCAAGACAATAGGCTAGTACATTATAATGAAAAGAACATGGGCAATATTCACAAAAAAGAAAGGCTTAGTAGTAGTTGTGCAAGTATAAAGGCAATCTCCTAACTCGTAACTTCAATCAGGTTTTGTACTGACAAACAGCAGATGCTGCTGTAAGATAGTGTGAAGAGTATAATGCAAAGATATGCTTATTAATATAGAACCCTACAACAAGTGAAAAGGACTTTGAGAATCTAAATATAGCACAATTACAATGAACCGTTCAAGAGTATCAAAACCAAACAAGTGCAGCTTGTACATTGTACAGCCTTTGCCTTATCTCCAAGATAACCCATTAGCCCTCTACCAACGCAAGAAACTTTCAGGTTTCTTTCTAATCTCATTTCTTATTTCACTATGTTCCCAAACTGCAAGAAATATACCAACCACCTGTTTGTAGGCAAGCAAACAATACATGGTACAAACACAATATTTGTGTTACTGTATGAACGTAATAGAAGCATCATCATGAAGTTAGGGATAGAACTGTTGAGCACAAATTTTTGCAAATGTGAATTTTAATGAAATATGCCAAACGATAATACCTAGAAGTATTTGGCTGCTCATCTTCTTCTTCCAACACCAGGATCTCCATGCCCATTACGCCACCTCCTTTGTGTCTGCCAGTTGAAAATCTGCCCAATAAATTAGCAAACAAACAACATATGCATAGCGGGAGAAGGAAGATGGCTGGAGTGGGGTGCCGCCTTACCGCTGACGGCCAGATTTGCTTCGGGTGGCGCTTCTCCATGGGCTCGCTGTCTCCCTCTCCGTCCCCTCTTCAACTCATGCTCCCCTCCTCTTCTCTGCCTGAGAAGAACACTGCGGACGGCCATCTCCGTGGCCGACCCGTTCCAGCCGCCGCTCAACCCAATGATAGAACCGCTCCGCCTCCTCCTCAGCGCCATCGACCGGGACGCCAAACGGGGGCGGGGACGGATCCGGTGCCGAGATACAGAAGACCAGGAGGCGGAGGCGCGTCACCGGCGCGGGCGGGCTAGCTCTCTTGTAGTCGTGCGATGGATTTGGAGGGTGGTGGCGGCAGCGGTGACGACGGAGAAGCAGGGAGGGGACGAGGGGCTGCGGGAAATGAAAGGAGAGAGGTCACGTGTGCGAGCTTTCTCTGGAAAGCGACCTGCTATGTGGGCCAATAGCAACGAGCTGACAAACACACAGCCTCGTCCAATCGCTAGCTCGATTCTTTTTTCTTCGCATAACGCCCAATCGCTAGGTGATGACGTGGCTAGCACGAGAATGCGCACATTGCGCCACCGTTAAAGGGTTTAATTGTTCCTGGTAGAATGTTAACATGTTAATCAATATTGCCATGGTTGTTGCTAGTGATCCATGCATCCTACGAACTTGCTCTTGCCATGGTTAGCTTCATGAACTTGTCGTCTTGCTGCTGGTATGCTTATGTGGTCATGCAATGCTTTGTGGTGAGTGGCATGAGCTGGCAAAGTTGCCTTCATAAATCTGTCTATGCCATGCTCTGTTTTTCTGCTAAGTTTGAAACTGTTATTAAAACTTGCTATGTTTACATGGGTACCATCCTTTGCTGTGCCTTTTTGGCTCATGATCAGTAAGGGACATTTGATCTATGCTTTTAGTAGAATCATGACATGCCTTGGTTTGCTATGATATGTTCCTGTATCATGTTGTTTGTTTGCTCTAAACATTGCTTCCTGATGTTGTTTTTGACATGTTAGTATTTTCACTAAGTCTGTGATGCTGATATCTTTTGCATTTTTGCCATGCTTGTTTGAACCTGCTCTTGTGTGATTTAGTCGTAGCTCAGTGTTCATGTTTTGTCAAGCATCTCTTGTACATCACTGCCACATGCTTTGTTGCTATGTTGGAATGCAGTAGCTTAGTTTCTTGTTGCATTCTAGGTGGCATCATGCTGTTAACTGCAGTTTAGCATCATTCTTGTTTTGCTTGCCATTTGCAAACCGTGCATCCGTTTTCGGTGATCTTTATATCGATTTCAACCGAAATCACCTCATCTTTCCAGCGACATACTTGTTTTGCCAAGTTGATGCCTTGGGCATTCTTTCCCTTCCGGAGCACGCATATGCATTGCATATCATATCTTGCATGTCATCCCATGTTTTGCATCATGTTGCTTGCGCATTGCACCGTGATTGATTGTTGTTCCATTGCTTGTGTTCTTGGTTTGGGTAGAGCTAGGAGACGAGCACGTGACTGAGGAACCTATTGAGTACGCTTTCGAGGATCAAGATTTCGACAACTCTAAGAATATTGCAGGCAAGATGACCATACCCTCGAAATCACTTCTATGTTTGCTTGCTAGCTGTTCGCTCTATTACTATGTCGCGCTACCTACCACTTTCTTATCATGCCTCCCATATTGCCATCTCAAGCCTCTAACCTACCTTTCCTAGCAAACTGTTTTTTGGCTATGTTACCGCTTTTGCTCAGCCCCTCTTATAGAATTGCTAGTTGCAGGTGAAGTTGAAGCTTGCTCCATGTTGGTACATTGATATTTGTTGGGATATCATTATTATCTCGTATTTATTTTATGCATCTATATACTTGGCAAAGGGTGGAAGGCTCAGCCTTATGCCTGGTGTTTTGTTGCACTCTTGCGCCCTAGTTTCTGTCATACTGGTGTTATGTTCCTTGATTTTGCGTTCCTTACGCGGTTGGGTGTTATGGGAATCCGTTGACAGTTCGCTTTGAATAAAACTCCTCCAGCAAGGCCCAACCTTGGTTTTACCATTTGCCTCACCACCACCTATACTTTTCCCTTGGGAGTCGCGCTCCCGAGGGTCATCTTTATTTTCACCTCCACGGGCCAGTGCTTCTCTAAGTGTTGGTCCGAACTAGAGTCCTTTGCAGTGCCACCTCGGGGAAACTTGACGGCTGGTTTTAGTTGTACGGAGTGCTCATCCGGTGTTGCCCTGAGAACGAGATATGTGCAGCTCCTATCGGGATTGTCGGCACATTGGGCGGTCTTGTTGGTCTTGTTTTGGCATTGTCGAAATGTCTTGTAACCGGGATTCCGAGACTGATCGGGTCTTCCGGGAGAAGGAATATCCTTCGTTGACCATGAGAGCTTGTGATGGGCTAAGTTGGGACACCCCTGCAGGGTTTGAACTTTCGAAAGCCATGCCCGCGGTTATGTGGCAGATGAGAATTTGTTAATATCCGGTTGTAGAAAACCTGACACTTAACTTAATTAAAATGAATCAACCGCGTGTGTAGCCGTGATGGTCTCTTTTCGGCGGAGTCCGGTAAGTGAACACGGTTCTTGTGTTATGCTTGAACGTAAGTAGTTTCAGGATCACTTCTTGATCATTTCTAGCTTCACGACCGTGGCATTGTTTCTCTTCTCGCTCTTATTTGCGTATTTTAGCCACCATATATGCTTAGTGCTTGCTGCAGCTCCACCTCACTACCCTTTCCTACCCATAAGCTTGAATAGTCTTGATCTCGCTGGTGTGAGATTGCTGAGTCCTCGTGACTCACAGATACTTCCAAACAGTTGCAGGTGCCGATGATACCAGTGCAGGTGACGGAACCGAGCTCAAGTGGGAGCTCGATGAAGCTCTTGATCGCTATTATGTTTCCTTTACTAATGATCGGTAATGCAGCTCAGTTGGGACGATCGGGGATCTAGCATTTGGGGTTGTCTTCTTTTATTTTGGTTCCGTAGTCGGACCTTTGTTTGTATTTTGGATGATGTATGAATTATTTATGTATTGTGTGAAGTGGAGATTGTAAGCCAACTCTTTATCCCTTTCTTATTCAGTACATGGGATGTGTGAAGATTACCCCTCTTGCCACAAGCCTACCATGCGGCTATGCCTCTAAGTGGTGCCCCGAGACGTGGGAGATATAGCCGCATTGTGGGTGTTACATTGTTGATATGCTTGAGTATTGACATCTTCTTGTCAAAACTAGACTATTGCTTTGAATCATATAAAATTCCAAATGTCCATGCTACAAAGAAAAGAACATGTGATGAACATGTTAGGCAACATTCCACATCAAAAATTCTGTTTTTATCATTTACCTACTCGAGGACGAGTAGGCATTAAGCTTGGGGATGTTGATACGTCTCCAATGTATCTATAATTTTTGATTGTTCCATGCTGTTATATTATCATTCTTGGATGTTTTACAATCATTTTATAGCAATTTTATATAATTTTTTGGGACTAACCTATTGACATAGTGCCCAATGCTAGTTGCTGTTTTTTTGCTTGTTTTTTACTTCGCAGAAAATCAATACCAAACGGAGTCCAAACACAGTGAAATTTTTTGGAGAATTATTCTGGGCCAGAAGACATAGGATGGGACAAAGAAGTACCAGACAGGTGCCCTGAGGGGGCACAACCCACCTGGGCGTGCCCTAGTGGGTTGTGCCCACCTCGGTGGCCTCCCGCACCGCCTCTTTGCTCTATAAATACCCCAATATTCCAGAAACCCTAGGGCAGTCGACGAAACACAATTCCAGCCACCGGAAGTTCCAGAAACCACAGATCCAATCTAAACACCATCACGGAGGGGTTCATCATCCTCATTGGCGCATGTCTGATGATGCATGAGTAGTTCATTGTGGACCTACAGGTCCGTAGTTAGTAGCTAGATGGATTCCTCTCTCTCTCTATTTTGATTCTCAATACAGTGATCTCTTAGAGATCTGTTTGATGTAACTCTTTTTGCAATGTGTTTGTTGGGATCCGATGAACTTTGAGTTTATGATCAGATATATGTTTTGATCCATGAAAGTTGTTTGAGTCTCTTGATCTCTGATATGCATCATTAGTTATAGCCTCGTATTTCTTCTTCTAACATTTGGTTTAGTTAGGCTGACTAGATCGATTTTTCTTGCCAAGGGAAGAGGTCCTTTGTGATGGGTTTGATCTTACGGTGCTCAACCCCAGTGATAGAAGGCAAATGACACGTATGTATCATTGCTATTAAGGATAAAACAATGGGTCTATTCCTACATGAATAGATCCTGTCTACATCATATCATCGTTCTTATTGCATTACTCCATTTTCCATGAAATTAATACACTAGATACATGCTAGATAGTGGTCGATGTGTGGAGTAATAGTAGTAGATGTAGGTAGGAGTCGGTCTACTAATATTGGACGTGATGCCTTGTAACACCGCAGATGTAACTTGCCATATTTGTAACTCCGACTCTTGCCTTTTCCCGCTTAAAGTTATGAGATTGCCTTCGTGGTTGGGTTGAGATTCCCTTTTCATATCATGTCATCATGTGCATCTCATTTGCATACGTGTTCGTCTCATGCATCCGAGCATTTTCCCCGTTGTCAGTTTTGCAATCCGACACTCCTACGTGCACCGGCGTACCCCTCTTCTCTTTTCGTGAGCGGGTGCTGAACATTCTTGGAATGGACCGAGATTTGCCAGGTGGCCTTGGTACACCACCGGTAAACCGCCTGTCAAATTTCGTGCCAGTTGGAGTCCGTTTGATACTCCAACGGTTAACCGGGTAACTGCGAAGGCCTCTTGTGTGTTGCAGCCCAACACCCCTCCAAAACGGCCCAATAACCCATCCAAACCACTTCCATTCGGGCACACCAAACTCCCTCTACCTATATAAATGCATCCCCCCCCCTCCAAATTCACGGTTGAAACCCTAGCCCCGCTCCCTCTCCGTCGCCGGACACGTCCGCTCCGCACCGGACGAGTCGCCGCCGCCGCCCGCAGCCATTGGCGTGTCGCCGCCTCCCACCGCGATGGCCCGCGGGGCCCGACCGCGGCCCTCCAGGCCCGCTCCTCTGCCGCCCTGCGCCCGGGCCCAGCGCATCCAACTTCCGCCGCCAGGCGCCCCATCGCCGCCGACCACCGTGGCCCGCGCAACCTTCCCCGCCGACCCTCACTGGAGCGCCGCGAGCACGCCATGCCACAACGGACCACCTCGTCCTCCACCGTCGTCGCCTCCGAAGGCCGGATCCGACCGGCGTTGCCCCGGATCTCGCCGGCTCTCTCCTCCGGCGAGCTCCCCGCAGCTCTGAGTGCCGTCCCCGACGAACTCCGGCGATCCTCGAAGCACGTGCCGCGGTCAAACCCTATATCCATTTTCTGAGAGGTCATTTTCTTCCAAGTCCCTAACATTTTATGCCCCTGTTCATCATGCCATAACTCCATGACCATAGCTCCGTTTCATGCATATGATATATCAAAATGTTCACTGGGAGATGCTATTCACTTCATTCCATTGAGGCATGCTTGTTTGAGTTCATCTGTGTGCCCTAATCATTGATTAAAGAGTGCCATAAAATGTTTACTGGTGCTACTTATCATATTATGATGTTTTGGCATTTTTGTCACATTTGATGTGTGCTTCATATGGGTATGAGCTCTACATGTGTTTTGAACTATGTCATGCCATGTTTACAGGAGTGCGTGCCATGTATTTTTGTGATCTACGTGGTGGCTATCACAAGCATGCAAAGTAGCCTTCGTGATATTATTGTTTTCAGGGACTTAGGATTTTTCTAAGTCCTTGTTCTGCTGTTATTTTTATGCCATGTAAACATGATTCTACAGTGAGATCCATGCTTGTTTTGGGATGATTCAATAAGGATGTTTTGAACATATGGTTATGCTCTATCCATCCATGCCCCTATTTGCAATTATGGAGTGCCCTACCATTTCTTAATATTGATCTACTTTTGCTATAAAATGTTCCTGGCAGATTGTTTACATGTTAATCAATTTTGCCATGGTTGTTGCTAGTGATCCATGCATGCTATGAACTTGCTCTTGCCATGGTTAGCTTAATGAGAATGTCATCTTGTTGTTGGTATGCTTATTTTGCCATGCAAGGCTTTGTGATGAGTTGTTTGAGCTTGCAAAGATGCCTTCATAATGCTGTTTATGCGATGCTCTGTTTTCTGCTAAGTCTGAAACTGTTAATAAAACTTGCTATGTTTACATGGGTGCCATCATGTCTTATGTGCCTTTTTGGCTCATGATCAGTAAGGGACTTTTGTTCTATGCATTTAGTAGATTCATTCCATGCCTTTGGTTGCTATGATATGTTCATGTAGCATGTTGTTTGCTTGCTCTAAACATTGCTTCATGATGTTATTTCTGGCATGTTAGTATTTTCACAAAGTCTGTGAAGCTGATATCTTTTGCACTTTTTCCATGCTTGTTTGAACCTGCTCTTCTGTGATTTGGTCGTAGCTCAGTGTTCATGCTTTGTCAAGCATCTTGAGTACAACACTGCCATATGTCTTGTTGATAGGTTGGAGTGCAATAGCCTAGCTTCTTGTTGCATTCTTGATGGCATCGTGTGTTAATCACATAATTGTGCCATTCTTGTTTTGCTTGCCATTTGCAAACCGTGCATCCGTCTCCGACGATCTTTATATCCATTTCGACCGAAATCATCTCATCTTTCCAGTGGCACACTTGGTTTGCCAAGTTGATGCCTTGTTCATTCTTTCCCTTCTGAAGCACGCATATGCATTGCATATCATGTCTTGCATATCATGCCATGTTTTGCGTGATGTTGCTTGTGCATTGCACCGTGATTGATTGTTGGTCCTTTGCTTGTGTTATTGCCTTGGGTAGAGCCGGGAGATGAGTACGAGATCGAGGAACCTGTTGAGTACGCTAACGAGGATCAAGCTTTCGTCAACTCTGAGAACTTTGCAGGCAAGATGACCATACCCTCGAAATCACTTCTATCTTTGCTTGCTAGTTGTTCGCTCTATTGCGATGCCGCGATACCTACCACTTGCTATATCATGCCTCCCATATTTCCATGTCAAGCATCTAACCCACCTTTCCTAGCAAACCGTTGTTTGGCTATGTTACCGCTTTGCTCAGCCCCTCTTATAGCGTTGCTAGTTGCAGGTGAAGTTGAAGCTTGCTCCATGTTGGTACATGGATATTTGTTGGGATATCATTATCATCTAGTATTTATTTTATGCATCTATATACTTGGCAAAGGGTGGAATGCTCGGCCTTATGCCTGGTGTTTTGTTCCACTCTTGCCGCCCTAGTTTCCGTCATACCGGTGTTATGTTCGTTGATTTTGCGTTCCTTACGCGGTTGGTTGTTATGGGAACCCCTTGACAGTTCGCCTTGAATAAAACTCCCCCAGCAAGGACCAACCTTGGTTTTACCATTTGCCACCTAAGCCTTTTCCCTTGGGTTCCATGGACTCAAGGGTCATCTTTATTTGAAACCCCCGGGCCAGTGCTCCTCTGAGTGTTGGTCGAAAACATAGCCACTTGCAGCGCCACCTCGGGGAAACATGAGGGTTGGTTTTATTTGTACGTAGTGTCCATCAGGTGTGTCCTGGGAACGAGATATGTGCAGCTCCTATCGGGATTTGTCGGCACATCGGGCGGCTTTGCTGGTCTTGTTTTACCATTGTCAAAATGTCTTGTAACCGGGATTCCGAGTCTGATCGGGTATTCCTGGGAGAAGGAATATCCTTTGTTGACCGTGAGAGCTTGTGATGGGCTAAGTTGGGACACCCCTACAGGGTATGATCTTTCGAAAGTCGTGCCCGCGGTTATGGGCAGATGGGAATTTGGTAATATCCGGTTGTAGAGAACATGACACTTAACTTAATTAAAATGAATCAACCGCGTGTGTAGCTGTGATGGTCTCTTTTCGGTGGAGTCCGGGAAGAGAACACGGTCTCATGTTATGCTTGAAAGTAAGTAGCTTCAGGATCACTTCTTGATCACTTTATAGCTTCTCGACCGTGCTTTGCTTCTCTTCTCGCTCTCTTTTGTGTATGTTAGCCACCATATATGCTTAGTGCTTTCCTGCAACTCCACCTCACTACCCTTTCCTACCCTTAAGCTTAAATAGTCTTGATCGCGTGGGTGTGAGATTGCTGAGTCCTCGTGAATGACAGATACTTCCAAACAGATGAAGGTGTCGATGATGCCAGTGCAGGGGACGCTACCGAACTCAAGTGGGAGTTCGACGAGGATTTGGGCCGTTATTTGTTTCTTTTCCGGATGATCAGTAGAGGAGCCCAGTTGGGACGATCGGGGACCCAGCATTTGGGGTGGTCTTTCTTTATTTTGGTTCCGTAGTCGGACCTTGATTGTATTCTGGTTGATGTATGATATATTTATGTATTGTGTGAAGTGGCAATTGTAAGCCGACTCTTTATCCCTTTCTTATTCACTACATGGGATGTGTAAAGATTACCCCTCTTGCGACAGACCTACCATGCGACTATGCCTCGAAGTCATGCCCCGACACGTGGGAGATATAGCCGCATTGTGGGTGTTACAAGTTGGTAATCAAAGCCTTCCCCGACTTAGGTGCCCCCCAACTTGATTGAATCGCTGACGTTGTTGAGTCTAGAACAAAATGTTTTGAGTCTAGGATTATATATATCAGAGAGTAGGATTCTTTTTACTCCTCAGTCCCTTCGTCGCTCTGGTGAGGCCTCCTGGCGTAGATTTTTGACTCTTCTCTTTTCAAATTTCATGAAAAAAATTTAGGATCACGCGGGTATCTTGGAATCGTTCCGATGGTTTTGTGAAGACAACATTGTTCTTGATGCCTCCTGACATTTAGGGGTTGTGGTAGTGTCCCAGGGAGTTGAGCTCCGAGGTTTTCTCGCCAACATCGAAAATCTCTTTTATGCAGTTGTTGGTGAGATAACCTCGATGCCACCCAGTACTGGGCGGGAGTTCGGGAGTATTGCCATAACTTGTATAACGGATGCTTTTTGAAGGTTGAGGTAAATGATTTCCGAAGGTTTCTTGGTTATGTGTTGAAGGATGGATACATCTGGATGTAGGATTTGCTAGTTTTGGGTGAGATATTATGCTTCCCCTGTATCCCCAACACCTGATTGCATAACCAGAAAGTTTCGGAAGTTTTATAGGTTGGAATTCAAGTAGCTCAAGTATTTCTTCCCACAGATATTTGGTTTGTGATTCGGTAATCCTTACCACTTATTTGTTCATATTCGTACCTTGTTGTTTTATTCATCTACCTTTATCTAAGTGGCTTCTCAACCTTAATGGAAGTGTGATGACTTACTTTGGAATTCATTCGTTCATCATTGTTCAAATGTTTTTTGTGAAGACTTTATGTTGCAATTTTGATCCATTGATTCAGCTTGAATATATGTCTTTCAAGATGCTAACGGATGTCAACCTCTTCAGGATGGCTCCTCCAACGCGTCAGAATCCGGAACCTCCGCCACCACCTCCTCCTCCGGAGGCATGGCAAGCTGTCATGGCAGCCACCAACGCCAACACTCAGATGCTTTTGCAAGTCTTGCAAGAGCGCAACCAAGGGCAAGGCAACCAAGGAAATCAAGGCCAATGCAACAATCACCCTCAGTTTGCTACCCTCAACCAGTTCCTTGCAAACCAGCCGAAGTCCTTCAGCAACTGTGTCGAGGCCACAGACACCGATGACTGGCTCGTGGATATCTGCAAACATTTTGAGTGTAGCGATGACAGGCCTGAGGACTTTGTCAAGTTTGCTTCGTTTCAACTCAAAGACCAAGCTGCTGAGTGGTATCAACAATACAGAGATTCCAGAGGAGGTCGTGTGATTACCTGTAATGATTTCCGCCGAGACTTCAAATCTCATCACATCCCTCCCAGCGTTGCTGAGATCAAGCGTGAGGAATTCCGCAATCTCAAGGAAGGCAGCATGCCCATGTATCAATACAATATCCAGTTTCAGGAACTTGCTCGCTTCGCTAAACAAGACGCCCTTGATGAAAAGAGCATGATTTATCAATTCAGAGGTGGCCTCAGAGAAGATCTGCAATTAGCTCTCGTGCTTCTTGAGCTGACTAAGTTTGATGAATTCTACAACATGGCACTAAAGCAAGAAGCTGCTCAGCTCAAGTGTGAGGCATCCAAGAAGAGAGTCAGGGATGTAGTTCAATCTTCTTCTTCATCTCAAGTGGCAGCTAAGCAACAGAAGTTCTGGTTGCGTCCTCCTGAAGGAAATATGCCCTAGAGGCAATAATAAAGTTATTATTTATTTCCTTATATCATGATAAATGTTTATTATTCATGCTATAATTGTATTAACCGGAAACATAATACATGTGTGAATACATAGACAAACAGTATGTCACTAGTATGCCTCTACTTGACTAACTCGTTGAATCAAAGATGGTTAAGTTTCCTAGCCATAGACATGAGTTGTCATTTGATTAACGGGATCACATCATTAGAGAATGATGTGATTGACTTGACCCATTCCGTTAGCATAGCACTTGATCATTTAGTTTGTTGCTATTGCTTTCTTCATGACTTATACATGTTCCTATGACTATGAGATTATGCAACTCCCGTTTACCGGAGGAACACTTTGTGTGCTACCAAACGTCACAACATAACTGGGTGATTATAAAGGTGCTCTACAGGTGTCTCTGAAGGTACTTGTTAGGTTGGCGTATTTCGAGATTAGGATTTGTCACTCCGATTGTCGGAGAGGTATCTGTGGGCCCACTCGGTAATGCACATCACTATAAGCCTTGCAAGCATTGCAACTAATGAGTTAGTTGCAGGATGATGTGTTATGGAACGAGTAAAGAGACTTGCCGGTAACGAGATTGAACTAGGTATTGAGATACCGACGATCGAATCACGGGCAAGTAACATACCGATGACAAAGGGAACAACGTATGTTGTTATGCGGTTTGACCGATAAAGATCTTCGTAGAATATGTAGGAGCCAATATGAGCATCCAGGTTCCGCTATTGGTTATTGACCGGAGACGTGTCTCGGTCATGTCTACATAGTTCTTGAACCCGTAGGGTCTGCACGCTTAAAGTTCGATGACGGTTATATTATGAGTTTATGTGTTTTGATGTACCGAAGGAGTTCAGAGTCCCGGATGAGATCAGGGACATGACGAGGAGTCTCGAAATGGTCGAGACGTAAAGATCGATATATTGGACGACTATATTCGGACATCGGAAAGGTTCCGAGTGATTCAAGTGTTTTCGGGAGTACCGGGGAGTTACGGGAATTCGTATTGGGCCTTAATGGGCCATACGGGAAAGGAGAGAAAGGCCTCAAAGGGTGGCCGCACCCCTCCCCATGGGCTGGTCCGAATTGGACTAGGGAGGGGGGACGCCCCCTTCCTTCCTTCTCCTTCTCCCTTCCCTTTCCTTCCCTCCTACTCCTACTACTTGGAAGGGCTCCTAGTTCTACTAGGAAAGGGGGAATCCTACTCCCAGTGGGAGTAGGACTCCCCTAGGGCGCGCCATAGAGAGGGCCGGCCCTCCTCCTCCTCCACTCCTTTATATACGGGGGTAGGAGGCACCCCAAAGACACAACAATTGATCTCTTGATCTCTTAGCCGTGTGCGGTGCCCCTCTTCACCATAATCCACCTTGGTCATATCGTAGCGGTGCTTAGGCGAAGCCCTGCGTCGGTAGAACATCATCATCGTTACCACGCCGTCGTGCTGACAGAAACTCTCCCTCAACACTCGATTGGATCGGAGATCGAGGGACGTCATCGAGTTGAACGTGTGCAGAACTCGGAGGTGCCATGCGTTCGGTACTTGATCGGTCGGATCGTGAAGATGTACAACTACATCAACCATGTAGTGCTAACGCTTCCGCTTTCGGTCTACGAGGGTACGTCGACAACACTCTCCCCTCTCGTTGCTATGCATCACCATGATCTTGCGCGTGCGTAGGAATTTTTTCGAAATTACTATGTTCCCCAACAGTGGCATCCGAGCCTGGTTTTATGCGTAGATGTCATATGCACGAGTAGAACACAAGTGAGTTGTGGGCGATATAAGTCATACTGCTTACCAGCATGTCATACTTTGGTTCGGCGGTATTGTTGGATGAAGCAGCCCCAGACTGACATTACGCGTACGCTTACGCGATACTGGTTCTACCGACGTGCTTTGCACACAGGTGGCTGGCGGGTGTCAGTTTCTCCAACTTTAGTTGAACCGATTGTGGCTACGCCGGGTCCTTGCGAAGGTTAAAACAGCACCAACTTGACAAACTATCGTTGTGGTTTTGATGCATAGGTAAGAACGGTTCTTGCTAAGCCCGTAGCAGCCACATAAAACTTGCAACAACAAAGTAGAGGACGTCTAACTTGTTTTTGCAGGGCATATTGTGATGTGATATGGTCAAGACGTGATGAGATATAAGTTGTTGCATAAGATGATCATGTTTTGTTGATGTTATCGGCAACTGGCAGAAGCCTTATGGTTGTTTCTTTATTGCATAAGATGCAAGAGCCAAATAATTGCTTTACTTTATCGCTATGCGATAGCAATAGTTGCAAGAGCAATAGTTGGCGAGACGACCATGTGATGACACATTGATATAGATCAAGATGATGGAGATCATGGTGTCATGCCGGTGACGATGGAAATCATGACGATGCTTTGGAGATGGAGATCAAAGGCACAAGATGATGATGGCTGTATCATGTCACATATTTTGATTGCATGTGATGTTTATCTTTTATACATCTTATTTTGCTTAGTTCGACGGTAGCTTTATAAGATGATCTCTCACTAATTATCAAGGTACAAGTGTTCTCCCTAAGTATGCACCGTTGCGAAAGTTCTTCGTGCCCAGACACCACGTGATGATCGGGTGTGATAAGCTCTACGTCCATCTACAATGGGTGCAAGCCAGTTTTGCACACACAGAATACTCAGGTTAAACTTGACGAGCCTAGCATATGCAGATATGGCCTCGGAACACTGAGACCGAAAGGTCGACCGTGAATCATATAGTAGATATGATCAAAATAATAATGTTCACCATTGAAAGCTACTCCATTTCACGTGATGATCGGTTATGTTTTAGTTGATTTGGATCACGTGATCACTTAGAAGATTAGAGGGATGTCTTTCTAAGTGGGAGTTCTTAAGTAATATGATTAATTGAACTTAAATTTATCATGAACTTAGTCCTGGTAGTATTAGCATATCTATGTTGTAGATCAATAGCCCCGTTTAGCTCCCTTGTCTTATATTTGATATGTTCCTAGAGAAAACTAAGTTGAAAGATGTTAGTAGCAATGATGCGGATTGGATCCGTGATCTGAGGTTTATCCTCATTGCTGCACAGAAGAATTATGTCCTTAATGCACCGGTAGGTGACAGACCTATTGCAGGAGCAAATGCAGACGTCATGAACGTGGCTAGCTCAATATGATGACTACTTGATAGTTTAGTGCACCATGCTTAACAGCTTAGAATCGGGACTTCAAAGACGTTTTGAACGTCATGGATCATATGGATGTTCCAGGAGTTGAAGTTAATATTTCAAGCAAATACCCGAGTTGAGAGATATGAAGTCTCCAACAAGTTCTATAGCTAAAAGATGGAGGAGAATAGCTCAAGCAGTGAGCATGTGTTCAGATTGTTTGGGTACTACAATCGCTTGAATCAAGTGGGAGTTAATCTTCCAGATAAAATAGTGATTGAAAGAATTCTCTAGTCACCATCACCAAGTTAGTAGAACTTCAGTATGCAAGGGACGATGAAAACGATTCCCGAGCTTTTCATGATCATGAAATCGATGAAGGTAGAAATCAAGAAAGAGCATCAAGTGTTGATGATTAACAAGACCACTAGTTTCAAGAAAAGGGCAAAGGGAAAGAAAGGGAACTTCAAGAAGAACGGCAAGCAAGTTGCTGCTCAAGTGAAGAAGCCCAAGTCTGGTCCTAAGCCTGAGACTAAGTGCTTCTACTGCAAAGGGACTGGTCACTGGAAGCGGAACTGCCCCAAGTATTTGGCGGATAAGAAGGATGGCAAAGTGAACAATGGTATATTTGATATACAGATTATTGATGTGTATTTTACTAGTGTTCGTAGCAACCCCTCGGTATTTGATACTGGTTCAGTTGCTAAGAGTAGTAACTCGAAACGGGGGTTGCAGAATGAACAGAGACTAGTTAAGGGTGAAGTGACGATGTGTGTTGGAAGTGGTTCCAAGATTGATATGATCATCATCACACACTCCCCATACTTTCGATATTAGTGTTGAACCTAAATAAGTGTTATTTGTTGTTTGCGTTGAGCATGAATATGATTTGATCATGTTTATTGCAATACGGTTATTCATTTAAGTAAGAGAATAAATTGTTGTTCTGTTTACATGAATAAAACCTTATATGGTTACACACCCAATGAAAATGGTTCATTGGATCTCGATCGTAGTGATACACATATTCATAATATTGAAACCAAAAGATGCAAAGTTAATAATGATAGTGCAACTTATTTGTGGCACTGCCGTTTAGGTCATATTGGTGTAAAGCGCATGAAGAAAATCCATGCTGATGGGTTTTTGGAATCACTTGATTATGAATCAGCTGATGCTTGCGAGCCATGCCTCATGGGCATGATGACTAAGACTCCGTTCTCCGGAACAATGGAGCAAGCAACAGATTTGTTGGAAATCATACATACTAATGTATGTGGTCCGATGAATATTGAGGCTCGCGGCAGGTATCATTATTTTCTGATCTTCACAGATGATTTGAGCAGATATGAGTATATCTACTTGATGAAACACAAGTCTGAAACATTTGAAAAGTTCGAAGAATTTCAGAGTGAAGTGGAGAATCATCGTAACAAAAATAAAAGTTTCTACGATATGATCACAGAAGGAAAATATTTGAGTTACGAGTTTGGCCTTCAGTTAAAACAATGTGAAATAGTTTCACTACTCACGCCACCTGGAACACCACAGTGTAATGGTGTGTCCGAACGTCGTAACCGTACTTTATTAGATATGGTGCGATCTATGATGTCTCTTACTGATTTACCACTATCGTTTTGGGGTTATGCATTAGAGACAACTACATTCACATTAAATAGGGCACCATCTAAATCCGTTGAGACGACACCGTATGAACTATGGTTTGGCAAGAAACCTAAGCTGTCGTTTCTTAAAGTTTGAGGTTGCAATGCTTATGTGAAAAAGTTTCAACCTGATAAGCTCAAACCCAAATCGGAGAAGTGCATCTTCATAGGATACCCAAAAGAAAATGTTGGGTACACCTTCTATCACAGATCCGAAGGCAAGTTATTCATTGCTGAGAATGGATCCTTTCTAGAGAAGGAGTTTCTCTCAAAAGAAGTGAGTGGGAGGAAAGTAGAACTTGATGAGGTAACTGTATCTACTCCCTTATTGGAAAGTAGTTTATCACAGAAATCTGTTCCTGTGACTACTACACCAATTAGTGAGTAAGCTAATGATGATGATCATGTAACTTCATATCAAGTTACTACCGAACCTCGTAGGTAAACCAGAGTGAGATCCGCACCAGAGTGGTACGGTAATCCTGTTCTGGAGGTCATGTTACTTGACCATGACGAACCTACGAACTATGAGGAAGCGATGATGAGCCCAGATTCCGCGAAATGGCTTGAGGCCATGAAATCTGAGATGAGATCCATGTATGAGAACAAAGTATGGACTTTGATTGACTTGCCCATTGATCGGCGAGCCATTGAGATTAAATGGATCTTCAAGAGGAAGACCGATGCTGATAGTAGTGTTACTATCTACAAAGCTAGAATTGTCGCAAAAAGGTTTTCGACAAGTTCAAGGTGTTGACTACGATGAGAGTTTCTCACTCGTATCTATGCTTAACTCTGTCCGAATCATGTTAGCAATTGCCGCATTTTATGAAATCTGGCAAATGGATAAACAAAACTGCATTCCTTAATGGATTAATTAAGGAAGAGTTGTATATGATGCAACCAGAAGGTTTTGTCAATCCTAAAGGTACTAACAAAATATGCAAGCTCCAGCGATCCATCTATGGACTGGTGCAAGTATCTCGGAGTTGGAATATACGCTTTGATAAGTTGATCAAAGCATATATTTTTATACAGACTTACGGTGAAGCCTGTATTTACAAGAAAGTGAGTGGGAGGACTACATCATTTTTGATAAGTATATGTGAATGACATATTGTTGATCGAAGATAATGTAGAATTATTCTGCAAAGCATGAAGGAAGTTTTGAAAGGAGTTTTTCAAAGAAAGACATCGGTGAAGCTTCTTACATATTGAGCATCAAGATCTATAGAGATAGATCAAAATGCTTGATAAGTTTTTCAATGAGTACATACCTTGACAAAATTTTGAAGTAGTTCAAAATGGAACAGTCAAAGAAGGAGTTCTTGCCTGTGTTACAAGGTGTGAAGTTGAGTAAGACTCAAAACCCGACCACGGCAGAAGATAGAGAGAGAATGAAAGTCATTCCCAATGCCTTAGCCGTAGGTTCTATAAAGTATGCCATGCTGTGTACCAGACCTATTGTATACCCTGCCCTGAGTTTGGCAAGGGAGTACAATAGTGATATAGGAGTAGATCACTGGACATTGGTCAAAATTATCCTTAGTGGAATAAGGACATGTTTCTCGATTATGGAGGTGACAAAAGGTTCGTCGTAAAGGGTTACATCGATGCAAGTCTTGACACTGATCCAGATGACTCAAAGTCTCAATCTGGATACATATTTAAAGTGGGAGCAATTAGCTAGAGTAGCTCCGTGTAGAGCATTGTTGACATAGAAATTTGCAAAATACATACGGATCTGAATGTAGCAGACCCGTTGACTAAACTTCCCTCAGAAGCAAAACATGATCACACCTTAGTACTCTTTGGGTATTAATCACATAGTGATATGAACTAGGTTATTGACTCTAGTAAACCCTTTGGGTGTTGGTCACATGACGATGTGAACTATGGGTGTTAATCACATGGTGATGTGAACTATTGATGTTAAATCACATGGCGATGTGAACTAGATTATTGACTCTAGTGCAAGTGGGAGACTGAAGGAAATATGCCCTAGAGGCAATAATGAAGTTATTATTTATTTCCTTATATCATGATAAATGTTTATTATTCATCCTATAATTGTATTAACCGGAAACATAATACATGTGTGAATACATAGACAAACAGTATGTCACTATTATGCCCCTACTTGACTAGCTCGTTGAATCAAAGATGGTTAAGTTTCCTAGCCATAGACATGAATTGTCATTTGATTAACAGGATCACATCATTAGAGAATGATGTGATTGACTTGACCCATTCCGTTAGCATAGAACTTGATCGTTTAGTTTGTTGCTATTGCTTTCTTCATGACTTATACATGTTCCTATGACTATGAGATTATGCAACTCCCGTTTACCGGAGGAACACTTTGTGTGCTACCAAACGTCACAACGTAACTGGGTGATTATAAAGGTGCTCTACAGGTGTGTCCGAAGGTACTTGTTGGGTTGGCGTATTTCAAGATTAGGATTTGTCACTCCGATTGTCGGAGAGGTATCTGTGGGCCCACTCGGTAATGCACATCACTATAAGCCTTGCAAGCATTGCAACTAATGAGTTAGTTGCGGGATGATGTGTTACGGAACGAGTAAAGAGACTTGCCAGTAATGAGATTGAACTACGTATTGAGATACCGACGATCGAATCTCGGGCAAGTAACATACCCATGACAAAGGGAACAACGTATGTTGTTATGCGGTTTGACTGATAAAGATCTTCATAGAATATGTAGGAGCCAATATGAGCATCCAGGTTCCGCTATTGGTTATTGACCGGAGACGTGTCTCGATCATGTCTACATAGTTCTCGAACCCGTAGGGTCCGCACGCTTAAAGTTCGATGACGGTTATATTATGAGTTTATGTGTTTTGATGTATCAAAGGAGTTCGGAGTCCCGGATGAGATCGGGGACATGACGAGGAGTCTCGAAATGGTCGAGATGCAAAGATCGATATATTGGACAACTATATTCGGACATCGGAAAGGTTCCGAGTGATTCGGGTATTTTCGGGAGTACCGGGGAGTTATGGGAATTCGTATTGGGTCTTAATGGGCCATACGGGAAAGGAAAGAAAGGCCTCAAAGGGTGGCCGCACCCCTCCCCATGGGCTGGTTTGAATTGGACTAGGGAGGGGGGGCCTTCCTTCCTTCTCCTTTTCCCTTCCCTTTCCTTCCCTGCTACTCCTACTACTTGGAAGGGCTCCTAGTTCTACTAGGAAAGGGGGAATCCTACTCTCGGTGGGAGTAGGACTCCCCTAGGGCGCGCCATAGAGAGGGACGGCCCTCCCCCTCCTCCACTCGTTTATATACGGGGGCAGGGGGCACCCCAAAGACACAACAATTGATCTCTTGATCTCTTAGCCGTGTGCGGTGCCCCTCTTCACCATAATCCACCTCGGTCATATCGTAGCGGTGCTTAGGCGAAGCCCTGCATCGGTAGAACATCATCATCGTCACCACACCATCGTGGTAATGGAAACTCTCCCTCAACACTCGGCTGGATCGGAGTTTGATGGACATCATCGAGTTGAACGTGTGCAGAACTCGGAGGTGTCGTGCGTTCGGTACTTGATCGGTCGGATCCTGAAGATGTACGACTACATCAACCGCGTTGTGCTAACGCTTCCGCTTTCAGTCTACAAGGGTACGTGGACAACACTCTCCCCTCTCGTTGCTATGCATCACCATGATCTTGTGTGTGGGTAGGAATTTTTTTTTGAAATTACTACGTTCCCCAACACCTCCTCCTCCGTTTCGTCAGTCTTACCAGCAAAAGAGCAAAGATGGCAATGGATCTTCCACCCACCCAACCCAGGCTATCAGAACAAAGCTTAGTCTCATACTCCAAGGTCAAGTGCTCCTTATCATCGGCCGCTCTTACAGGTTACTTGCAACAAGTGTCAGCAGAAAGGGCACTATGCAAACAAATGCTTCAACCAAAGGCGCCTTCCGCCTCCTCCTCCTGTGAGATCTGCTAGCAATGTAGTGGTCAAGCATAATCCCAAGCATGCTAAGGGCAACATGATCAACGCAGCTCGGGAAGAGGACTCTTCAAAAGTGATCATGGGTAACCTTCTAGTTACCTCTTTTCTTGCAAAAGTATTGTTTGATACTGGTGCATCGCTTTCTTTCATTTCAAGACCTTTTGTTGCCAAGCATGAGTTTGTGACCGAAAAGATTCCTTTCCCGTTGAAGATTGTGTCCCCGGGTAAGCAAATGACATCTAATAATTGCGTCCCGGATGTGTCTATCGAGATGGGCGACTATAAGTTTCTGTCTTTTCCAATTGTTCTTGGTGACTCGGATATTGATTTAATTCTCGGCATGGATTGGCTTTATAAGCACAAGGGTCAGCTTGATTGTGCCGCCAGACAGATTCAATTGACACACTCTTCTGAGGATGTGATCATCTATGCCGCTCATGATGATACCATTCGGCTGTTTTCTCTCAATGAGAAGGGGCGAGTTGAATGCCATCTCTCAGATTCCAGTCGTTTGTGAATATCAAGACATCTTTCCAGAAGAGCTTCCAGGAATGCCTCCTCACTGGCCAGTCGAATTCGTTATCGATCTTGAGCCTAGCACGGAACCTGTTTGCAAATGTCCTTACAAGCTTGGGCCAGAGGTGTTGAAGGAGTTGAAGAAACAACTCGATGAACAAGAGCGTATGGGTCTGATCAGACCAAGTTCATCTCCATGGGGTTGTGGTGTTCTTTTTGTCAAGAAGAAGGATGGAACAGAACGACTCTGCGTCGACTACCGCCCATTGAACAAGAAGAGAATAAAGAACAAGTATCCACTTCCCAACATCAATGAGCTTTTCGAGCAACTTAAGGGTGCTCAAGTATTCTCCAAGCTTGACCTCCGTATGGGTTATCATCAGATTCGCATTCGTGAACAAGATATCCCCAAGACAGCATTCAGAACAAGCTATGGTTCTTTCGAATATACTATCATGTCTTTCGGCCTTGTCAATGCTCCTCCAGCGTTCTCTCGCATGATGAACTTCATCTTCAACCCTTACACAAATGATTTCGTGTTGGTGTATCTCTATGATATTTTGGTCTTTTCCAAGAATAAGGAGGATCATGCCAAGCATTTGAGATTGGTGCTGGACAAACTCAGAGAGCATCAATTCTATGCAAAGTTTTCCAAGTGTGAGTTCTAGCTTGACGAAGTTCTTTACCTTGGTCATATCATCTCCGCTAAGGGCATCACTGTTAATCCCGAGAAGGTGTCTGCAATTGTGAATTGGGAACCTCCTCAGAATGTCAAGCAGCTCCGTAGTTTTCTTGGGCTTACAAGCTATTGTCGAAGATTCATTGAGAATTTCTCTAAGATTGCAAAGCCTCTTTCCAACCTCCTCCAGAAGCATGTCAAGTATGTCTGGACGCCTGAATGTGACGTTGCTTTCAACACCCAGAAAGAGAAGTTAGTCACAGCTCCTGTCTTGACTCTTCCTGATGAATCCAAACCATTCGAAGTTTTCTGTGATGCTTCCCTGAAGGTCTCGGTGCTATGTTAATGTAAGAGAAGAAAGTTGTGGCCTATACCTCTCGCCAGTTGAAGCCCAACTAAAAGAACTACCCCACTCACAACCTCGAGTTGGCGGCAGTTGTCCATGCATTATTAACATGGAGACATCTCTTGTTGGGAAGGAAAGTGGACATCTTCACTGATCATAAGAGCCTCAAGTACATCTTAACTCAACCCAACCTCAACCTCAAGCAGACTCGTTGGGTCGAAATGATTCAAGAATACAATCCGAGTATTGAATATACTCCAGGCAAGGGCAGTGTCATTGCAGATGCTTTGAGCAGGAAGGCTTACTGCAACCAATTTGATTCTCAAGCCCTTCCAACCGGACCTTTGTGAAGCTTTCCGCAAACTGAATCTCCAAGTTGTTCCTCAAGGCTTTCTTGCCAACATCCAAGTCTCTCCTACTCTGGAAGATCAAATTCGTGAGGCACAACTTCATGATTCCTTGGTGAAGAAGGTGAAAAATGGGATTGCTAAGAGCCAACCAAGTATAAGTGCTATCGCATTGATGACAAAGACACTCTATTCTTCGAGGATCGAATTGTGGTTCCTAAACGTGATCTACAAAAAGTCATTATGAATGAGGTGCACAATTCCCTTCTATCCATTCATCCTAGAAGTACAAAGATGTACCATGACCTCAAGCAGTCATATTGGTGGACTCAAATGAAGCGAGAGATCACTCAATTCGTGAACGAATGTGATGTCTGCAGAAGGGTGAAAGCAGAACACCAAAGGCCAGCTGGTCTCGTCCAACCTCTTGCTATTCCAGAATGGAAGTTTGACCATATTGAGATGGACTTCATGACTGGATTTCCCAAGTCCAAATGTGGAAATGATGCTATCTTTGTTGTCATCGACAAGCTTACTAAAGTGGCTCATTTCCTTCCAATCAAAGAATCTATCACAACAGCTCGGCTGGCAGAGCTATACACCTCCAGGATTGTATCTTTGCACGACATTCCACAATTGATATCTTCAGATCGTGGAAGAATCTTCACTTCTAAGTTCTGGGACTCCTTCCAGAAGGCCATGGGCACCAACATTCGCTTCAGCACAGCCTTCCATCCTCAAACTAGTGGCCAAGTCGAGCGAGTCAATCAAATCCTTGAAGATATGCTCAGGGCTTGTGTCATTTCCTTCGGTATGAAGTGGGAAGATTGTCTTCCATATGCCGAGTTCTCCTACAACAACAGCTTCCAAGCGAGCTCGAGCAAGGCCCCATTCGAAATTCTCTATGGCAGAAAGTGCCGTACTCCTCTCAATTGGTCAGAGACTGGTGAACACCAACTTCTTGGCAATGACTTAATCATAGAAGCTGAAGAAATGTGTAAAGTCACCCGTGATAATCTCAAAGCCGCGCAATCGCGCCAGAAGAGTTACTATGATAGCAAGCACCGTGACTTGGCTTTCGAGATCGGAGACCATGTTTACCTACGCGTCTCTCCAATGAAAGGCACTCGTCGCTTCGGTATCAAAGGGAAGCTTGCCCCTAGATACGTGGGTCCTTTCAAGATCATTCGCAAAAGAGGCGATCTCGCCTATCAACTTGAGCTTCCGTCCAACTTCGCAAATGTGCACGATGTGTTTCACGTGTCTTAGCTTCACAAGTGCTTCAAGACTCCTGAGCGCACCATCAACTTCGAAGACATTGATCTCCAAGAAGATTTGTCTTACCATGAGCATCCCGTTGCTATTCTTGAAGAAACCGAGCGCAAGACTCGCAACAAGTCTATCAAATTCCTGGAAGTGAAGTGGTCACACCATTCCGACCAAGAAGCCACCTGGAAACGCAAGGACCACCTTCGTTCTGAATATCCGGAGTTCTTTAAGTCCTAGATGTCGGGACGAGATCCTTTCGTAGTGGTGGAGTGTTGTAACACCCCGGATGTAACTTGCCATATTTGTAACTCCGACTCTTGCCTTTTGCGGCTTTAAGTTACGAGATTCCCTTCGGGGTTGGGTTTTGTCTTCGTTTTGCATTTTTTTCGTGTCATGCATTTCATATCATGTCATCATGTGCATCTCATTTGCATACATGTTTGTCTCATGCATCCGAGCATTTTACCCGTTGTCCGTTTTGCAATCCGACACTCCTACGTGCACCGGCATACCCCTCTTATCTCTTTTCGTGAGCGGGTGTTGAACGTTCTTGGAATGGACCGAGATTTGCCAACTGGCCTTAGTCCACCACCGGTAGACCGCCTGTCAAATTTCGTGCCAGTTGGAGTCCGTTTGATACTCCAACAGTTAACCGGGTAACCATGAAAGCCTCTTGTGTGTTGCAGCCCAACACCCCTCCAAAACGGCCCAATAACCCATCCAAACCACTTCCTTGTCCTCCGTCGTCGGATCACGATTGTGTGGGCGAACACTACACCTCATTTGGGCACTCCAAACTCCCTCTACCTATATAAATGCACCCCCCTCCAAATTCACGGTTGAAACCCAAGCCCCGCTCCCTCTCCGCCGCCGGACACGTCCGGTCCACACCGGACGAGTCACCGCCACCGCCCGTAGCCACTGGCATGCCGCCACGTGGCGTGCCACCGCCTCCCACCGCGATGGCCCGCGGGGCCCGACCGCGGCCCTCCAGGCCCGCTCCATGACCGTAGCTCCGTTTCATGCATATGATACATGAAAATGCTCATTGGGAGATGCTCTTCATTTCATTCCATTGAGGCATGCTTGTTTGAGTTCATCTGTGTGCCCTAATCATTGATGCAAGAGTGCTATAAAATGTTTACTGCTGCTACTTATCAGATTATGAAGTTTTGGCATTTTTGTCACATTTGATGTGTGCTTCATATGGGCATGAGCTCTACATGTGTTTTGAACTATGTCATGCCATCTTTACATGGGTGCTTGCCATGTATTTTTGTGATCTACGTTGTGGCTATCACAAGCATGCAAAGTAGCCTTCGTGATATTTCTGTTTTTAGGGACTTGGGATTTTGCTAAGTCCTTGTTCTACTGTTATTTTTATGCCATGTAAACATGATTCTACAGTGAGATGCATGCTTGTTTTGAGATGCTTCAGTAAGGATGTTTTGAACATATGGTTATGATCTATCCATCCATTCCCCTGTTTGCAATTATGGAGTTCCCTAGCATGTCTTAATCTTGCTCTACTTTTTCTATAAAATGTTCTTGGCAGATTGTTTACATGTTAATCAATTTTGCCATGGTTGTTGCTAGTGATGCATGCATGCTATGAACTTGCTATTACCATGATTAGCTTAACGAGCATGTCATATTGCTGTTGGTATGATTTTTTTTGTCATGCAAGGCTTTGTGATGAGTGGTTTGAGCTCGCAATGATGCCTTCATAATGCTGTTTATGCCATGCTCTGTTTTCTGCTAAGTCTGAAACTGTTAATAAAACTTGCTATGTTTACATGGGTGCCATCATATCTTCTGTGCCTTTTTGGCTCATGATCAGTAAGGGACTTTTGTTCTATGCATTCAGTAGATGCATGTCATGCCATTGGTTGATAAGATATGTTCCTGTAGCATGTTGTTTGCTTGCTCTAAACATTGCTTCATGATGTTATTTCTGGCATGTTAGTATTTTCACTAAGTCTGTGAAGCTGATATCTTTTGCACTTTTTCCATGCTTGTTTGAACCTTCTCTTTTGTGATTTAGCCATAGCTTAGTGTTCATGCTTTGTCAAGCATATTGAGTACATCACTTCCATATCACTTGTTGATATGTTGGAGTGCAGTAGCTTAGTTTCTTGTTGCATTCTAGATGGCATCGTGCTGTTAATCGCAGAATTGTGCCATTCTTGTTTTGCTTGCCATTTGCAAACCGTGCATCTGTTTCCGGCGATCTTTATATCGATTTCGACCGAAATCATCTCATCTTTCCAGCAGCACACTTGGTTTGCCAAGTTGATTCCTTGTCCATTATTTACCTTTCGAAGCACGCATATGCACTGCATACCATGTCTTGCATATCATGCCATGTTTTGCATCATGTTGCTTGTGCATTGCACCGTGATTGATTGTTGGTCCTTTGCTTCTGTTCTTGCCTTGGGTAGAGATGGGAGATGAGTACGTGATCGAGGAACCTGTTGAGTACGCTAACGAGGATCAAGATTTCGTCAACTCTGAGAACTTTGCAGGCAAGATGACCATACCCTCGAAATCACTTCTATCTTTGCTTGCTAGTTGTTTGCTCTATTGCTATGCCACGATACCTACCGCTTGCTATATCATGCCTCCCATATTGCGATGTCAAGCCTCTAACCGAGCTTTCCTAGCAAACCGTTGTTTGGCTATGTAACCGCTTTGCTCAACCCCTCTTATAGTGTTGCTAGTTGCAGGTGAAGTTGAAGCTTGCTCCATGTTGGTACATGGATATTTGTTGGGATATCATTATTATCTCGTATTTATTTTATGCATCTATATACATGGCAAAGGGTGGAAGGCTCGGCCTTATGCCTGGTGTTTTGTTCCACTCTTGCCGCCCTTGTTTCCGTCATACCGGTGTTATGTTCCTTGATTTTGCATTCCTTATGCGGTTGGGTGTTATGGGAACCCCTTGACAGTTTGCCTTGAATGAAACTCCTCCGGCAAGGCCCAACCTTGGTTTTACCATTTGCCACCTAAGCCTTTTCCCTTGGGTTACGCGGACTCAAGGGTCATCTTTATTTTAAACCCCCGGGCCAGTGCTCCTCTAAGTGTTGATCCAAAACAGAGCCACTTGCAGCGCCACCTCGGGGAAACTTGAGGGTTGGTTTTAGTTGTACGTAGTGTTCATCCGGTGTGCCCTGAGAATGAGATATGTGCAGCTCCTATCGGGATTTGTCGGCACATTGGGCGGCTTTGCTGGTCTTGTTTTACCATTGTCGAAATGTCTTGTAACCGGTATTCCGTGTCTGATCAGGTATTCCTGGGAGAAGGAATATCCTTCGTTGACCGTGAGAGCTTGTGATGGGCTAAGTTGGGACACCCCTGCAGCGTATGAACTTTCGAAAGACGTGCCCGCGGTTATGGGCAGATGTGAATTTGTTAATATCCGGTTGTAGAGAACTTGACACTTAACTTAATTAAAATGAATCAACCGCGTGGGTAGCTGTGATGGTCTCTTTTCGGCGGAGTCCAGGAAGAGAACACAATCTCGTGTTATGCTTGAACGTAAGTAGCTTCAGGATCACTTCTTGATCACTTTATAGCTTCTCGACCGTGCTTTGCTTCTCTTCTCGCTCTCTTTTGCGTATGTTAGCCACCATATATGCTTAGTGCTTGGCTGCAGCTCCACCTCACTACCCTTTCCTACCCTTAAGCTTAAATAGTCTTGATCGCGAGGGTGTGAGATTGCTGAGTCCCCGTGACTCACAGATACTTCCAAACAGATGCAGGTGCCGATGATGCTAGTGTAGGGGATGCTACCGAATTCAAGTGGGAGTTTGACGAGGATTCAGGTCGTTACTATGTTTCTTTTCCGGATGATCAGTGGAGGAGCCCAGTTGGGACGATCGTGGACCTAGCATTTGGGATGGTCTTTCTTTATTTTGGTTCTGTAGTTGGACCTTGATTGTTTTCTGGTTGATGTATGATATATTTTTGTATTGTGTGAAGTGGCGATTGTAAGCTGACTCTTTATCCCTTTCTTATTCAGTACATGGGATGTGTAAAGATTACCCCTCTTGCAACAGACCTACCATGCGGCTATGCCTCTAAGTCGTGCCCCGACATGTGGGAGATATAGCCGCATTGTGGGTGTTACAGCCTATATAATGATCATTGCCTGGATATCATCATAATTATTTGAAGTTCTATCAATTGCCCAACAGTAATTTGTTTACCCGTTGTATGCTGTTTTTCTCGAGAGAAGCAACTAGTGAAATCTACGGCCCCGGGTCTCTTCTTTATCATATTTGCCTTCGAGATCTATTTTTATTCACTTTTATTTTCAGATCTATTAATCCAAAAACCCAAAAATTCTTTCTGCAATTTTTATTTGTTTATTTTATCTCGCATTCCCACGAGATCTGTTTATCCAATATTCTATGATTTTATCTATCTTCTTACCCGGGAGGGATTAACAGCCCCTCTTTTATGTCGGGTTGCAAGTATTTGTTCTTTGTGTGCAGGTACCGTTCACGTAGTATTGCATGGTTCTCCTACTGGTTCGATAACCTTGATCTCATCACTGAGGGAAATACCTACCATATCTATGCTGCATTATCCCTTCCTTTTTGGGGAAATACCAACGTAGTTCAAGCCGCATCACGGATCTGGTGTTAGTTTCTTCAAAATGTGATTGAAGGGGCCACTTAGCAGGGACTTGTCCTTTTTGCTTGGTTTGTTCGCGGTTCAGTCACAAGGGATTAATTGCAATTATTGGGCGAGAGAAAATGGTCATTGTTGGAGAGTAAAAAAATTGTAACATAATCTTGATTCCTTACCTACCACAATTGAGCTTACCATGTATACACGAAGGGACGCCTCGGTTTCAAGAACCACATTACATCACCCCTGTCAGGTCTTTTCTCTCCACCACCACCACCTCTGTGAACCAGATTGCTGTTCCCACTAGAGCCACTAGAGATGGCAAAATTTGCTCTTGACCCTGAACAGTTCCTCCCGCCGGGTTTTGAGATCATCGACGGAGACGTGACGCCTCTCCCACGAGCTTTCTATGGCCTTGCTATGGCTGCAGATCATCACCATCAATAGTTCGCTATTGCGATTGTCAAGCCGCCACCACTACCCAGACAACTTCTTCAGTTTCGCGAGCAGGTTAGTGATTTCGTGGTCATCCAGTCAAACAGAGATGTAGTTAGTGCACATGCTTGGATTGAAGGTGTTGGTTTGTTCAAGTTTCATAGTCCTGCTTTTAGGCATGCCAATATGGATCACCCGCCATATGATTAAGGCAATGGCTACTTCGTTATATTTGTTTCACATGATCAAGGCATCAATTTTAGATCTACTCAGGGCTTTCGTAGAGGTTGGGTTATAAATTTTGGTATCCTGCTGGATTATTGTAAAACTGAGTACATATCTGATGCGATTAGCACTTCCGAAAGGTTTCATCTCTGGCATCAGGATGACCAGCGTATGGTGTGCACCCTTGCATATGTGCCATTTCCTTTGTCCTGCGTATGACCATCTATGGGATCATGATGATCCCTTTGCGGTTCGACTGGAGGGATCGACATGCACAAAGAGCAGGGTCAGCAGAGAACACACGGTGTTTTTACCCAGGTTCGGGTCGCTGCAAAGCGTAAAACCCTACTCCTACTTTGTATATTGATTGTGTATATGTGTCCAGCTACAAGGAACGCATGTCCGGCAAGGTGCTCGGTATATGGAGGTACGCGGGTAGAATGGACAGGGTTTCGACCTTTTTTAAGGTAGCTATGGGCCTCCTTTTATAGACTAAGGTGTCACCACAATGGCATAATGGTAAATCTAAACTATAAATGGTGGCTACAGTGACAAATACCTAACTCTGGCGGGTTAGGACAAATGCATTTAATGCCCTGTGAGGTGTCTTGTGGATGGAGCTCTCCGACAAGGCTAGTCTCCCCTTCCGTGCGATTTTCCCATCTACCTTCTATTCCTTTGACATATCACTTCGAGGGGTGTCATCAAAGTTGTATCTTTAGAGGCAAGATGTCACATGCCCAGAGAAGTTTCACCTAAACTACCTGCCCGCTCGACACCTAACCAACAAGTAACAACCTGATCGATGAGGTGGAGCGGTGGCAAGATAGTGGGATTCTTGCCAGGCTCGCAGCTTGCAACGCTTGGATCTTGGCGGGTTCCCACAACAAGGTTCTTGTCGGGCTCTCGAGCTGTATCTTCAGCATTTCTTATCTCTGTCTTTTTAGATGTTTTTTGCTTCTTTGTAATTTGGTCTTATGTTTGTCTTTGCTTACCTCCGGCAAGACTTGCCATCGGGAAGGCTACTTCTGCCTGTGCATAAGTCTGCGCTATTAAGGAACCCATTCTTAATACACCGACATGTGCCCCTGTGCCTAGGACAAACACGCATGTGAGGCGTCATTTGCCTAGGCCCAAACAATACAAAGCACGCATGGCAGTAGAGAGGTGGATGAAAACGGCTGCTGCGGTGATGCGCCTATAAAAGGGCATCCACGCTGGATTGTAAAGAGACAGTCCCACTCCTTCCCTGTAAAAGGAATCTTCAGGGTCACTGCGCATTTACTTTCTTCCCTTCTAATATAGTAGTTTCCATCGCCTTCTTCCTTGCGCCCTCAGAACAGAGCACTCTACATCCATCCATCCTTCCTCGATCCCCCACTTCCAGAGCTATCCATCGCACCGAAAGCGAGTGAAGGCAAGGCTGAGAAGAGCCTTAGTGTAGACACGGAGGCCTTGGCAGAAGCTCGGAAGCAGCGTGCTGTCTTCGACCCCATCCTCACCAAGAGCATTCTTATCGAATGGTATGCTCATGTGGGGGAAGGAGATGAAAGCTCACTCTTCCACACATGTTCTTCCTGGATCCACCGAGAGCAGTACAAGCAAATACCGCTTCTTCACCACTTATTTCTACAGCGGGCTCTGTCCCCCTTTTTATGATTTCTTCAATGACATTATGCATACATATGGCTTCCACCTACTCGATTTCACGCCAAATACAATTACCTGCATGTCATTTTTTGTGCATCTTCGTGAAAGTTTTACAGGGGTGATTCCGTACACCACACTCTTCCGCCATTACTTCGTACCCTGCACTGAATCTGGAGAAGCCCTCTCTGGCTCCATCACTTGGATTCTCAGGTATGGAACAAAGGAAACATATCTTGAAGGGACATGACACAAGAAATGGGAAGAATGGCGGGAGGAGTGGTGCTCGATCAAGGATGACGGTTTCCGCCATTTTTGTTTGCTGCGGGAGGCCAAACCAGCTCATGGCGAAGACTGGAGTGACCTTGACAAGGATGACAAGAAGCTATCAATTGCCGTCACCAGAATCATGCGTCTCAGATCTGCCAAGCTCACTGTTGAAGCGGTTGGCACAGACTTCCTCCACTGCTGAATTGCCCCTCTACAGAACAGAAAGTGGCTGGCTTGGGAGTACAAGGACGTCACAGACATCTTGAGGCTGTATCCCAGACTGAATTATAATCTAATGATCCCGCAACACAATGCTTTGTGCGGCGCGCTATTCAGATCAGATGGCAAGATCAAATTGTTGGCAGGCATCATCCCCTTGTGCAACAACTTTACCTTGACTGCAATCATTCCATGATGCCAGAGTGCAATGCACATGCAGTTGTTGCAGATTGGGCAGAGCTGTCTAAAGATCGCGTGCAAGATTTCTTTGATACCCTCGTGGAAAGAGCGGTTAGAGAAAAGAAAGATCTCATCCATGACACCACCGAGGAGGAAATCCCCTACATTGCAAGTAGAGCAGAGGAAGCCCAGCTTGCCGCGGCGGCCGGTGAATTTGGTCACTTGGCGACCAAAACTAGCGAAGAAGAAGTATGGATGCCCGAAGAGGATCCTGCTGATGAAGGGGTGGTTGACGAGGAGCAAGGTGATGAAGTTGCTAGGAGTTCCTCTGGCAAGGGAACAACCGAGGAGCAACAACATGAAGAGCCGCCTGGTCTGCCAAGGAAACAACGTGTCCTCCGCAAGACTGGTTCCAGCAATCTATTACGTCCATCATCTTCGAGTAGTAAAGCTGCCAATAAGGGACTAGCCAGCAAGGCTTCACTATGGCAACGAGCTCAAAAGCAACCTGCACGATGCACAAGACAAACTGTTGCACCAACAATTGGAGCATCAAAGCCATCAAGTGCCGTTGTCGGTGTCAAAACTGGCCGATCTCGGGTAGGGCGTCCCGAGCTGTGCGTCTGAGGATCAAAGGTAACAAGAGACAAGGGAGACACGATGTTTACCTAGGTTCGGGCCCTCTTATTGGAGGTAAAACCGTACATCCTTCTTGATTATATTTGACGAGTATAGGGGTTACAAGAGTTGATCTACCTCAAGATCATAATGGGTAAACCCTAGATGTCTAGCCTGTATAAATTCTGATAGCCTCTACAGACTAAACCTATGGTTTATATAGACATCAGAGGGGCCTGGGTTTGTACAGAGTGGGTTTACAGAGAAAGGAAAATACACATCTGAATATTTAAACTTGCTATCCATGCAAAGAAGAGTCCCATCCGGACACGAGGGGAATGTCTTCTGCCTTGTATCTTCATGGCCCATCAGTCCGGCCCATATAAAATAGCCCAGACACCCGAGGACCCCTTAGTCCAGGACTCCCTCAGTAGCCCCTAAACCAGCCTTCAATGACGATGTGATCGGCATGCAGATTGTCTTCGGCATGTGCACGACTCCTTGGGAATAGACTAATTTTAAGGCTAGTGGGGGCGTTTGATATTCACTGCCTATATAAGCGGATAAAGATCCATCTTTTTACCCCACGCCTTCTTCCTTCCTTAGCCTTCCCACCCCGAGCTCCAGTGCCCAAATTTCCACCTTTCCACCGCCCAATCCTTGCAACCATGTCCCGATCCGGCACTCAAGGAAAGTGGGTGGCGTCCTCCATCACATAGAAGGACATTAGGGAACTCCGGGAGGCGAGGTATTTGACCGCGGAAATCGCACACAGGCTCCCGGCCAAAGAGCAAATCATCCCCACTCCAGAGCCCGGCGAGAGGGTCATGTTCATCCCTCACTTTCTCCACGGCCTAGGGTTTCCACTTCACGCTTTTGTCCGCGCTCTAATGTTCTATTACAGGCTAGATTTCCATGATCTAGCCCCAAACTCCTTCCTTCAGATCTCGGCGTTCATCATCGTGTGTGAGGTGCTCCTCCGTATTCCCCACATTTCGGCCTGTGGATCAAAGTCTTCAATGTGAAGCCGAATGTGGTTGACGGGCAGCACGCAGACTGCGGCGGCGCCATGGTGAGCAAACTCCCCAACACCACTTGAACCAAAGGAGCCTTCATGGAGACCGTGAAGGTGTGGCAGCAGGAGTGGTTCTACATCACCGAGCCCCGCGGTACCAAATGGGCAGCCGCCCCTGAATTTAGATCTGGACCCCCCTATGCGGCTCACGTCTTGGACCAACAAGGGTCTGGACTGGGGTCGACCGACAAAGTGATGACGCTGCAAAAGGGCATCAAGGGTATTATAAAGAAGCACCAGTCTCACCAACGTGATTCAGGTGATGCTCTTCCCCCGGATCCTCCCGTGCCAACGCCGACCTCTCCGCATGTGGAATTTCAATCCAGACGGCACGCAAACCCTGCAACGCTTCTTCGGTACAACACATGAAGAGATCTGGAAAATGATTTTTAAAGCCCAGAAGTCATGGCCGGAGAAGACCGAAGACATTGGTCTCGATAGCGCACATCCGGCTACTGAGGTAAGCTTCTTACCTTCGAACATAGTTTCATTCCATAAGTCAAAGGATATACTGAAATGCCCATTGCTTTATTCAGGGCTGGATAGCAAAGGCGGAGCGGATCAGGTGTCCGGCGCCGCTACCTGAAAACCCAGCCAATCCTCTATTAACAAGGATGCTGGTCCCCGCGCCTTATGAGGCGCCGGAGAAGAAGGCCAAGAAGGAGAGCAAGGTGGCCAAAGGTGGCCTTCATCATGAAGGTACTTCGGACTCTATGTCCGGAGATACCGAAGCTCTCTCCTCCCATGAGGGATATGGAGATGATGAGGAGGAGGAAGAAGAGAGCAATTCTCCCCCTAAGGGGAGGAAGAAGAAGAGGGAGGAGTCTACAGACCCAGGAGTGTAGGCGTCTAAGAGGGAGAAAATAACCCTCTCGGACGGTTCGGATTCAGATGCCTAAGCCCCCCCACGAATGGCACCCCAGCTCGAAGCCCCTAGCAGCATCATATGTACCCAAGGACACTATACGTTTGTCCAGTTTTTATGATTGTAGTTCTAACATCTTTGGGTCGTGTGGCTCAGTCCGGCCCGCGATCTTCCCCAATCATCGTCTTCGTAGAATTCACTGGAGCCAGGGATGTTGGAGAGCGAGACACCTCCGCGAGCCTTGTAACAACCCCAAAATTGGGTTATCAATTTTTGTGCTATTATTCTTTCCTGGCAACCATTTTTCAAATTTTTTTCTCCTGAGTTTGCTGGATGACTCTGAGAATTCTTGCCATTTCCAACCATTTAAAACTTTGCTCATGTCTTTGTCAGTGGGCAAGACTTCATTTGCATCATCTCAAACCCTCTCAAACCCTAATTCCAAATTTTTGGAATTTGAATGTGGCCTTTGTGAATAAAAAGGGACCACCATGTTCCTTGATCTGTTGACCATCCCAACTATTCCAAGAGACCCTCCTATCCTCCTAACCCTTGGATATGCAAAAATATTGCCAAGTCCCATGTAATATTTTTGAATTATGAATTATTCCTTTTCTTGGATTTATGAGGAATAAAATCCAAAGGCATAGCTAGCCCTCTCCTAAATTCATGAAATTTTGTGGAGATGATATTTGTGCCTAATCCAAGTTCTGGCAAAATTATTGGCCATAATTAAATAAGGAAAATTGCCTTTTCTTATTTAATGCCAATATTTCATTTCTGCCACTTCCTAAAGGAACTAATATTTTTATAGCGGAGAAAATTCCCACATAAATTGTGGAGCTTGTCCTTGGTATATAATCACTAGTTCCATCCTTATCTCATGTTCCTCAGTTCAAAAATTGGGCACGTGATCCAATGCAAGTTTCTGCCTTCTCTGAAATTTGGCAAAGGAAGTGCTTTATTCCTAGTTCCAATTGAGCTGCAATTTGGCAGGGTGATTAACATTGATAAATCACCAATGGATACAAAAAAATCAGCTCCATTCCTTCATCCTATCTCCCTGTGCAATTTTCGCAAGTTTTTATGCAGAATAAATACCTGTGAAGGAAGTACCATTTTGGCAAGTCCATTTGGTATGAAATTTTTACAGCATCATTATATTCCCAAATCGTCAAGCTTTGACAAGTATTAGCCCAATCCATCACTCCTAGTGAGTGCTTCTTCATCATTTGGTTCCTGGATCAGATTTGGTAGTTGCACTGCAACTATATTAAATCTTTGTTCTAATGACCTCATAATTCCCAGGACCGTAGTACTTGTTACCCTAAGCCTCCCGAACATCAAGTTTACCTCTTAACATCTATGGTTTAATCTCTAGAGTGTGGCCAAGTTTGCAACAGCAAACTTGTGAAGCTTGGTTCTCTCTGATCCATGTACCTCTGCTTGTCTCATTGCCATGGTTTTAATGGACCTTGGGAGGACTTACCTGATGACATCGTTTGGCATGAAGTAGGCGACCAGAGCGTGCGTTGTCCATGGTGACCACGGGCAATGCCGGACAAAACGGTGGTCTAGCCACTGTTGGTGACGGTAGAGCTGCTCTGGCTAGTTCTGGCTTGTCCCCGAGTGTCAAACAGCTCAGCATCCTCATCGTCGTTCCCCTGGACCCCTCTATCCCTCCGTCTTCTTCTCAGGCGCGCCGTTCCAATGGCCGCACAGTGCACGCCTATGAGCTCATCACCTTCCTCGCTCCTGTCCTCTTCCTCCTCTCGTCTCCGAGCACTGCTCGTCTCCGTGACCCTCTGGCGCTCGTCTGCTTTCCCCTCGTCGCCTTCCCGTGCCCCCCCACGTGAGCCCTACGGCTGGCAGAGCCTCGGTCGGGCTCACTCGGTGGAGCCCGGCACAGCTGCTCCTCGCCCGGCTATTAATAGCCTGCCCGAGCCCTGATGCGTCTCCATCGTATCTATAATTTTTGATTGTTCAATGCCAATATTATACAACTTTCATATACTTTTGGCAACTTTTTATACTATTTTTGGGACTAACATACTGATCCAGTGCCCAGTGCTAGTTCCTGTTTGTTGCATGTTTTTTCTTTAACGAAAAATCCATATCAAACGGAGTCCAAATGGGATAAAAACTGACAGAGATTTTTTTGGAATATATGTGATTTTTGGGAAGAAGAATCAACGTGAGACGATGCCCGAGGGGGGCACGAGGCAGGGGGTCAGGCGCACCCTGGGCCCTCGTGGCCACCCCGTAAGGCGGTTGGTGCCGTTCTTTCGCCACAAGAAAGCCAATATCCAGATTAAGAAACAGTGAAAGGGCATAATCAGGGAACACAGAAACAGAGAGAGACAGAGATACATATCCAATCTCGGAGGGGCTCTCACCCCTCCCATGCCATGGAAGCCAAGGACCAGAGGGGAAACCCTTCTCCCATCTAGGGAGAAGGTCAAGGAAGAAGAAGAAGAAGAAGAAGAAGAAGAAGGGGGGCTCTCTCCCCCTCTCTCCCGGTGGCGCAGGAACGCCGTCGGGGCCATCATCGTGTGACGGTGATCTACACCCACACCTCCGTCATCTTCACCAACATCTTCATCACCTTCCCCCATCTATCTACAATGGTCCACTCTCCCGCAACCCCCTGTACCCTCTACTTGAACATGGTGCTTTATGCTTCATATTATTATCCAATGATGTGTTGCCATCCTATGATGTCTGAGTAGATTTTCGTTGTCCTATCAGTAATTGGTGAATTGCTATGATTGGTTTAATTTGCTTGTGGTTATGTTGCTGTCCTTTGGTGCCCATCATAAGAACGCGCGCGTGGATCACACCATAGGGTTAGTTGTATGTTGATAGGACTATGTATTGGAGGGCAAGAGTGACAGAAGCTTCAACCTAGCATAAAAATTGATGGATACAGGATTGAAGGGGGACCAATATATCTTAATGCTATGGTTGGGTTTTACCTTAATGAACGTTAGTAGTTGTGGATGCTTGCTAATAGTTCCAATCATAAGTGCATAGAATTCCAAGCCAGGGATGACATGCTAGCAGTGGCCTCTCCCACATAAAACTTGCTATCGGTCTAGTAAAGTAGTCAATTGCTTAGGGACAAATTCGCAATTCTTACCACCACTTTTCCACATTCTCTATACTAACTTTATTGCTTCTTTACCTAAAACAGCCCCTAGTTTTTATTTACATGATCTTTATATTCTTGCAAACCTATCCCGTTACACCTACAAAGTACTTCTAGTTTTATACTTGTTCTAGGTAAAGCGAACATCAAGCTTGCGTAGACTTGTATCGGTGGTCGATAAAACTTGAGGGAATATTTGTTCTACCTTTAGCTCCTCGTTGGGTTCGACACTCTTACTTATCGAAAGGGGCTATAATTGATACCTTATACTTGTGGGTTATCAAGACCTTTTTCTGGCGCCGTTACCGGGGAGTTATAGCGTGGGGTGAATATTCTCGTGTGTGCTTGTTTGCTTTATCACTAAGTAATTTCTATTTTCTGTTCTAAGTTGTTCTCTATCATTAGTTATGGAAAGGAAACGCAAAATACCAAAAATAGTTGTACCTACTACACCAATGGTTGAAGAATCACTCATAATCTATCACACTCCTGAAGCTTTTTACTTGGATCATCTTCGATCCCTATGTGCTCGTGCTGAAACCCCAACTAGCTTAGTTGAGGGAAAATCTTTAGATGATCATGCTTGTTATGTGCAACACCGCTTATCTCAAAAGGGAAACTTTTACTGGATCAAATTCATCGTTTGCAATGCTATGCTTGGAATTTATGTGAAATGTATGATTTTACTTGTTGTTCTAAAGAACCTAAGAAACACCTTCCCTACCAATGTGAGTTTAGTGATAATGGAATCGTATCTTCATATGCTAAGGGTGTTTATAATTACTATGATGTTCAACAAATTGAAGAATTTGTTGCTTTTAAGGGTGCTTATGAAATTGCTTCATTGATTGGAAAGTATGATGCTACTCTTTACAAATCTGAAATTTTTTCCATACTTCAATATTGTTATGATAATTATGCTTCTAATGCCTAGGTTAAACGATATATTGAGGACTCCTCCGCTGTCCAAGAAGAGACTAATATTTTGCAGGATTCTATGGGAGAAGGAATTGATGAAACTGTGGGCTCATTGGATGAAAAAGATGATGAGGAGAGCGAAGAACAAAAGGAGGAAGAGCGGATTAGCTACCCATGCCCACCTTCTAATGAGAGTAACTCTTCAACTCATACATTGTTTAATTTCCCTTCGTGCTTACCGAAGGATGATTGCTATGATGATTGTTATGATCCCATTGATTCTTTTGAAATATCCCTTTTTGATGACGCTTGCTATGCTTGTGGCCAAGATGCTAATATGAATTATGCTTATGGAGATGAACTTTCTATAGTTCCTTATGTTAAACATGAAATTGTTGCTATTTCACCCACGCATGATAGTCCTATTATCTTTTTGAATTCTCCCGACTACACTATATCGGAGAAGTTTGCCCTTATTAAGGATTATATTGATGGGTTTCATCTTATCGTTGCACATGATAATTTTGATAGATATAATATTCATGGGCTTGCTGCTCCTACTTGCAATTATTATGAGAGAGGAACTATATCTCCACCTCTCTATGTTTCCCACACGATAAAATTGCAAGAAATTGTTTATACTATGCATTGGCCTTTACTATGTGTCGTGGAATTGTCACGACAGATGTCCTAGCGTGAGGACTTAGTCGTGAGGCCAACACATCTATGTAGTAGCTTGAAGGGGTTGGTCGGAATCGAGAGACACAAGGTCTTACCCAGGTTCGGCCCCTCACGGTGGAGGAAAAAGCCTACATCCTGCTTCATTGATATTGATGATGATAATCACGATAACAAAGGCGCTCTATCTCGAGAGCTCTTGAGGTTTCTGTCTAAACCTAACTTGTCTCACATGTGGAACCTGTCCCTCTTGGGGTGCCCTCTCCCTCCTTATATATGTTGAACGAGCGGCTTACATGACTAGTCCTATTAGGATTAGGATTACTCTATGACAAGTGGAGTCTTAGTCTTGGTTCCTTTGTAAGGTAATATTCCTTATGCTTTCCTTTTAAGCCGGCCTACCATAATGTAAGCTGGCCTTCCTTGAACCGCCTACTGGGCCTCCGGGTCTTGTCACTCCTCTAACCCGCTGGCCGGGTCATCAGTGAGTGGAGAGATCCGGGCGGGTCACTTAGCGAGTCGCCAAGTCAGAGCGGGTTACCAGTGAGTCGCCAAGTCCGGCCGGGTCATACATCCAACTAGGTCATACCGCGGGGTATATAACCGACATTAGCCCCCAGTTTAATTTGGATTTATCCATGTTAAACTGATCCATCAAAATAAACACAAGAACAAATTTGACAGGTTGTGCTCCGGGTTAAAAAATTCTTGTAAGCCGGCACCTGATCATTGTTAAGTCCTTGTCATTTCCTTGTTGATATCTACATGTCCATGATCTCATAGCAAATCTCCCTTAGGAGATATGTTTTGACTATGTCAATGTAAAAAATCCAGATACTTCTTTGGAGAAATCCGGGTTAATAGGCCAGCTTCAGAATCAATTTACTGACATTCGTCTCTTGTAGAGAAATATTGTAAGAAATAATCCACTTGAGTCAGCTTCCAAAGCGCTGGCTTAAAAAATATAGGTCTTGAAATACTCATCTGATTTTCTACCGGTTTAAAGATATAGATCTTGCCGAGTTATAATTTCCAAAATCTCCGGGTTATAAACACATGATGCCGAGTCATAATTGTTACCGGCGCCGGGTCATAATTGTTGTAAATACTGGGTCAATCTGGTTTTCTCAGAACTGAGAATTTAATGATTTTTCTCCTTTCTACCCATATTACCTATAGCACACAAGTGCCGAGTTGTCATGCTTGTGGCAACCTGGGACTTGTAATTGCCTAATGCCCATAAAAACTTTAACCAGTATAGCTCCCAACGGCCGGGTAATTATGCAATAATGAGCAGGGACTTTGTAGATATGATCATGTAGACTTTGAACAGCAACGTGTAGCCCCCAAGGGCCGGCTCAGTACGATAATATGAGCTGGCACTTTATATATACTTCTTCGAAAAGAACATCATATGATGTAACCCCCATCATGGGGATTGAACCCACGTCCACAAGGTTAAGAGCTTTGTGCTTTAGCAACTGAGCAGTGGACCCTTCAATATAATGAAATAAAATTTGTATACCTTGAATTGTTGACAGGAGCAATTGGTAGCCCCCAAGGGCCGGCTCATTATGATGTAATGAGTCGGGTCTTCAATAAGGCTAGTAAAATGACTTTGCATTAGCCCCCAAGTGTCATGGTGCATGCTTGCAGCAACATGAGACTTGCATATTTGATGTAATCTCAACTTGAATAATGTAGCCCCCAAGTGCCGGGTTGTAAGCCTGCAGCGACTTGGGACTATTCCTTCCATTGTAGAATAAATCATATCCATTGATAAAAAAATAGCCATTGCGCTAAAGTGAATTTTAAAACCTCAATCATAATATTGGCTATTGATAACCATAATAAAAATCCAGCCATGTTGGCTATTAAAGATTTGACTAATGTAATCCGGTTTGAAAAACCGGTTCCTGTGATATTGAATCATACTGCCGGTTTAGGATACCTGTGCAGTAAGGGTGATAACCCAATCTTTAGAAGCCAAAAAAATTCCAAATGTTTATGATTGTCATATATGGCGACTTATCATCCAAAGTCAAGCCGGGTTAATCGAAACCACATCTATGCTTCAGATATGAACAAAAAGTTTCAAGAAAAACCCAAAAGACTATTTTCAAAAAACTTCAGCAAAATAGAAAGGAGAATTTGAGGCTTCTGATTCGAATACGATCATGTAGCCCCCAGTGGCTTTGGCGTTGCACCGATCAAGAGGGTACTGATAGCTATGTTCTCTTTGGTTTGAATACGACCTATGTTTGAATAGGAAGCCCCCAAATAATCTTGAGAGGTTTTTAACGACCCTGATCTGAATACTATCCAAGTCGGACCCAAAAGGGGTTAAGGTATGATTCGAATACGATCAAGAAGCCCCCTAGTGGGTTTGGCATTGTGCCGATCAAGAGGGTACCGACAACTATGTTCTCTTTGGTTCGAATACGACCTATGTTTGAACAGGAAGCCCCAAGTGACCATATAAGCTTTGGCATTGCGCCGATCAAAAGGGTACCGACAGCTATGCTCGATGAGCAGGAGGCCCCCAAGTGACCATAATAAGATAAGCCGTAAGGCAAGATAATTACAGAGCTTTGTGGGAGACAGATTTCCCTTGAGCCGGATTTTGAACCAGAATCCTTCTTTTTAAGCCGGGAATCTTCTGATGGCCTTTAAATATTCGCCAATAAAACAGTAGACTCCGGGGCCGGGTTATTTTTTCCCTTCAATGACCCGGTGTTCTTGAATTCACTAGAACCGGCCAATTCTGCCGAGTCATGTCATTGTAGCCCCGAGTCTTAAAACGACTCGAGTTGTCTTGAGATTCTCCATATTTGACCGTGATATAAACCAGTATGAGTCATTTAACAACTCAGTGATATAATAGTCCCCTTTGCAGTAGACAACTTGTCCAGTATTGGAAAACTTGCAAGCCAGAGTAATTTCTCTTTTAAAGAAAACAATATATAACATAAAAATATACCGGATGGATTTCACCTGATACTTCAGGCCAGTAATTATCCACATTGGAGTTGATGATCACCATGGTGAAGCTGAAATTAACCGCAGCTGAGTCGGCCGCGGGAACAGAGAGATGAACCGGCCACGACATTGTAAGTCGGTGCGGACGGGCAGGTTGTCCTCCTTGTTGTAAGCCGGCGCGGATGGGCGAGTCGTCCGTGGCATTGTAAGCCGATGCGGTTGCCAGATACGGCCACATCATTTGAAAACGGCCCGGACACAGGCGGGAAAAACATGGACACGGACGATGAGTTAGTCACACGTGCGGATGTAGCGGGGGCGGCGACTTGCACAAATAATGCTTGTGCGCATCGTTTTGTATGGAATAATGATCATGCGAAAAAATATCATAAACCAGAGTAATTGTTCTCAAACAATTTAATATGTGCTTATAATATATAGAAAAGATAGCACGTGACATATTTGGACGATAGATAATTTCCATGTGATTTACTGTCCATCAAAATGTCTGCGAGCGATGTAACAACGAAGTTGGTACTGTGTGGGAGTCTGTCTTAACAATCTGTTCTTCGTCGGGTAAAACGGCCGCCTCAACTCGTTTGACATGCGTGCGGCTATTAGTATTGAATGGCACAAATTGATGATCACTTGTGTAGCATTTTTTCTTGATCCTTGCATGAAGTAATGGCCGGTGCTCGGCGGAGTTTATAGAGGAAACGTCTGACCATAGCTGCTGCCCTTTGACTCCACTTGCAGTCTTGATCTTAAAACAGTGTAACGACAACCGCCAGCTTAATTGAATTTAATTAGTCTCTGCTGTGAGGGCACGCTGGGAGCGGCGACTTGGCCACTGTTGAACACTGAATCCCGCTGTACATTCCTTTAGATAGGTGCTCATTCTTTTTTTAGTTTTGTCAGAATATAAACTTGCAATGAGGACGAGGAGGACGGCAAGGCCGTAGAAACGAGGTCGACCCGAGGCGGCTTCCGGCGCAAAAAGCGTTTATTTCTTTTTAACCCGTAAAACCAACAGCAACGCCAGATTTGAATCATAGCTTAACCAGAACGCACGGCGGCAGCTGATGATTGAGGTCCTGGTGATACTCATCACAATGGGTGGCGAGTCAGAAAGATGCCGTCCGAGGACAGCTCAGGAGGCCGGGCAAGGCCGCAGCGGTGCAACGTCGGCGACACGGCGGTCCGACGTAGCTGCTGATGCCAAGGCCCGCGGCGGCGGGAGAACTCAAAGGCAAGGGGTGCTCCTCGAGGGAGGGCCGTGGTGGTCTTGAGTGTTCGCGTGATGATGCGGTCGGGCACACGGGCGCAGCAGTAGGCAGAGCCGGCCGGCGATTTGAAGTGGAGATGAGCTTCGGCGGCCCTCGACCGGGGCGGCTCACAGCGCCAAAGCAGAGGCTGTTCACAGGCAGCGTGAGGGCGGCTCGACGCCCGATGGCAGAGCAGCGTGAGGTCTGGTTTTGGCAGACCCAGCAGAAAAGGCGAGGCGCGCTCGGACATGCGGCGGCTCGGATCAGAGGCCGTGAGGGCAAGTCAGCGAAGCAAAAACGAGGCCATAGCGGCTTAAGGCAGGTGGCTATTTGCAGAGGCTGTAGCGACGGAGGTCCGCCAACGACGAGGTCGCAGCAGCGATGGAGCCTGCGTCCATGTTCACTTCCAGGTCGTGAATTCTCTTTTTGACAGTGGTTGATCTCCAGCGGCTACTCTTCAAGGTGATGGTCGTGCATGTGCTTGCTTCATCCAAAACAGCCAACGCATATGTACTAATAATATAGTTGACCCTTCACTTGTTCCTCACTCCGTGTGGATAACAGTACACCTTTTATTAGAAAAATAGTCCTACTACCGATCAACTGTAGCAGTAGCTCTATCCGTCTGTTTTATAGGCTTGACTTGGGACTTGACTCCAGCCCACACACGCGCGTGTTGACACGGATTGGTACGACATATGTGGCATATGGCGGCTGTAGTTGAATTCCTGTCGGACTAAGCGACGCGTGGCAGCAGCAACAACATCAGATTCCATCCTGGATCGCGTAGGTCATGTACCATGACTATGAATTTTTTCCCTGAGCTGATTTTTCTCACCACAGAATTTTTCTATCTCAAGCGATGAATTTGGAAAGACAACCTTTGTTGTTGCTGGATTTTTCCTTCTTTTCAATCTCCTCTGATGAACTCGTAGTCGATGTGAGGACTGGCTATAAAACGGTCTCGGCAGATCAATCATGTGTGGGCTGCTATGAATTTTCTTCAGGAGCAGTCGCCACCATCAACACACAAATCAGCAACTTGCGGGCAAGTCTTGTCTCGGCTTTTGGTTGTTGTACAGATCGAATATGCTAATTCCTCTTGATCTTCATCTCGTATATGTCATTCCGTCTGCTTGCCATGGAGGCGACGTAGATCCTTTAAATCCGGTTCTTCTCTATCTGGAAAATGTGAACTTCTCGAATTCTAGAAAAGATCGCTCCAAAAACTCAACACCACCTTGCGCAGGCTTTACGGTGGGCGCCAACAACTGTCGTGGAATTGTCACGGTAGATGTCCTAGTGTGAGGACTTAGTCGTGAGGCCAACGCATCTATGTAGTAGCCTGAAGGGGTTGGTCGGAATCGAGAGATGCAAGGTTTTACCCAGGTTCGGCCCCTCACGATGGAGGTAAAAGCCTACATCCTGCATCATTGATATTGATGATGATAATCACGATAACAAAGGCGCTCTATCTTGAGAGCTCTTGAGTTGTCTGTCTAAACCTAACTTGTCTCACCTGTGTGAACTTGTCCCTCTTGGGATGCCCTGCCCCTCCTTTTATATGTTGAAGGGGCGGCTTACATGACTAGTTCTATTAGGATTAAAATTACTCTATTACAAGTGGAGTCCTAGTCTTGCTTCCTTTGTAAGGAAATATTCCTTATGCTTTCCTTTTAATCCGGCCTTCCTTGAACCGCCTATTGGGCCTCCGGGTCTTGTCACTCCTCTAACCTGCTGGCCGGGTCATCAGTGAGTGGAGAGATCCGGGCGGGTCACTTAGTGAGTCGCCAAGTCAGGGCGGGTCACCAGTGAGTTGCCATGTCCAGCCGGGTCATACTGCGGGGTATATCCCCGACACTATGTGTGCATGAATTGTTCTTATATGACTTGCCGATGCATAGGAAGAGAGTTAGACTTCGCTGTTGCATGATATATGTTACTTTGTGCTCACTACTAAATCACAAATAATTGTCAATTAAAATTGGCTTTGATATACCTTGGGATCCGGGTGGATTCATTATGTAACACCCTGGATGTAATTTACCTAATATGTACTCCAACTCTTGCCGTTTCCAGCGCTAAGTTATTTTTATTTCCTCGGGTTCGGGTTTTTGTCTCCGTGTGTTGTTGTCGTTGTCATGCATCTCATATCATGTCATCATGTGCATTGCATTTGCATACGTGTTCGTCTCATGCATCCGAGCATTTTTCCCGTTGTCCGTATTGCATTCCGGCGCTCCTATCTCCTCCGGTGGTCCTTTCTACCTTCCTTCCGTGTGTGGGGGTTAAACATTTCCGGATTGGACCGAGACTTGCCAAGCGGCCTTGATTTACTATCGGTAGACCGCCTGTCAAGTTTCGTATCATTTGGACTTCGTTTGATGCTCCAACGGTTAACCGAGGGACCGAGAAGGCCTCGTGTGTGTTGCAGCACAACACCCCTCCAATTTGGCCCAAAACCCTCTCCATCATCTAGAGCGTTCGATCACGATCGCGTGGCCGAAAACCGCACCTCATTTGGACTCTCCTAGCTCCCCCTATGCCTATATATAGGTCTCTCCCTGAAATTTCGGATCTCTCCCCCCGAAACCCTAGCCTCCGTCTTCCTCTCCGCCGGACAACGTCCGCCGGCGCCGGACGTGTCCGGTTCCACCCCCGCTGCCACGTGGCACGCCCCCATTGGCCCGCGCCTCGCGCCTACTTCGTCACCGCCGCCGGCCCGGGAGGCCCAGGTCGGGCCCCCGAGGCCCATCGCCCGTGCCCCGCCGCCTGGCAGCAGGCGCCGCCCGAGCACGCCCGCGGCCGCCGCCTTTCCTCCACGCCGGCGAGCTCGCCGCCCGGCTGGCCCCGGCGACCTCCGCCGCCCCGCCGCGGCACCAACTCCGACCACCACCACCGCACCCCGGCGCGCCTCGCCCTCACCTCGCCGGCCCCGGATCCGGCGACCCGGCCCCCTCTCCGGCGACCTCCACCTCTTCCCCGACGAACTCCGGCGAGCAACAGTGTTTCCGGCCAACCTCGACTTCCGCGCCGATTCGGATCTAGATCTGGGATATTTTCTCTCGGTTGACTTTCTCCCGAAACCCTAGAAAATTTGCATTTTTCATCATGCCATATCTCCGCATCCGTAGCTTCGTTTTGGGCGTGTAGCATATCAAAATGTTCGACTCAGAGAGTACATCATTTCATCTCCTTGCATTATTTTCATTTGAGCTCATCTTAATGCCCGAAATGCTGTTGAAAGAGAGCTATTTGAGTTAATTGTCAGATCTGCTGCACCAAATAGCTATTTGTCATTTTTGCCATGATTAATGTGTGCATGATATGCTCCTGAGCTCTACATGAGTTTTGTTATATGCTTTGCCATCTTTACAAAGTTGCTATCCATGTATTTTTGTGATGTGTTTGGTGACTAGCACAAGCTTGCAAAGTGGTGCATTCGTTAATGCTGATTTCAGGGACTTAGAATTTCTCCAAGTCCTTGATCTGTTTTCATCAATATGCCATATGTTCATGTTGTTTCCTAGTGATCCGTGCCTCTTTTGAGGATGATCAGTACGGATGATTTGTTAATGTTGTGATGCTCTATCCATCCGTATCTTTGTTTGGAATTATGGAGCACCCTAGCTTGAGTCAATCAAGCTCTACTTTTGCTATTTCATAATTCCTGGCAGATTGTCTACTTGTTAGCGATTTTGCTGAGGATGTTGTTGTTGATCCGTGCATGCTATGTTGTTGTTCTTGCCATGTCTTGCTTATACAATGTGTATTCTTGATGGGTGTATTCTTAGATTGTCATGCGATGCTCTATAGTGAGTGCATCGAGCTCGTAAACATGCCTACTCGTTAACAGATTTGAATGCTCCAATTTTTCTCTTAAGTCTGTAACCTGATTTTGTTTTTTCCATGTTCACATACTTGCAATTGCATTCTCTGATCCCTTTTGGCTCAAGATCACTAAGGGACTTTTGTTAAGCTCTTTGAGTAGCTCCATGCCATGCCTTGCTTTGCTATGTTAAGTTCATGTAGCATATAGTTTTATGCTCCAAAGTGTGCTACCTGATCTGAAATTCCAGGCTTGTGTTAATTTCACTAAGTCTGAAACCTGTTTATCAATTGCACTTTTGCCATGCTTGTTTGAACCTGTTAATGGATGAATTGGCCATAGCTCAGTGTTCATCTTTTGTCAAGCATCATGAGTGGATCCCTGCCATGTATTTTGTTGCCATGTTTGAGTGCTGTAGCATATTTATCTTGATGCATTTAGATGGCTACTTGCTGTTTATCGCAGACCGGTGCCATATTTGTTTTGCTTGCCATTTCCAAACCGTGCATCCGATTCCGGTGATCTTTATATCGATTTCAACCGAAATCACCTCACCTTTCCAGTGACACTCTTGGATTTCAAATTTGAGGCCAGGTTCATTATTTCCTTGTCAAATCTTGCATATGCATCACATATCGCATCCCGCATAGCATACCATGTTTGCATCATGTTGTTTGAGCTTTGCACGTGGTTGATTATGTTCCTTTTTGCTTGTTTGTCTTGTTTGGGTAGAGCCGGGAGACGAGTTCACTAACGAGGAGCCCGTTGAGTTTGCTTTCGAGGATCCAGTCAACTCTGACAACTTTGCAGGCAAGATGATCATACCCTTGAAATCACTTCTATCTTTGCTTGCTAGATGCTCGCTCTTTTGCTATGCCTATGCTACGATGCCTACCACTTGCTTATCATGCCTCCCAAATTGCCATGTCAAACCTCTAACCCACCATGTCCTAGCAAACCATTGATTGGCTATGTTACCGCTTTGCTCAGCCCCTCTTATAGCGTTGCTAGCTGCGGGTGAAGATTGGAGATGGTTCCTTGTTGGAACATTATTTTATTGTTGGGATATCATTATATTTTCTTGTTATCTTAATTCATCTATATACTTGGTAAAGGGTGGAAGGCTCAGCCTTTTTGCCTAGTGTTTTGTTCCACTCTTGCCGCCCTAGTTTCCGTCATATCGGTGTTATGTTCCCGGATTTTGCGTTCCTTACGCGGTTGGGTAATAATGGGAACCCCTTGACAGTTCGCCTTGAATAAAACTCCTACAGCAATGCCCAACCTTGGTTTTACCATTTGCCACCTAGCCTCTTTTTCACTTCGGTTTCCGGAGCCCGAGGGCCATCTTATTTTAAACCCCCCTGGGCCAGTGCTCCTCTGAGTGTTGGTCCGACTGAGCTGCCTGTGGGGCCACCTCGAGGCAACTTGAGGTTTGGTTTTACTCGTAGCTAGTCTCATCTGAGTGTGCCCTGAGAGCGAGATATGTGCAGCTCCTATCGGGATTTGTCGGCACATTCGGGCGGTGTTGCTGGACTTGTTTTGTCTTTGTCGAAGTTGTCTTGTAGAACCGGGATGCCGAGTCTGATCGGAATGTCTCAGGAGAAGGTTTATCCTTCGTTGACCGTGAGAGCTTGTGATGGGTTAAGTTGGGACTCCCCTGCAGGGATTTGAACTTTCGAAAGCCGTGCCCGCGGTTATGGGCAGATGGGAATTTTTTAATGTCCGGTTGTAGATAACTTGAACCTTAACTTAATTAAAATAAATCAACTGTGTGTGTTACCGTGATGGTCTCTTCTCGATGGAGTCCGGGAAGTGAACACGGTGTTGGAGTAATGTTTGCCATAGGATGTTCTATAGTTATTCGTTCGTGCTTTGCCTTCTCTTCTTGCTCTCTTTTGCGAACAGGTTAGCCACCATATATGCTAATCGCTTGCTGCAGCTCCACATATTACGTTGCCTTACCTATAAGCTTAAATAGTCTTGATCGCGAGGGTGCGAGATTGCTGAGTCCCCGTGGCTCATAGATTACTTCCAAACCAGATGCAGGGCCCGATGACTCCGTTCCAGATGATGCACTTGAGCTCAAGTGGGAGTTCGACAAAGACTCACGCAGTTACGATGTGTCTTTCCCTGATGATCAGTAGTGGTGCCCAGTTGGGGCGATCGGGACCATGTCTCTTGTTGGGGTTGATCTTTTATTTTGGTACCGTAGTCGAACCATGAGTGATTGGATGATTGTAATGCTATTTATGTACTTTGTGTGACGTGGAGAGTGTAAGCCAACTATGTACCTTTCCCCTTATTATCTATTTACATGGGTTGTTGTGATGATTACCTTACTTGCGACATTGCTTTCAATGCGGTTATGCCTTTAAGTCGTGCTTCGACACGTAGGAGATATAGCCGCATTGAGGGCGTTACAAGTTGGTAATCAGAGCCTTCCCCGACCTTAGGAGCCCCACTGCTTGATCGAATTAGCTGCCGTTGTTGAGTCTAGAAAAAATGTTTTGAGTCATTTAGAAATTATATATCGGAGAGTTTAGGAATTATTTTTACTCCCCAGTCCCTTCATCGCTCTGGTAAGGCATTCTGACGTAGAGTTTTGACTCTTCTCTTCTCAAATTTCACTAAATTTTTTTTAGGATCACGCGGGTATCTTGGAATCGTTCCGATGGATTTGTGACGAGAACATTGTTCTTGGTGCCTCCTGTCATTTAGGGGTTGTGGTAGTGTCCCGGGGAGTTGAGCTCCGAGGTGTTTACGTCACAATTTTATCGTTGCAGTTCTGGAATACCTGAGTTTAGTTCGCCGACATCGAAAATCTCTTTTATGCAGTTGTTGGTGAGATAACCTCGACGCCACCCAGTACTGGGGCGGGAGTTCGGGAGTATTGCCATAACTTGTATAACAGATGCTTTTCGAAGGTTGAGGTAGACGATTTCCGAAGTTTTTCTCGGTTATGTGTTGAAGGATGGATACAACTGGATGTAGGATTTGCTAGATTTGGGTGAGATATTATGCTTCCCCTGTATCCCCAACACATGATTGCATAACCGGAAAGGTTCGGGAGTTTCATAGGTGGGAATTTTTGTAGTTCTAGTTCTTCTTCCATGGATACTTGGTTTGAGATTGGGTGATCCTTACCGAGTGTTCGTTCCTGCTCCGTACCTTGTTGATTTATTCCTCTACCTAAATTCTAAGTGGCTTCTCAATTTATGGATATGTGACCATTTCAATTGGAATGCATTCGTTCATTGTGTTCGGATGTGAAGACTATATGTTGCAATTTCAACCCGCTTGATTCAGCTTCAATTTTATCTGTCAATGTGCTAATGGATGTCAACCTCTTCAGGATGGCTCCTCCAACGCTCACGACTCTGAATCCTGAAACGCCACCACCACCTCCACCTCCGGAGGCATGGCAAGCTGTGATGGCCGCTACCAATGCAAACATGCAGTTGATCATGCAAATTCTTCAAGAGCGCAACCAAGCAAACCAAGGCAACCAAGGCAACCAAGGCAACAATCAGAATCACTTTGCTACACTCAACCAGTTCCTTGCTAACCAGCCAAAGACTTTCAGCAATTGTGTTGAGGCAACTGACTTTGATGATTGGCTCGTGGACTTGTGCAAGCATTTCGAGTGCAGTAACATCAGGCCTGAGGACTTTGTCAAGTTCTCTTCCTTCCAACTCAAAGACCAAGCTGTAGAATGGTTTCAGCAGTACAAAGATTCTAGAGGAGGCCGTGTGATTACCTGGGATGAATTCCGTCAAGACTTCAAAGCTCATCATATTCCTCAGAGCGTGGTTGAAAGCAAGCGTGAGGAATTCCGCAACCTGAAGCAAGGCTCTATGTCTGTCTATGACTACAACAAGTTGTTTCAGAAGCTCGCCCGCTTTGCTAAGCAGGACGTCCCTGACGAGAAGAGCGTGATATATCAGTTCAGGGGTGGTCTCAAAGAAGAAATCCAGCTAGCTCTTGTTCTCTTTGAACCCTTGAGGTACGATGAGTTCTACAACATGGCATTGAAGCAAGAGGCTGCTCAACTGAAGTGTGATGCTTCCAAGAAGCAAGTCAGAGATGCTACTCCTTCTTCCTCTACTCAAGTGTCTATGCAGCAGAAGTATTGGCTTCCTCCTCCTCCGTTCCATCAGCCGTATCCACAGAAGAGCAAAGGTGGCAGTGGATCTTCCCACCCACCCAACCCTGGCTTTCAGAACAAGACTTCGTCTCAAGCTTCAAGATCGAGTGCTCCGTATCACCGTCCGCTTTCAGAGGTCACGTGCAACAAGTGCCAACAGAAGGGTCACTATGCCAACAAATGCTTCAATCAGAGGCGTCTCCCTCCTCCTCCTCCTTTGAGATCGACAAGTACAGCTGTGGTCAAGCATAACCCCAAGTACGCCAAGGTCGACATGGTGAATGCAGCTCAGGCAGAGGACTCCTCAGATGTCATCATGGGTAACCTTCCTGTTAACGATATTCCAGCTAAAGTACTTTTTGACTCTGGTGCATCGCATTCCTTCATGTCATTCCCATTTGGATCGGAGAACAATTTTAGTACTAAGACTTTACCTAGAGCTTTGCAAGTCGTCTCGCCGGCTAAGCGTCTGAGTTCTAGTATGATGGTTCCGGATATTTCTATCATGATGGGTGATTTCAAGTTTCTGGCTTCTCCAATGGTTCTTGGTAACTCGGATATTGATTTTATTCTTGGAATGGACTGGCTTTCTAAGCACAAGGCTCAGCTTGATTGTGCAGCCAGGCAGATTCAATTGACTCATTCGTCTGAGGATGTAATTGTCTTTGCCGCTCGAGATAATACAATCCGTCTGTTTTCTCTCAATGAGAAGGGTGAACTGGATGCTATCTCTCAAATTCCAGTCGTCTGTGAATATCAAGACATCTTTCCAGAAGAGCTTCCAGGAATGCCTCCGCACCGGCCAGTTGAATTCGTCGATCTTGAGCCTGGCACGGAACCGGGTTGCAAACGTCCTTACAAGCTCGGACCTGAAGAGTTGAAGGAGCTGAAGAAGCAACTCGATATTCAAGAGAGAATGGGTCTCATCCGACCTAGTTCCTCTCGGTGGGGTTGTGGAGTTCTTTTTGTGAAGAAGAAGGATGGAACGGACCGACTTTGTGTTGACTACCGTCCATTGAACAAGAAGACTATCGAGAACAAATACCCACTTCCCAACATCAACGAGCTGTTCGAACAACTCAAAGGTGCCCAAGAATTCTCCAAGCTTGATCTCCGTATGGGTTATCACCAGATTCGAATCCGTGAGCAAGATATTCCCAAGACGGCTTTCAAAACAAGCTATGGTTCTTATGAATACACTGTCATGTCTTTTGGCCTCATCAACGCTCCTCCGACTTTCTCTCGCATGATGAACTTCATCTTCAACGCCTACACAAATGACTTCGTTTTGGTCTATCTCGACGACATTCTGGTCTTTTCGAAGAATAAGGAAGATCATTCCAAGCACTTGCCTTTGGTGCTCGATAAGCTCAGGGAACATCAGTTCTACGCCATGTTCTCAAAGTGCGAGTTTTGGCTCGATGAGGTTCTTTATCTTGGGCATATCATCTCTACCAAGGGCATTGCGGTGAATCCTGAGAAGGTGTCTGCTATTGTGAATTGGGAACCACCTCAGAACGTGAAGCAACTCCGCAGCTTCCTTGGTCTCGCAAGCTATTGTCGAAGGTTCGTTGAGAACTTTCAAAGATCGCGAAGCCTCTTTCAAACCTTCTCCAGAAGCACGTCAAGTACATTTGGTCTCCGGAATGTGACATCGCTTTCAACACTATGAAAGAGAAATTGGTCACTGCTCCAGTTCTGACTCCTCCTGATGAATCCAAACCGTTCGAGGTCTTCTGCGATGCCTCTCTTCAAGGTCTTGGTGCAGTATTGATGCAAGAGAAGAAAGTTGTGCCTTATACCTCTCGCCAGTTGAAGCCCAATGAGAAGAACTACCCCACTCATGACCTCGAGTTGGCGGCAGTTGTGCATGCTCTTTTGACTTGGAGACATCTCTTATTGGGAAGAAAAGTGGACATCTTCACTGACCACAAGAGTCTCAAGTACATCTTCACTCAGCCTAATCTCAACCTTAGGCAGACTCATTGGGTCGAAATGATTCAAGAGTATAATCCAAGTATCGAGTATACTCCAGGCAAGGCCAATGTGATTGCTGACGCTTTGAGCAGGAAAGCGTATTGCAACAGTCTGATTCTCAAGCCTTACCAACCCAAGCTTTGTGAAGCTTTCCGCAAACACAATCTGCAAGTTGTTCCTCAAGGTTTCCTCGCCAACCTTCAAGTCTCTCCTACCTTGGAAGACCAGATTCGCGAGGCTCAACTTCTTGATGCTATGGTGAAGAAGGTGAAGATTGGGATTGCCAAGAGTCAACCCAAGTACAAGTGCTACCGCCTTGATGACAAGGATACTCTCTTCTTCGAGGATCGTATTGTTGTGCCCAAAGGTGACCTTCGTAAAGTTATCATGAATGAGGCTCACAATTCACTCCTCTCCATCCACCCTGGGAGTACGAAGATGTATCAGGACCTCAAGCAGGCTTATTGGTGGACTCGAATGAAGCGCGAGATTGCTCAGTTCGTGAATGAGTGTGATGTCTACAGAAGAGTGAAGGCAGAACACCAAAGGCCAGCTGGTCTCCTCCAACCTCTTGCCATTCCAGAATGGAAGTTTGACCACATTGAGATGGACTTCGTGACTGGGTTTCCAAAGTCCAAGCGTGGCAATGATGCTATATTCGTTGTCATCGACAAACTCACTAAAGTGGCTCACTTTCTGCCTATCAAAGAGTCTATCACTGCAGCTCAATTGGCAAAGCTGTATACCTCTCGGATTGTCTCTCTGCACGGCATTCCACAGGTGATCTCTTCAGACCGTGGCAGCATCTTTACCTCCAAGTTTTGGGATTCTTTTCAGAAAGCCATGGGCACCAACATCCGCTTCAGCACAGCTTTCCATCCTCAAACTAGCGGTCAAGTTGAGCGTGTCAATCAGATTCTTGAAGATATGCTCAGGGATTGTGTGATCTCCTTCGGTATGAAGTGGGAGGATTGTCTTCCATATGCTGAATTCTCCTACAACAACAGTTTTCAAGCCAGTTCGGGCAAGGCTCCATTCGAAATTCTGTATGGCAGGAAGTGCCGTACTCCACTCAACTGGTCTGAGACCGGTGAACGTCAACTTCTTGGAAATGACTTAATCACAGAGGCAGAGGAAATGTGCAAAGTCATTCGTGATAACCTCAAAGCAGCGCAATCGCGCCAGAAGAGCTACTATGATAGTAAGCACCGCGATTTGGCTTTCGAGATCGGAGATCATGTTTACCTCCGCGTCTCTCCAATGAAAGGTACTCGTCGCTTCGGTATCAAAGGGAAGCTTGCCCCTAGATACGTGGGTCCTTTCAAGATCGTCAGCAAGAGGGGCGATCTCGCCTATCAACTCGAGCTTCCTTCAAACTTTGCAAATGGGCACGACGTGTTCCATGTCTCTCAGCTCTGCAAGTGCTTCAAGACTCCTGACCGCACCATCAACTTTGAAGACATAGATCTCCAAGAAGATCTCTCTTATCATGAGCACCCGGTTGCCATTCTTGAAGAGACTGAACGCAAGACTCGCAATAAGTCAATCAAATTCCTCAAAGTCAAGTGGTCAAACCATTCCGACCGTGAAGCCACCTGGGAACGCGAGGATCACCTTCATTCTGAGTACCTGGCATTCTTCCAGTCCTAGATCTCGGGAGAAGATCCTTTCGTAGTGGTGGAGTGTTGTAACACCCGGATGTAATTTACCTAATATGTACTCCAACTCTTGCCGTTTCCTGCGCTAAGTAATTTTTATTTCCTCAGGTTCGGGTTTTTGTCTCCATGTGTTGTTGTCATTGTCATGCATCTCATATCATGTCATCATGTGCGTTGCATTTGCATACGTGTTCGTCTCATGCATCCGAGCATTTTTCCCATTGTCCGTTTTGCATTCCGGCGCTCCTATCTCCTCCGGTGGTCCTTTCTACCTTCCTTCCGTGTGTGGGGGTTAAGCATTTCCGGATTGGACCGAGACTTGCCAAGCGGCCTTGGTTTACTATCGGTAGACCGCCTATCAAGTTTCGTACCATTTGGACTTCGTTTGATGCTCCAACGGTTAACCGAGGGACCGAGAAGGCCTCGTGTGTGTTGCAGCACAACACCCCTCCAATTTGGCCCAAAACCCACCAAAACCCTCTCCATCATCTAGAGCGTTCGATCACGATCGCGTGGCCGAAAACCGCACCTCATTTGGACTCTCCTAGCTCCCCCTATGCCTATATATAGGTCTCTCCCCGAAATTTCGGATCTCTCCCCCCGAAACCCTAGCCTCCGTCTTCCTCTCCGCCGGACAACGTCCGCCGGCGCCGGACGTGTCCGGTTCCACCCCCGCTGCCACGTGGCACGCCCCCATTGGCCCGTGCCTCGCGCCTACTTCGTCACCGCCGCCGGCCCGGGAGGCCTAGTTCGGGCCCCCGAGGCCCATCGCCCGTGCCCCGCCGCCTGGCAGCAGGCGCCGCCCGAGCGCGCCCGTGGCCGCCGCCTCTCCTCCACGCCGGCGAGCTCTCCCCCCGGCTGACCCCGGCGACCTCCGCCGCCCCGCCGCGGCACCAACTCCGACCACCACCACAGCACCCCGGCGCGCCTCGCCCTCACCTCGCCGGTCCCGGATCCGGTGACCCGGCCCCCTCTCCGGCGACCTCCACCTCTTCCCCGATGAACTCCGGTGAGCAACAGTGTTTCCGGCCAACCTCGACTTCCGCGCCGATCCGGATCTAGATCTGGGATATTTTCTCTCGGTTGACTTTCTCCCGAAACCCTAGATAATTTGCATTTTCCATCATGCTATATCTCCACATCCGTAGCTCCGTTTTGGGCGTGTAGCATATCAAAATGTTCGTCTCAAAGATCACATCATTTCATATCATTGCATCATTTTCATTTGAGCTCATCTTGATGCCCGAAATGCTATTGGAAGAGAGCTATTTGAGTTAATTGTCAGATCTGCTGCACCAAACAGCTATTTGTCATTTTTGCCATGATTAATGTGTGCATGATATGCTCCTGAGCTCTAGATGAGTTTTGTTATATGCTTTGCCAACTTTACAGAGGTGCTATCCATGTATTTTTGTGATGTGTGTGGTGACTAGCACAAGCTTGCAAAGTGGTGCATTCGTTAATGCTGATTTCAGGGACTTCAATTTCTCCAAGTCCTTGATCTGTTTTTATCAATATGCCATATGTTCATGTTGTTTCCTAGTGATCTGTGCCTCTTTTGAGGATGATCAGTACGGATGATTTGTTAATATTGTGATGCTTTATCCATCCATGTCTTTGTTTGCAATTATGGAGCACCCTAGCTTGAGTCAATCGAGCTCTACTTTTGCTATTTCGTAATTCCTGGCAGATTGTCTACTTGTTAGCGATTTTGCCGAGAATGTTGTTGTTGATCCATGCATGCTATGTTGTTGTTCTTGCCATGTATAGCTTATACAATGTGTATTCTTGACGGGTGTATGCTTAGATTGTCATGCGATACTCTGTAGTGAGTGCATCGAGCTCGTAAACATGCCTACTCGTTAACAGATTTGCATGCTCCAGATTTTCTCTTAAGTCTGTAATCTAATTATGTTTTTGCCATATTCACATGCTTGCACATTCTTTGATCCCTTTTGGCTCAAGGTCACTAAGGGACTTTTGTTAAGCTCTTTGATTAGCTCCATGCCATGCCTTGATTTGCTATGTTAAGTTCCTCTAGCATATAGTTTTCATGCTCCAAAGTGTGCTGCCTGATCTGAAATTCCAAGCTTGTGTTAATTTCACTAAGTCTGAAACCTGTTTATCAATTGCACTTTTGCCATGCTTGTTTGAACCTGTTATGGATGAATTGGCCATAGCTCAGTGTTCATCTTTTGTCAAGCATCATGAGTGGATCCCTGCCATGTATTTTGTTGCCATGTTTGAGTGTTGTAGCATATTTATCTTGATGCATTTAGATGGCTACTTGCTGTTTATCGCAGACCGGTGCCATATTTGTTTTGCTTGCCATTTCCAAACCGTGCATCCGATTCCGGTGATCTTTATATCGATTTCAACCGAAATCACCTCACCTTTCCAGTGGCACTCCTGGATTTCCAAGTTGAGGCCAGGTTCATTCTTTCCTTGTCAAATCTTGCATATGCATCACATATCGCATCCCGCATAGCATACCATGTTTGCATCATGTTGTTTGAGCTTTGCACGTGGTTGATTGTGTTCCTTTTTGCTTGTTTGTCTTGTTTGGGTAGAGCCGGGAGACGAGTTCGCTAACGAGGAGCCCGTTGAGTTTGCTTTCGAGGATCCAGTCAACTCTGACAACTTTGCAGGCAAGATGATCATACCCTCGAAATCACTTCTATCTTTGCTTGCTAGATGCTCGCTCTTTTTCTATGCCTATGCTACGATGCCTACCACTTGCTTATCATGCCTCCCAAATTGCCATGTCAAACCTGTAACCCACCACGTCCTAGCAAACCGTTGATTGGCTATGTTACCGCTTTGCTCAGCCCCTCTTATAGCGTTGCTAGCTGCAGGTGAAGATTGGAGATCGTTCCTTGTTGGAACATTATTTTCTTGTTGGGATATCATTATATTATCTTGTTATCTTAATGCATCTATATACTTGGTAAAGGGTGGAAGGCTCGGCCTTTTTGCCTAGTGTTTTGTTCCACTCTTGCCGCCCTAGTTTCCGTCATATCGGTGTTATGTTCCCGGATTTTGCGTTCCTTACGCGGTTGGGTAATAATGGGAACCCCTTGACAGTTCGCCTTGAATAAAACTCCTCCAGCAATGCCCAACCTTGGTTTTTACCATTTTCCACCTAGCCTCTTTTTCCCTTGGGTTTCCGGAGCCCGAGGGTCATCTTATTTTAAACCCCCCCTGGGCCAGTGCTCCTCTGAGTGTTGGTCCGACTGAGCTGCCTGCAGGGACACCTCGGGGCAACTTGAGGTTTGGTTTTACTCGTAGCTAGTCTCATCTGAGTGTGCCCTAAGAACGAGATATGTGCAGCTCCTATCGGGATTTGTCGGCACATTCGGGCGGTGTTGCTGGACTTGTTTTGTCTTTGTCGAAGTTGTCTTGTAGAACCGGGATGCCAAGTCTGATCGGAATGTCTCGGGAGAAGGTTTATCCTTCGTTGACCGTGAGAGCTTGTGATGGGCTAAATTGGGACTCCCCTGCAGGGATTTGAACTTTCGAAAGCCGTGCCTGCGGTTATGGGCAGATGGGAATTTGTTAATGTCCGGTTGTAGATAACTTGAACCTTAACTTAATTAAAATGAATCAACTGTGTGTGTTACCGTGCTGGTCTCTTCTCGACGGAGTCCGGGAAATGAACACGGTGTTGGAGTAATGTTTGCCGCAGGATGTTCTATAGTTATTCGTTCGTGCTTTGCCTTCTCTTCTCGCTCTCTTTTGCGAATAGGTTAGCCACCATATATGCTAGTCGCTTGCTGCAGCTCCACATATTACCTTGCCTTACCTATAAGCTTAAATAGTCTTGATCGCGAGGGTGCGAGATTGATGAGTCCCCGTGGCTCACAAATTACTTCCAAACCAGATGCAGGGCCCGATGACTCCGTTCCAGATGATGCGCTTGAGCTCAAGTGGGAGTTCGACGAAGACTCACGCCATTACTATGTGTCTTTCCCTGATGATCAGTAGTGGTTCCCAGTTGGGGCGATCGGGACCATGTCGCTTGTTGGGGTTGATCTTTTATTTTGGTACCGTAGTCGGACCATGAGTGATTGGATGATTGTAATGCTATTTATGTACTTTGTGTGACGTGACGAGTGTAAGCAAACTATGTACCTTTCCCCTTATTATCTATTTACATGGGTTGTTGTGAAGATTACCTTACTTGCGACATTGCTTTCAATGCAATTATGCCTCTAAGTCGTGCTTCGACACGTAGGAGATATAGCCGCATTGAGGGCGTTACACATTACTTGAGCACCATATTCCTAGCTTAGTGGCTTTAAAGAAAGCGCTGCCAGGGAGACAACCCGGAAGTTTTAGAGAGTCATTTATTTCTGTTATGTGCTTTTAGAAAGTTTAAAAACAAGAATAATGTGCCAAGATTTGCCTTCAAGATGTTTACATTGCTTGTTGGTTTGTGCGGTGCAAGACAGAAACTTTGGCTATAGTGCGTGATTTTACATTTTTTACTGGAACGTCAAACGATTCTGAAACTATCTACACTGTCTTTCTATACAAATTGTTTATTGTTCCTAATTGTTTCAGAATTTTTGGACTACCATAAGTGTGGTGACTGTTCAGATTACTACAGACTGTCCTATTTAAGACAGATTCTATTTTTGATGCATAGTTTGCTTGTTTTGATGAAACTATCGATTTCCATCTGTGCATTAAGCCATGGAAAAGTTATATTACAATAGCTACAATGTAAAAACAAAATATGAGTTGGTTTGGAACAGTACTTAGAGTAGTGATTTGCTTTATTATACTAACGGATCTTACCGAGCTTTCTATTGAGTTTTGTGTGGATGAAGTGTTCGAAGATCGAGGAGGTCTCGGTGTGAGGAGAAGGAGGAGAGGCAAGAGATCAAGCTTGGGGATGCCCAAGGCACCCAAGTAAATATCCAAGGAGACTCAAGTGTCTAAGCTTCGGGATGCCCCGGAAGGCATCCCATCTTTCTTCAACAAGTATCGGTATGTTTTCGGATTCATTTCGTTCATGCGATATGTGCAAATCTTGGAGCGTCTTTTGCGTTTAGTTTTCACTTTTATTTGATGAACCATGCTGGTATGAGATATGAAGGAAATATGCCCTAGAGGCAATAATGAAGTTAGTATTTATTTCCTCATATCATGATAAATGTTTATTATTCATGCTAGAATTGTATTAACCAGAAACATACTACATGTGTGAATACATAGACAAACATAGTGTCACTAGTATGCCTCTACTTGACTAGCTCGTTGATCAAAGATGGTTGAGTTTCCTAGCCATAGACATGAGTTGACATTTGATTAATGGGATCACATCTTTAGGAGAATGATGTGATTGACATGACCCATTCCGTTAGCTTAGCACTTGATCGTTTAGTTTACTGCTATTGCTTTCTTCATGACTTATACATATTCCTATGACTATGAGATTATGCAACTCCCGTTTACCGGAGGAACACTTTGTGTGCTACCAAACGTCACAACGTAACTGGGTGATTATAAAGGTGCTCTACAGGTGTCTCTGAAGGTACTTTTTGGGTAGGCGTATTTCGAGATTAGGATTTGTCACTCCGATTGTCGGAGAGGTATCTCTGGGCCCACTCGGTAATGCACATCACTATAAGCCTTGCAAGCATTGCAACTAATGAGTTAGTTGCGGGATGATGTGTTACGGAACGAGTAAAGAGACTTGCCGGTAACGAGATTGAACTAGGTATTGAGATACCGACGATCAAATCTCGGGCAAGTAACATACTGATGACAAAGGGAACAACGTATGTTGTTATGCGGTTTGACCAATAAAGATCTTTGTAGAATATGTAGGAACCCATATGAGCATCCAATTCCACTCTTGGTTATTGACCAGAGACGTGTCTCGGTCATGTCTACATAGTTCTCGAACCCGTATGGTCTGCACGCTTAAAGTTCTGTGACGATCGGTATTATGAGTTTTTGTGTTTTGATGTACCGAAGGTAGTTCGGACTCCCGGATATGATCACGGACATGACAAGGAGTCTCGAAATGGCCGAGACGTAAAGATTGATATATTGGATGACTATGTTCGGACACCGGAAGTGTTTCGGGAGGTTTCTAACATATACCGGAGTACCGGGGTGTTACCGGAACCCCACGGGGAGTATATTGGGCCTAATGGGCCTTAGTTGGAGAAGAGGGGGGCGGCCAGGGCAGCTGCGTGCCCCTCCCACTCTAGTCCGAATTGGACAAGGAGGGGGGGGGGGCGCCCCCCCTTTCCTTCTCTCCTTCTCTCCCTTCTCCTCTCCTACTCCAACTTGGAAAGGGGGGAGTCCTACTCCCGGTGGGAGTAGGACTCCTCATGGGGCGCGCCATAGGAGGCCGGCCCCGTCCCCCTCCTCCATTCCTTTATATATGAGGAGGGGGCAGCCCTTGGAGACACAACAATTGATCATTGATCTTTTAGCCATGTGCGGTGCCCACCGCCACCATAATCCACCTCGGTCATATCGTTACGGTGCTTAGGCGAAGCCCTGCGTCGGTAGCTTCATCAACACCTTCACCATGTCGTCGTGCTAACGAATCTCTTCCCGCAAGCTCTACTGGATCGTGAGTTCACGAGACGTCAGCGAGCTGAACGTGTGCTGAACGCGGAGGTGCCGTACGTTCGGTACTGAGGATCAGTCGTGTTGGAGAACGTAGTAATTTCAAAAAAATTCCTACGCACATGCAAGATCATGGTGATGCATAGCAACGAGAGGGGAGAGTGTTGTCCACGTACCCTCGTAGACCGAAAGCGGAAGCGTTAGCACAACGCGTTTGATGTAGTCGTACGTCTTCACGGCCCGACCGATCAAGCACCGAAACTACGGCACCTCCAAGTTCTAGCACACGTTCAGCTCGATGACGATCCCCGGACTCCGATCCAGCAGAATGTCGGGGAAGAGTTCCGTCAGCACAATGGCATGATGACGATCTTGATGTTCTACTATCGCAGGGCTTCGCCTAAGAACCACTACAATATATTGAGGACTATGGTGGAGGGGGGCACCGCACACGGCTAAGAGATCAATGATCAACTGTTGTGTCTATGGGGTGCCCCTACCCCCGTATATAAAGGAGCAAGGGGGGAGGCGGCCAGCCTAGGAGGAGGGCACGCCAAGGGGGGAGTCCTACTGCCACCAGGAGTAGGACTCCTCCTTCCCTTGTTGGAGTAGGAGAGAAGGAAAGAGGGGGAGAGGAACAAGGAAAAGGGGGCTGCACCCCTTGTCCAATTCGGACCAGAGGGGGGGCGCGCGCCTCCTTCCTTTTGGTCTCTCTCCTCTATTCCCGTATGGCCCAATAAGGCCCATATACTCCCCGGCGAATTCCCGTAACTCTCCGGTACTCCGAAAAATATCCGAATCACTCGGAACCTTTCCGATGTCCGAATATAGTCGTCCAATACATCGATCTTTACGTCTCGACCATTTTGAGACTCCTCGTCATGTCCCCGATCTCATCCAGGACTCCGAACTCCTTCGGTACATCAAAACTCATAAACTCATAATATAACTGCCATTGAAGCCTTAAGCATGCGGACCCTACGGGTTCGAGAACAATGTAGACATGACCGAGACACGTCTCCGGTCAATAACCAATAGCGGAACCTGGATGCTCATATTGGCTCCCACATATTCTACGAAGATCTTTATCGGTCAAACCGCATAACAACATATGTTGTTCCCTTTGTCATCGGTATGTTACTTGCCCGAGATTCGATCGTCGGTATCTCAGTACCTAGTTCAATCTCGTTACCGGCAAGTCTCTTTACTCGTTCTGTAATACATCATCCTGCAACTAACTCATTAGTTGGAATGCTTGCAAGGCTTAAGTGATGTGCATTACCGAGAGGGCCCAGAGATACCTCTCCGACAATCAGAGTGACAAATACTAATCTCGAAATACGCCAACCCAACAAGTACCTTCGGAGACACCCGTAGAGCACCTTTATAATCACCCAGTTACGTTGTGACGTTTGGTAGCACACAAAGTGTTCCTCTGGTAAACGGGAGTTGCATAATCTCATAGTCATAGGAACATGTATAAGTCATGAAGAAAGCAATAGCAACAAACTAAACGATCAAGTGCTATGCTAATGGAATGGGTCAAGTCAATCACATCATTCTCCTAATGATGTGATCCCGTTAATCAAATGACAACTCATGTCTATGGTTAGGAAACATAACCTTCTTTGATCAACGAGCTAGTCAAGTAGAGGCATACTAGTGACACTTTGTTTGTCTATGTATTCACACATGTATTATGTTTCTGGTTAATACAATTCTAGCATGAATAATAAACATTTATCATGATATAAGGAAATAAATAAGAACTTTATTATTTCCTCTAGGGCATATTTCCTTCAAGTCGATCGTGAAGACGTATGACTACATCAACCGCATTGTCATAACGCTTCCGCTTACGGTCTACGAGGGTACGTAGACGACACTCTCTCCTGTCGTTGCTATGCATCACCATGATCTTGCGTGTGCGTAGGAAATTTTTGAAATTACTGCGTTCCCCAATAGTTGTATCAGAGCCAGGTTTATGCATAGATGTCATATGCATGAGTAGAACACAAGTGAATTGTGGGCGATACAAGTCATACTGCTTACCAGCATGTCATACTTTGGTTCAACTGTATTGTTGGATGAAGCGGCCCGGACCAACATTACCCGTACGCTTACGCGAGACTGGTTCTACCGACGTGCTTTGCACACAGGTGGCTGGCGGGTGTCAGTTTCTCCAACTTTAGTTGAACCGAGTGTGACTATGCCCGGTCCTTGTTGAAGGTTAAAACAACACTAACATGATGAACTATCATTGTGGTTTTGATGCGTAGTAAGAACGGTTCTTGCTCAGCCCATAGCAGCCACGTAAAACTTGCAACAACAAAGTAGAGGACGTCTAACTTGTTTTTGCAGGGCATGTTGTGATGTGATATGATCAACGCATGATGCTATATTTTATTGTATGAGATGATCATGTTTTGTAACGGAGTTATCGGCAACTGGCAGGAGCCATATGGTTGTTGCTTTATTGTATGAAATGCAATTGCCATGTAATTGCTTTACTTTATCACTAAGCGGTAGCGGTAGTCGTAGAAGCAATAGTTGGCGAGACGACAATGATGCTACGATGGAGATCAAGGTGTCGCGCTAGTGACGAAGGTGATCATGATGGTGCTTTGGAGATGGAGATCAAAGGGACAAGATGATGATGGCCATATCATATCACTTATATTGGTTGCATGTGATATTTATCCTTTATGCATCTTATTCTGCTTTGATTAACGGTAGCATTATAAGATGATCTCTCACTAAAAATTTCAAGGTACAAGTATTCTCCCTGAGTATGCACCGTTGCAAAAGCTCGTCGTGCCGAGACACCACGTGATGATCGGGTGTGATAAGCTCAACGTTCTTTTACAACGGGTGCAAGCCAGTTTTGCACAGGAAGAATACTCGGGTTAAACTTGACGAGCCAAGCATATACAGATATGGCCTCGGAACACTGAGACCGAAAGGTCAAGCGTGAATCATATAGTAGATATGATCAACATAGTAATGTTCACCATTCAAAACTACTCCATTTCACATGATGATCGGTTATGGTTTAGTTGATTTGGATCACGTGATCACTTAGATGATTAGAGGGATGTCTATCTAAGTGGAGTTCTTAAGTTATATGATTAATTGAACTTAAATTTATCATGAACTTAGTACCTGATAGTATTTTGCTTGTCTATGTTGTTGTAGATAGATGGCCTGTGTTGTTGTTCCGTTAAATTTTAATGCGTTCCTTGAGAAATCAAAGTTGCAAGATGATGGTAGCAATTACACGGACATGGTCCATAACTTGAGGATTATCCTCATTGCTGCACAGAAGAATTACGTCCTGGAAGCATGTAACGCCCCGAGACCGATGTGCCAGGTGTCTTCCAGTTATTCGCTGTCATTGCCATGTCATTCGCTTGCGTGTTGCATCTTTTCATGTCATCATGTGCATTGCATCATCATGTTTTCAAACTTGCATCTGTCCAGGTCTCCCCGTTCCTTCCTTTGTCCGTTCTGAGTCCAGACACACTTGCACGCGCCCACGACATGTCCGAAATATTATTTTATAAGTGGCCGGAGAAATGTTCTCGGAATGGGATGAAAGTTGGCATGTGGTCTTATTATAGTGTAGATAGACCGCCTGTCAAATTTCATCGCGTTTGGAGTCCGTTTGATGCCGCAACGATTAACTATAGTGACAATATAGTCGGTCAAACATCGGATGTTTTCGGTCTCCGGAAACAGTCGTCGGGTCTCTCTGACTTCTCTCTTCTCAGCCCATTGCCTTCTGCACTACATCTCACCGCCAGGCCTAGCCTAGGCTCTCTCGTTAGTCCGCGGACCTCCTCGCGCGCGCGTCCGAAAGCTGTCCCGGACCCGACCCGGGCAGTCGTCACCATTGGGTCCGGATCATCCCCAAACATCTACAAAACATCACCGTTTTCCTATTTGGACTCCTCTAACGTTTTATTCTCGATCGTCCGATTACAATCGGAGGGATCCGTTAGCCCCTAACCTAATCCGCAGGCCTATATATAAATTAGTCCAACCCTAATTTTGAGGCAGCTTGTCCCATCCTCCTTATTCCACCGCCGCCACTCCTCTTGCCTCCCTTTCCTCGGGATCCCCTCCCAATCCAAAAAAAGCCCTCCCAGATCCCCTCCTCATCCTTTCCACCTACAGGCCATCCTTCCCTGCCTTGAGCCAGGAGCTCGTCCTCGACCCTGATCCACTTCTCCTGCCAGCGACCAAGGTCACCGACCAGGCCGCCCCTACCCTTCCTGTTTTTCTTCCCATCTTCTTTTCTTCTCTGATCTCTCTCTCTCTCTCTCACGCAGGCCTCTCTCTTTTCCCCTTGCAGCAGAGTCAGCCATGGACGACCCCATCCTGCCGTCGCTTCATCTGGATGGGAACCAGCCTCCTCAACCGGCGCCATGCCCTCGCCTCCCGAGGAGTTTGTCGTCGCCCCATTCCCTACTAGGAGCGCAGAAGCGTGTCTTCGTCGCCACCAACAGGGAGCTCCAACGCGGCGCCGCCTTGACCGTGCCTCTCCTCAAGTTTTCATCGGCGAACCATGCTGGAGACGAGAGCCTCCAGTAGGACCCCGACGAGCCCACGCCAAGTCCCTGTCTCGCCGGAGAGAGTCATCGCGCCAGTCCGCCAAGTCCCTCTGCAGCTCCGCACATCGCCGCTGCTGCCTTGCTTCGTCTAAACCTTCCTCCCCGCCGCCAAGTCCTGCTGCAGCCGCCCTCAACCCTAGCCAACCGACCTCAGTCCCTCCTAGCACCGCCAGAGGGATCGAGAGATCCCTCGACCTCTCCCCTCTGCCCGATTCCCCAACCTCTCCTCTCGTCCTCCCCGCGCCTGGCCCTCTCCTCCCAGCGCCTTCCTGAGCGCCATGGACGCCGCCCGCTCCCTGCAGTCACCCCTCACCGGATCTTGCAGGCCGCCGCCTTGTTCCCTCACGACCCGCCGGATCTCCTTCCTCATGCCGGTGAGCATGACGCCCTCCGCGCGGCCCCCTTCCTCTGCTACTCCTCCATCTTCTCTGCTGCGCCTCCGGCACCGCACCACCGGAGCTGCTGCTTCCTCGCGACCTCGAGCCCCAAGCACCACCTCGTCACCCTGCTTCGTCCGGCCGCCGCGTCTCCATGCTCCAGCACAGCTTCGAGCTCGTCTTCATCGACCTCCATGCCATCCCGGAGTCCCTCGCCGCTGCTGCACGGTCCAGCATAGACATCCACCTCTCCATGCTCTTGCTTCCTCTCCAGCATGCCAGCCCAGCCTTCGACCTCCCCTGCAACTCTTGCTGCCATGCCGAGTCCTCCTGCTGCTGTTGCTCCGTTGTAGAGCTCCGCCGCTCAAGTACCCCTGCTTTCGAGCGACAGGATGGGGTCACGTGCCTGCGCCGACTTCCCTGTCGCAAGCCTCCATGAAGCTTCGTCGTGCTCCCGAGGTCCTTGTGCTACTTCTTTTCAGACCATCAAGAATGGCAAGGTCAACTATAGGGATACCACGTACCACGACACACGGATGCCCGAACGAGTACCACAACAGACCTCCCTGTACCCCTTCGAATCCTTTAAGACTGTCAAGTGAATGACTACCATCGCTCCAAGATCCGAACGGCTACGACAACATGAACATCTACGGGACGTTTACGACTACACAATGAACCGCCAAGGCCGGCCACAACCCTTGTACCACTACTATCGCCAAGTACCACGATGACCGAAGCATAGTACCTCTACGTTTGCCATGTACATCGACCGTCACCGAAGACCCGTGTAGCACTAACGCCAAGTTCTCCTACCGTCGCCCTCGGAAACATTGAATGCGTCAAGTCCTTCTCCGAGACGTGTACCACTACTTCCTCTACTGTCACGAGAACGTCTACTTCCTCTACTTTGCACCGACTCATTCCACCTCGAAATGCACCCTTGGAAGGTATAACTGCCGGACCAACGACCGTGGACAAATGCATGTTGTATGTCATGTCCGTGTTTGCACCGTGTCCGAGTTGTCATTACACGTCTCCCCTCGTCTGCCATGTCGTTGACCCATGGGAACCCGGTATCCGAGATCACCCCACCATCCTTGCGTGACTCACTCCCGTCACACTTTCTCGGCATCTCAATCGAGTTACTGGAACCGGAATGTTGCCATGGCACCATTTCCATTTCGTTGCCGTGGCACCCCTTTCTTTCTACCACGGTGACAAATGCTTCATAAAATGCTCTTATCAACTTTTTCATAAATATTGCATAAAACTTGCACATGTCATCCGCATCATGATAACAACAATTAAAATGTTTAAAATTGTTGTTTGCATTAATTACTAAATGCATGTGGGGATTTACCAGATTTGTTGTTTGCTGTATCCGGCCCCATTTAAATTATTTAGATGGTATAGTTTTGTTATGCTTCACCTCTTGCCATGTTAACCAACCTTTAATATTGTTGGGTACCTAAACGAGAGGAACTAAATAATTGACATGGTGTTTCGTCAATATGCAACTCGTTGCATATTGAGCTCCACTTAATTTGTAGTATTGTTTGTGCACTTTTCCATGCCATGCCTCATTAAACCGGACATGCATCATACTTGTTGTGCATCATGCCATGATTATGTGATGGTTGTTTACTATGTTGTTTGCTTCTTTCTGGGTTACTTCTCGCGTTAGCTTCGGTTTCGTTCTGGAGTTGTGAGGATCCGTTCATCTACGTTCGTTTGTCTTCTTCATGGACCCGTTCTTCTTCCTTGCGGGATCTCAGGCAAGATGACCATACTGTCGAAATCACTTCTATCTTTGCTTGCTAGTTGCTCGCTCTATTGCTATGCCTATGCCGCATTACCTACCACTTGCTATATCATGCCTCCCATATTGCCATGTCAAGCCTCTAACCCACCTTGTCCTAGCAAACCGTTGTTTGGCTATGTTACCGCTTTGCTCAGCCCCTCTTATAGCGTTGTTAGTTGCAGGTGAAGATTGGAGTTTGTTCCATGTTGTAACATGGATATTTGTTGGGATATCACAATATCTCTTATATTAATTAATGCATCTATATACTTGGTAAAGGGTGGAAGGCTCAGCCTTATGCCTGGTGTTTTGTTCCACTCTTGCCGCCCTAGTTTCCGTCATACCGGTGTTATGTTCCTTGATTTTGTGTTCCTTACGTGGTTGGGTTATAATGGGAACCCCTTGATAGTTCGCCTTGAATAAAACTCCTCCAGCAAGGCCCAACCTTGGTTTTACCATTTGCCACCTAAGCCTTTTTCCCTTGGGTTCTGCAGACTCAAGGGTCATCTTTATTTAAACCCCTGGGCCAGTGCTCCTCTGAGTGTTGGTCCAACTTGTCAGCCGCCGGTGGCCACCAGGGGCAACTCTGGGCAGGCCTACAGGAAGTTTGGACAATCCGGTGTGCCCTGAGAACGAGATATGTGCAGCTCCTATCGGGATTTGTCAGCACATCCGGGTTGCTTTGCTGGTCTTATTTTACCATTGTCGAGATGTCTTGTAACCGGGATTCCGAGTCTGATCGGGTCTTCCTAGGAGAAGGAATATCCTTTGTTGACCGTGAGAGCTTGTGATGGGCTAAGTTGGGACACCCCTGCAGGGTTTTGAACTTTCGAAAGCCGTGCCCGCGGTTATGGGCAGATGGGAATTTGTTAATGTCCGGTTGTAGAAAACTTGAAACTTAACTTAATTAAAATGCATCAACTGTGTGTGTAGCTGTGATGGTGTCCTCTCGGCAGGGTCCGGGAAGTGAACACGGTGTTGGAGTTATGCTTGAACGTAAGTAGTCTTGGATCACTTCTTCATCATAGTTTCTCAACCGTGCCTTGCCTTCTCTTCTCTCTCTCATTTGCGTATGTTAGCCACCATATATGCTAGTGCTTGCTGCAGCTCCACCTCATACCTTTTTCCCTACCTATAAGCTTAAATAGTCTTGATCGCGAGGGTGTGAGATTGCTGAGTCCCCGTGACTCACAGATACTTCCAAAACTAGTTTGCAGGCGCCGATGAAACTGTGCAGGTGATGCAACCAAGCTCAAGGAGGAGCTCGTTGAAGATTGTGTTCATTATGTTGTTTCATTTTTCAGTTGATCAGTAGTGGAGCCCAGTTGGGACGATCGGGGATCTGTGTAGCATTAGGGGTAGTCTTCTTTTATTTTGGTTCCGTAGTCGGACCTTGTTTGTATCTGGATTTTGTAATGTTTTATTCATTTATTGTGTGAAGTGGCGATTATAAGACAACTATGTATCTCTTTCCCTTATGTGTTACATGGGTTGTTGTGAAGATTACCTCACTTGCGACATTGCTTTCAATGCAGTTATGCCTCTAAGTCGTGCTTTGACATGTTGGAGATATAGCCGCATCGAGGGATTTACAAAGCACCACTAAGTGTACCACCTGCACCGGCAACTACAGACATTATGAATGCCTGGCAGTCGCGTGTTCATGACTACTCGATAGTTCAGTGTGCCATGCTTTACGGCTTAGAACTGGGACTTCAACGACGTTCTGAATGTCATGGAGCATCCGAGATGTTCCAGGAGTTGAATTTAATATTTCAAGCAAATGCCCGGATTGAGAGATATGAAGTCTCCAATAAGTTCTACAGCTGCAAGATGGAGGAGAATAGTTCTGTCAGTGAACATATACTCAGAATGTCTGGGTACTGCAATCACTTGATTCAACTGGGAGTTGATCTTTCGGCAGATAGTGTCATTGAAAGAATTCTTCAATCACTGCCACCAAGCTACAAGAGCTTCGTGATGAACTATAATATGCAAGGGATGGATAAGACAATTCCCGAGCTCTTCGCAATGCTAAAGGCTGCGGAGGTAGCAATCAAGAAGGAGCATCAAGTGTTGATGGTCAACAAGACCACCAGTTTCAAGAAAAATGGTAAAGGGAAGAAGAAGGAGAACTTCAAAAAGAACGGCAAACAAGTTGCTGCTCAGGAGAAGAAACCCAAGTCTGGACCTAAGCCTGGGACTGAGTGCTTCTACTGCAAACAGACTAGTCACTTGAAGCGGAACATGTTATTGATGGATAAGAAGGATGGCAAGGTGAACAAAGGTATATGTGATATACATGTTATTGATGTGTACCTTACTAGAGCTCGCAGTAGCACCTGGGTATTTGATACTGGTTCTATTGCTAATATTTGCAACTCGAAACAGGGACTACTGATTGAGTGCAGATTAGGTAAGGACGAGGTGACGATGCATGTGGGAAATGGTTCCAAATTCGATGTGATCGCCGTCGGCACGCTGCCTCTACATCTACCTTTGGGATTAATTTTAGACCTTAATAATAGTTATTTGGTGTCAGCGTTAAGCATGAACATTATATGTGGATCTTGTTTGATGCGAGACGGTTATTCATTTAAATCTGAGAATAATGGTTGTTCTATTTATATGAGTAATATCTTTTATGGTCATGCACCCTTGAAGAGTGGTCTATTTGTGTTGAATCTCGATAGTAGTAATACATTTATTCATAATGTTGAAGCCAAAAGTTGCAGAGTTGATAATGATAGTGCAACTTACTTGTGGCACTGCCGTTTAGGTCATATTGGTGTAAAGCGCATGAAGAAACTCCATATTGATGGACTTCTGGAATCACTTGATTATGAATCACTTGGTACTTGCGAACCATGCCTCATGGGAAAGATGACTAAAATGCCGTTCTCCGGAACAATGGAGCAAGCAACAGATTTATTGGAAATCATACATACTGATGTATGTGGTTCAATGAATATTGAGGCTCGTGGCGGGTATCGTTATTTTCTCACCTTCACAGATGATTTGAGCAGATATGGGTATATCTACTTGATGAAACATAAGTCTAAAACATTTGAAAAGTTCAAAGAATTTCATAGTGAAGTGGAAAATCATCGTAACAAGAAAATAAAGTTTCTACGATCTTATTGTGGAGAAGAATATTTGAGTTACGAGTTTGGTCTACATTTGAAACAATGCGGAATAGTTCCGCAACTCACGCCACCCGGAACACCACAGCGTAATGGTGTGTCCGAATGTCATAATCATAGTTTACTAGATATGGTGCGATCTATGATGTCTCTTACTGATTTACCGCTATCGTTTTGGGGTTATGCTTTAGAGACGGCTGCATTCACGTTAAATAGGGCACCATTGAAATCCAGTGAGACGACGCCTTATGAACTGTGGTTTGGCAAGCAACCAAAGTTGCCGTTTCTTAAAGTTTGGGGCTGCGATGCTTATGTGAAAAAGCTTCGACCTGATAAGCTCAAACCCAAATCGGAGAAATGTGTCTTCATAGGATACCCAAAGGAAACTATTGGGTAGACCTTCTATCACAGATCCGAAGGCAAGACATTTGTTGCTAAGAATGGATCCTTTCTAGAGAAGGAGTTTCTCTTGAAAGAAGTGAGTGGGGGGAAAGTAGAACTTGATGAGATAACTATACCTGCTCCCTTATTGGAAAGTAATTCATCAAAGATACCAGTTCCTGTGACATCTACACCAATTAGTGAGGAAGCTAATGATGATGATCATGAAACTTTAGATCAAGTTGCTACCGAACCTCGTAGGTCAACCATAGTAAGATCCGCACCAGAGTGGTACGGTAATCCTGTTCTGGAAGTCATGTTACTTGACCATGACGAACCTACGAATTATGAAGAAGCGATGGTGAGCCCAGATTCCGCAAAATGGCTTGAGGTCATGAAATCTGAGATGGGATCCATGTATGAGAACGAAGTGTGGACTTTGGTTGACTTGCCCGATGATCGGCAAGCCATCGAGAATAAATGGATATTCAAGAAGAAGACTGACACTGACGGTAATGTTACTATCTACAAACCTCAACTTGTTGTGAAAGGTTTTCGACAAGTTCAAGGGGTTGACTACGATGAGACTTTCTCACTCGTAGCAATGCTTAAGTCTGTCCGAATCATTTTAGCAATTGCTGCATTTTATGATTATGAAATTTAGCAAATGGATGTCAAAACTGCATTCCTGAATGGATTTCTGGAAGAAGAGTTGTATATGATGCAACCAGAAGGTTTTGTTGATCCAAAGGGTGCTAACAAAGTGTGCAATCTCTAGCGATCCATTTATGCACTGGTGCAAGCCTCTCGGAGTTGGAATAAACGTTTTGATAGTGTGATCAAAGCATATGGTTTTATACAGACTTTTGGAGAAGCCTGTATTTACAAGAAAGTGAGTGGGAGCTCTGTAGCATTTCTAATATTATATGTGGATGACATATTGTTGATTGGAAATGATATAGAATTTCTAGATAGCATAAAAGGATACTTGAATAAGAGTTTTTCAATGAAAGACCTCAGAGAAGCTGCTTATATATTGGGCATCAAGACCTATAGAGATAGATCAAGACGCTTAATTGGACTTTCACAAAGCACATACCTTGATTAAGTTTTGAAGAAGTTCAAAATGGATCAAGAAAAGGAAGGGTTCTTGACTGTGTTACAAGGTGTGAAGTTGAGTAAGACTCAATGCCTGACCACTGTAGAAGATAGAGAGAAAATGAAAAGTGTTCCCTATGCTTCAGCCATAGGCTGTATCATGTATGCAATGTTGTGTACCAGACCTGATGTGTGCCTTGCTGTTAGTTTAGTAGGGAGGTACCAAAGTAATCCAGGAGTGGATCATTGGACAGCGGTCAAGAACATACTGAAATACCTGAACAGGACTAAAGATATGTTTCTCGTTTATGGAGGTGACAAAGATCTTGTCATAAATGGTTACCGATGCAAGCTTTGACACTGATCCGGATGATTCTAAATCGCAAACCGGATACGTGTTTATATTGAACGGTGGAGCTTTTAGTTGGAGCAGTTCTAAACAAAGTGTCGTGGCAAGATCTGCGTGTGAAGCGGAGTACATAGCTGCTTCGGAAGCAGCAAATGAAGGAGTCCGGATGAAGGAGTTCATATCCGATCTAGGTGTCGTACCTAGTGCATTGGGTCCAATGAAAATCTTTTGTGACAATACTGGTGCAATTGCCTTGGCAAAGGAATCCAGATTTCACAAGAGAACCAAGCACATCAAAAGACGGTTCAATTCCATCCTGGATCAAGTCCAGGTGGGAGACATAGAGATTTGCAAGATACATACGGATCTGAATGTTGCAGACCCGTTGACTAAGCCTCTTCCACGAGCAAAACAAGATCAACACCAAGAATCCATGGGTGTTAGAATCATTACTGTGTAATCTAGATTATTGACTCTAGTGCAAATGGGGACTGAAGGAAATATGCCCTAGAAGCAATAATAAAGTTATTAATTATTTCCTCATATCATGATAAATTTTATTATTCATGCTAGAATTGTATTAACCGGAAACATAATACATGTGTGAGTAGACAAACATAGTGTCACTAGTATGTCTCTACTTGACTAGCTCGTTGATCAAAGATGGTTGAGTTTCCTAGCCATAGACATGAGTTGTCATTTGATTAATGGGATCACATCATTAGGAGAATGATGTGATTGACATGACCCATTCCATTAGCTTAGCACTTGATCGTTTAGTTTACTGCTATTGCTTTCTTCATGACTTATACATGTTCCTATGAATATGAGATTATGCAACTCCCGATTACCGGAAGAACACTTTTTGTGCTACCAAACATCACAATGTAACTGGGTGATTATAAATGTACTCTACAGGTGTCTCCCATGGTGTTCGTTGAGTTGGCATAGATCGAGAATAGGATTTGTCACTCCGATTGTCGGAGAGGTATCTTTGGGCCCTCTCGGAAATGCACATCACTATAAGCCTTGCACGCAATGTTACTAATGAGTTAGTTACGGGATGATGCATTGCGGAACGAGTAAAGAGACTTGCCGGTAATGAGACTGAACTAGGTATTCAGATACCGACGATCGAATCTTAGGCAAGTAACATACCAATGACAAATGGAACAACGTTTGTTGTTATGTGGTTTGACCGATAAAGATCTTCGTAGAATATGTGGGAACCAATATGAGCATCCATGTTGCGCTATTGGTTATTGCCTGGAGACGTGTCTCGGTCATGTCTACATAGTTCTCGAACCCGTAGGTTATGCACGCTTAACGTTCTGTGACGATCGGTATTATGTGTTTTTATGTTTTGATGTACTGAAGGTACTTCGGAGTCCCGGATATGATCACGGACATGATGAGGAGTCTCGAAATGGTCGGGACGTAAAGATTGATATGTTGGAAGACTATGTTCAGACAACGAAAGTGTTTCGGACATATATCGGAGTACCGGGGGGTTACAGGAACCCCCCGGGGAGTATATTGGGCCTAATGGGCCTTAGTGGGAGAAGAGGAGGGGTGGACAGGGCAGCCACGCGCCCCCTCCCCCTCTAGTCCAAATTGGACAAGGAGGGGGGCGCCTGATACGTCTCCGTCGTATCTACTTTTCAAAACTCGTTTGCCCTTGTTTTGGACTCTAACTTGCATGATTTGAATGGAACTAACCCGGACTGACACTGTTTTCAGCAGAATTGCCATGGTGTTATTTATGTGCAGAAACTAAAGTTCTTGGAATGACCTGAAACTCCACGGTGCGTCTTTTTGGAAATAATAAAAAATACTGGCAAAAGATCAAGACTAGGGGGCCCACACCCTAGCCACGAGGGTGGGGGCGCGCTTGCCCTCCTGGGCGTGCACTTCTACCTCGTGGGCCCCCAGGAGCTCCTCCGAGCTCAACTCCAACTCTATATATTCCCTTTCGGGGAGAAAAAAATAAAGGAGAAGGATTCATCGCATTTTACGATACGGAGCCGCCGTCAAACCCTAAAACCTCTCGGGAGGGCTGATCTGGAGTCCGTTGGGGCTCCGGAGAGGGGAATCCGTTGCCATCGTCATCATCAACCATCCTCCATCACCAATTTCATGATGCTCACCGCAAGTCTATATGGGAGTTCTTGATCCTATCTTGCAAGTCTATAGTCACCTACTATGTGTTATGATCCAGCAACCTCGAAGTGACAATAATCGGGACCACTCCCGGTGATGACCGTAGTTTGAGGAGTTCATGTATTCACTATGTGTCAATGCTTTGGTCTGGTACTCTATTAAAAGGAGGCCTTAATATCCCTTAGTTTCCGCTAGGACCCCACTGCCACGGGAGGTTAGGACAAAAGATGTCATGCAAGTTCTTTTCCATAAGCACGTATGACTATATTCAGAATACATGCCTACATTACATTGATGAATTGGAGCTAGTTCTGTGTCACCCTAGGTTATGACTGTTACATGATGAACCGCATCCGGCATAATTCTCTATCACCGATCCATTTCCTACGAGCCTTCCATATATTGTTCTTCGCTTATTTACTTTTTCGTTGCTATTGTTACAATCACTACAAAATACCAAAAACATTACTTTTGTTATCATTACCTTTTGCTACCGTTACCACTACTATCATATTACTTTGCTACTAAATACTTTGCTGTAGATATTAAGTTTCCAGGTGTGGTTGAATTGACAACTAAGCTGCTAATACTTGAGAATATTCTTTGGCTCCCCTTGTGTCGAATCAATAATTTTGGGTTGAATACTCTACCCTCGAAAACTGTTGCGATCCCCTATACTTGTGGGTTATCAAGACTATTTTCTGGCGCCATTGTCGGGGATCATAGCTCTATTTTTTGAGTCACTTGGGATTTATATCTGCTTATAATTATGAAGAACTTGAAAGATCCAAGAACCAAGATTTATCCCTCAACTACAAGGGGAGGTAAGGAACTGCCATCTAGCTCTGCACTTGATTCACGTTCTGTTTTGAGTAAGCTTGCGACACCTAAACCTGCTTATGCTATTGATTCTGATATGTCGCATGTTATTTATGATGCCACTTCTGCTATGCATGATACTTATGATGAAACTACTTCTATGGTTAATACTACTATGCCACTTGGTGAATTTCTTGATGAACAACTTGCCAGGGCTAGAGAGAATGAAATTATTGAAACTGATAATATTGATGATAGTGATGATGAAGACTCTCCCCCTAATAAATATGAATCACCTGTTGTGCCTAAGGGTTATGTTGTGGATGAAGAACCTGCTAGAGCTATTCTTGCTTGTAATGATAGAAGTGATCTTAAGAAGTTATTAGCTAAATGGAAGCAACAATCTCTTAATGCTCGAATGAAACCTGACCCTACTTTTGCTACTTCACCTATCTGTGTTACTGATAAGGATTATGAATTCTCTGTTGATCCTGATATAATTACTTTGGTTGAATCTGATCCTTTTTATGGCTATGAATCTGAAACTGTTGTGGCACATCTTACTAAATTAAATGATATAGCCACCCTGTTCACTAATGATGAGAGAACTCACTACTTTTATATCCTTAAAATATTTTCGTTCTCATTAAAGGGTGATGCTAAGATATGGTTTAATTATCTTGATCCTAGTTGTGTGTGTAGTCCCCAGGATATGATTTACTACTTCTCTGCTAAATATTTCCCTGCTCATAATAAACAAGTTGCTTTAAGGGATATATATAATTTTGTGCAAATTGAAGAAGAGAGTCTCCCACAAGCTTGGGGGAGGCTTCTCCAATTATTTAATGCTTTGCCTGATCATCCTCTTAAGAAAAAATGAAATACTTGATATCTTTTATAATGGACTAACCGATGCTTCCAGAGATTACCTGGATAGTTGTGTTGGTTCTGTTTTCAGGGAAAGAAAACCGGATGAAGCTAAAATTCTATTTAATAATATGTTGACAAATGAAAATAATTGGACACTTCCTGAGCCAACTCCTGAGCCTATTCCTAAACCAAATCCGAAGAAAAGAGGTGTTCTATTTCTCAGTCCTGAAGATATGAAAGAGGAAAAGAAATCTATGAAAGAAAAGGGTATTAAAGATGAAGATTATAAGAATTTACCTCCTATTGAAGAAGTACATGGTCTTAATTTACTGCCTGTCGAAGAAATGCATAATTTTAATTCATCTACTATTGAAGAAATACATGGTCTTGATAACCCGACACAGGTAGTAAAGGTAAATTCTCTCTATAGATATGATAAAGCTGAAATCCCATTTACTAAGTTTGCTAGCCCATGCTTAGATGAGTTTGATAAGTTTATGGTTAAGCAAAAAGACTTCAATGCTTATTTTGGTAGAGAATTAAAACGCAATGCTGATATGCTTGAACACTTGGGTGATTATATGGCTAATGTCAATGGTGAACTTAAACTTATTAGTAAACATGCTTCTATGGTTACCACTCAAGTAGAACAAGTACTTAAAGCTCAAAATGATTTCCTCAATGAATTGAATAGTAAGAATAATGATTTTTCTATTAGAGTGGCTACTAGAAATGGTAAAATGACTCAGGAACCTTTGTATCCTGAAGGCCATCCTAAGAGAATTGAGCAAGATTCCCAGAGAAATAATATAGATGCACCTAGTCCTTCTAAAAGGAATAAAAAGAAAAATGATAGGACTTTGCATGCTTCTAGTGAACCTATTACTGAAACACATGATAATCCAAATGATATTTCTATTTCTGATGCTGAAACACAATCTGGTAATGAACCTGAAACTAGTGATAATGTTAATGATAATGGTCATGTTGATGCCCAACCTAGCAATAATAATGATATAGAAATTGAACCTGCTGTTGATCTTGATAACCCACAATCAAAGAATCAACGTTATGATAAGAGAGACTTTGTTGCTACTTGCTAGGAAACATGGTAAAGAAAGAGAACCATGGGTTCAGAAACCCATGCCTTTTCCTCCCAAACCATCCAAGAAAAAGGATGATGAGGATTTTGAGCGCTTTGCTGAAATGATTAGACCTATCTTTTTGTGTATGCGATTGACTGATATGCTCAAAATGAATCCTTATGCTAAGTATATGAAAGATATTGTTACTAATAAAAGAAAGATACCGGAAGCTGAAATTTCCACTATGCTTGCTAATTATACTTTTAAGGGTGGAATACCAAAGAAACTTGGAGATCCAGGAGTACTCACTATACCATGCTCCATTAAAAGAAACTATGTTAAAACTGCTTTATGTGATCTTGGAGCCGGTGTTAGTGTTATGCCTCTCTCTTTATATCATAGACTTGATTTGAATAAGTTGACACCTACTGAAATATCTTTGAAATGGCTGATAAATCAACTGCTATACCTGTCGGTATTTGTGAGCATGTGCCTGTTGTGGTTGCAAACGTTACTATTTTAACGGACTTAGTTATTCTTGATATTCCTGAGGACGATAGTATGTCTATTATCTTGGAAGACCCTTTTTGAATACTTCAGGGGCTGTTATTGATTGCAACAAAGGCAATGTCACTTTTCATATTAATGGTAATGAGCATACGGTACACTTTCCGAGGAAACAACCTCAAGTCCACAATATTAATTCTATTGGAAAAATTCCATCAATTATTTTGGAGGTTTTGAATTTCCTCTTCCTACTGTCAAGAAGAAATATGATATTCTTATTGTTGGGGATGTGCATATCCCCGTTGAGGTAACCTAGTGTTATTCGAAAATTCTCCGGTTCCACGCTATTCAGAATGAGTTTGTTAACAAGACTTGATCAACCTTGTTAATGGATTCCTTTTGATGATCATGGGATGGATGAATTTAGAAAGCACAACTCTTTGTACCCTCCTTTTACTTCTGTTATTTATATTAAATAAAGCAAAAAAAGTAATTTTCTATCTGTTATCTGAATTATCCGTGCAATATAAAAATACCCCGAAAATAAAAGTTCTCCAAATGCCCTGAAATTTAAATATGATTTTTTTGGAATATTTGAGAATATTTGGCACGGAGAACACAGCAGGGGGCATCCACCTGGCCAGGAGGGTGGAGGGTGCGCCCTACCCCCTGGATGCGCCCCCTGGCCCTCCTCCACTTATTCCTGCACCCACACACTCCTTCTTCCTCCCACAAACAACATTATCCAGTTCAAACACGAGTCCAAGCTCATTTTGCTGCCATTTTCGATCTCCTTGCTCAAAGCACCTCTCACAAAACTGCTTGGGGGGATTGTTCCTTGGTATGTGACTCCTCCATTGGTCCAATTAGTTTTTGTTCTAGTGCTTTATTCATTGCATATTTTTTCTGCTTAGGTGACCCTGTTCTTGAGCTTGCATGTCAAATTTATATGATCAAAAGTAGTTTTGGTGCATGATATTGCCTCTAGGTACTTGTAGGAGTAGTTGCTATCAATTTTGTTGAGTTTGGTTCAATTTTATTTGAAGTTACTAAAAATTTCAGAATTTTTCAGAAAATAATGAAGAGATTTTTCAGGGGCTCATCGAGCCGATGCTCTAAGGAAAAGCAAAAGGAAGAAGCAAAGAAGCCCAAATATAATCTGCCTCGCGTCGTAGAGGTTCGGCCGTGTGAATGGCCTTGTGATGATTTCTTGAGAGCAGCCGGGATTTATGATGATTTTTATGAATTGGCTAAGAATGCAGGCCTCACCAACTTCCTCCGCGACCAACACGAATAGTATCTCTTACTCACCAATACTTTTGTGCAAAACTTCTACTATTATCCTAGGGAATCACCTCCTTCAGTAGAGTTTCATTTATATGATGTGGTTAAGAAGATGTCACTAGATGAATTTTGCAGGGTTTGCAAAATACCTTTCGAGGGTAGCCTAGAGGAACCACATCGTAAAGATGTGGATGGGTTTATTGACACCATCACTGTAGGGGAAACTAGGAAAGTTTCCGATGCAAGAATCACTAGCATACATTTTCCTGTTTTACGCTACTTTGCAATATTTGCTAGTCGTTGCTTAATTGGTCGCGGAAACTGTGGAAACCTTAGTGTTCCTGATATTATTATTTTGTTTCATGGCTTATTCCGTGACGACTCTGTTAGTATGGGCGGTATTATTGCTAAACAGTTAAGTCTGAACCGTACAAAGGGCCCCATCTTTGGTGGTATCTATGTTTCATGCCTTGCTGCATATTATAGCATACCCATTAGGCACTATAAAAAAGAAGAAAAATTGCTGCCTACTATTTATTTAGATCATAAGTGTATGGTAGCACATGATTTTATTATAAAGAATAGGGAAGGGGAGCTTAAATACAAATTGTTCTTTGATAAACGTCATCCGGAGACTATCACCTTGCCTGCTCCTTCCTTGTTTGATTTATCTACAGGCCAGTACCTCGTCTCGCCGGAGGATATCCACGCTTAACAGAACCGTACATCAGCCACAGAGTCAGAGTCGAAACCACAAGTTGATCCTCCACGACAGTCTAATTACTAGTGGGATCCGGAGATGATTGCCAACCAGTGGCAATCAGAGTCTTCTTCTTCACAGTACGACCCCAACTATTACTATGGATATCCGCTAGGCCAACCTTGGCCATAGACCAACTTAGGCCAAAAGCGTAAGCTTGGGGGAGTACATATTTCTCACTGACATTACATTTATGTTCACACACTCATTTCTAGATGTCGGTGCTCATACTTTTTCATTGTATCATCCATGCTAGTTCATTTTCTTTTTTGTGCTTTCTTCTTATGTGTTTAATAAACCATAAGAAAAACCAAAAATTAGTTGTAGCTTTTAGCTAGTTTTAATTTCCATGCTTGTAGTAGTAGTTAAAAAGAAAACCCAAAAAGATTTCCTGTTCTTCTTTCTGCTTGTTGGGAGCTCTCCCGTGTAAATAGTTTTATTTCTTTTATTTTCTTTGGGGGTCGATAGGAGAAGATCATGATTAAATGTTGAAGTGGCTCTTATATGCATTATTGTTGATCTGAGAAAAGAGCCCATATTGCCTTGTCTTCTCTTGTTTATTGAATACTTGCAGATTCCAGCTTAGTCCAATGCACGTGCACTATTATTATTATTCACATCATTCGGTCATGCAAGTGAAAGGCAATTATGACGATATATGATGGACTGATTGAGATGAGAAAAGCTGGTATGAACTTGACCTCTCTTGTTTTTGTAAATATGATTAGTTCATCATTCCTGGTTCAGCCTATTATGAATAAACATGTTTGCAATGACAATTAGAGATCATAGTTTCGTATGACATGCTTAATTAGCTAGGAGCTTATAATGGTTTACCTTGCATGCCAACATGCTATTAAAATGGTTGTGATATGGTATGATAGGGTGGTATCCTATTTTGAATGATTCGAGTGACCTGACTTGGCACATGTTCACACATGTACTTGAAACAAAATCAACATTGCCTCTACGATATTTATGTTCATGGTGCATTACATCCTACTCATGCTTGCATTCGGTGTTGATTAATTTTAATGAATGTTCATGACCGTTGGCGCACTCTAGCTGGTCGCTTCCCAGTCTTTTGCTAGCCTTCACTTGTACTAAGCGGGAATACTGCTTGTGCATCCAATCCCATAAACCCCAAAGTTATTCCATATGAGTCCACCATACCTACCTATATACGGTATCTACCTGCCATTCCAAGTAAATTTGTATATGCCAAACTCTAAACCTTCAAATAAATATCCTATTTTGTATGCTCGAATAGCTCATGTATCAACTAGGGCTGTCCGTATCTTCCATGTTAGGCGGGTTATTCTCAAGAGGAGTGGACTCCGCTCCTCACTCACGACAAAATGGCTGGTCACCGGGATGCCCAGTCCCATGCTTTATGCAAATCAAATCAAAATAATTGCAAACAAAACTCCCCTGGGACTCTTGTTTGTTGGAGGCACTCGTTGTTTCGAGAAAGCCATGGATTGATGCTTGTTGGTGGAGGGGGAGTATAAACTTTACCATTCTGTTTGGGAACCGCCTATAATGTGTGTAGCATGGAAGATATATTGCCATCTCTTGGCTGTTATGTTGACAATGAAAGTATACCGCTCAAAATATTATTAACCTCTATTTCAAAACCGAGATCTGGCACCTCAACAAATCCCTGCTTCCCTCTGCGAAGGGCCTATCTATTTACTTTTATGTTGAGTCATCATCCTCTTATTAAAAAGCACCAGTTGGAGAGCGCCGCTGTCATTTGCATTCATTACTATTAGTTTACATTGAGTATGACTTGACTGGATCTCTTTTACAATGAATTACAATGCCTAGTCTGCCTTGATCTTTAAAGGTGCTCTGCATTTATGTTTTGCGGTCTCAGAAAGGGCTAGCGAGATACCATCTTGTTATATCATATTATTATTGTTTTGAGAAAGTGTTGTCATCCGAGATTTATTATTATTGATCTCTAGTTGATTATGCCATTGATATGAGTAAACATGAGACCTATGCATTATTGTGAATATGGTTAGTCTATAATCTTTGCTGAAAACTTGAATGTTGGCTTTACATATTTACAACAACAAGAGCAAACAGAGTTTGTAAAAGTTTTTCTTTATCACTTTCAGTTTGTCAACTAAATTGCTTGAGGACAAGCAAAGGTTTAAGCTTGGGGGAGTTGATACGACTCCGTCTTATCTACTTTTCCAAACACTTTTGCCCTTGTTTTGGACTGTAACTTACATGATTTGAACGGAACTAACCCGGACTGACGTTGTTTTCAGCAGAATTGCCGTGGTGTTATTTATGTGCAGAAACAAAAGTTCTCGGAATGACCTGAAACTCCATGCAGCGTCTTTTTGGAAATAATAAAAAATACTGGCAAAATATCAAGACCAGGGTGCCCACACCCTAGCCATGAGGGTGGGGGCGCGCCTGCCCCCCTGGGCGCGCCCCCTACCTCGTGGGCCCCCTGGAGCTCCTCCGACCTCAACTCCAACTCTATATATTCACTTTCGGGGAGAAAAAAATAAAGGAGAAGGATTCATCATGTTTTACGATACGGAGCCGCCGCCAAACCCTAAAACCTCTCGGGAGGGCTGATCTGGAGTCCGTTCGGGGCTCCGGAGAGGGGAATTCGTCGCCATCGTCATCATCAACCATCCTCCATCACCAATTTCATGATGCTCACTACCATGCGTGAGTAATTCCATCGTAGGCTTGCTGGACGGTGATGGGTTGGATGAGATTTATAATGTAATCGAGTTAGTTTTGTTAGGGTTTGATCCCTAGTATCCACTATGTTCTGAGATTGATGTTGCTATGAATTTGCTATGCTTAATGCTTGTCACTAGGTCCCGAGTGCCATGATTTCTGATCTGAACCTGTTATGTTTTCATCAATATATGGGAGTTCTTGATCCTATCTTGCAAGTCTATAGTCACCTACTATGTGTTATGATCCGGCAACCCCAAAGTTACAATAATCGGGACCACTCCCGGTGATGACCGTAGTTTGAGGAGTTCATGTATTCACTATGTGTAAATGCTTTGGTCTGGTACTCTATTAAAAGGAGGCCTTAATATCCCTTAGTTTCCGCTAGGACCCCGCTGCCATGGGAGGGTAGGACAAAAGATGTCATGCAAGTTCTTTTCCATAAGCACGTATGACTATATTCGGAATACATGCCTACATTACATTGATGAATTGGAGCTAGTTCTGTGTCACCCTAGGTTATGACTGTTACATGATGAACCGCATCCGGCATAATTCTCTATCACTGATCCATTGACTACGAGCTTTCCATATATTGTTCTTTGCTTATTTACTTTTCCGTTGCTATTGTTACAATCACTACAAAATACCAAAAACATTACTTTTGTTATCATTACCTTTTGCTACCGTTACCACTACTATCATATTACTTTGCTACTAAATACTTTGCTGCAGATATTAAGTTTCCAGGTGTGGTTGAATTGACAACTAAGCTGGTAATACTTGAGAATATTATTTGTCTCCCCTTGTGTCGAATCAATAAATTTGGGATGAATACTCTACCCTCGAAAACGGTTGTGATCCCCTATACTTGTGGGTTATCAGCGCCCCCCTTTCCTTCTCTCCTTCTCTCCCTTGCTTCTCCTCTCCTACTCCTACTTGGAAAGGGGGGAGTCCTACTCCCGATGGGATGAGGACTCCTCATGGGGCGCCCCATAGGAGGCCAGCCTCCTCCCCCTCCTCGACTCCTTTATATACGGGGAGGGGGCACCCCTTGGAGACACAAAAATTGATAATTGATATTTTAGCCATGTCCGGTTCCCCCTCCACCATAATCCACCTCGGTCACATCGTAGCGGTGCTTAGGCGAAGCCCTGCGTCGGTAGCTTCATCAACAGCGTGACCACGCCGTCGTCCTGACGAAGCTCTTCCCGGAAGATCTATTGGATTGTGAGTTCGCGGGACGCCACCGAGATGAACACGGGGGTGCCGTACGTTCGATACTGAGGATCGGTCGATTGTGAAGACGTACGACTATATCAACCGCGTTGTCATAACGCTTCCGCTTACGGTCTACGAGGGTACGTAGATGACACTCTCCCCTCTCGTTGCTATGCATCATGATCTTGCGTGTGCGTAGGAAATTTTTGAAATTACTGCGCTCCCCAACAAGATAGTCCATCATTGATTTATAGAATGCTCTTTGCACTTCACTTATATCTTTTGAGTATGGCTTTATAGAACGCTTCATGTGCTTCGCTTATATCATTTGAAGTTTGGATTGCCTGTTTCTCTTCACATACAAAACCGCCATTTGTAGAATGCTATTTTGCTTCACTTATATTTGTTAGAGTGTGGGAATATATTTTGTAGAAAGAATTAAATTCTGTTGCTTCACTTATATCTATCTAGAGAGATGACAGGAATTGGTCATTCACATGGTTAGTCATGAAATCCTACATAAAACTTGTACATCACTGAATATGATATGTTTGATTCCTTGCAATAGTTTTGCGATATAAAGATGGTGATATTAGATTCATGCTAGTGGGTAGTTGCGGATTGTAGAAATACTTGTGTTGAAGTTTTTGATTCCCGTAGCATGCACGTATGGTGAACCGTTATGTAACGAAGTTGGAGCATGAGGTATTTATTGATTGTCTTCCTTATGAGTGGCGGTCGGGGACGAGTGATGGTCTTTTCCCACCAATCTATCCCCTAGGAGCATGCACGTAGGACTTTGTTTCGATGACTAATAGAATTTTGCAATAAGTATGTGAGTTCTTTATGACTAATTTTGAGTCCATGGATTATACACACTCTCACCCTTCCATCTTTGCTAGCCTCTTCGGTATCATGCATTGCCCTTTCTCACCTTGAGAGTCGGTGCAAACTTTGCCGGTGCATCCAAACCCCGTGATATGATACGCTCTATCACACATAAGCCTCCTTATATCTTCCTCAAAACAGCCACCATATCTACCTATCATGGCATTTCCATAGCCATTCCGAGATATATTGCCATGCAACTTCCATCAACATCATATACATGACTTAAGCATTTATTGTCATATTGCTTTGCATGATCGTAAGATAGCTAGCATGATGTCATTGCCCGTTGATTAGCCGCGTCGATGTGAGACTTTCTCCCTTTTATGTATTCTCCACACAACCTCCATCATCATATTCTATTCCACCTATAGTGCTATGTCCATGGCTCACACTCATGTATTGCGTGAAAGTTGAAAAGGTTTCAGAATGTGAAAAGTATGAAACAATTGCTTGGCTTGTCATCGAGGTTGTGCATGATTTGAATATTTTGTGTGGTGAAGATGGAGCATAGCCAGACCATATGATTTTGTAGGGATAACTTTCTTTGGCCATGTTATTTTGAAAAGACATGCTTGCTTTATTAGTATGTTTGAAGTATTATTGTCTTAATGTCAAATGATATTGTATTGCTTTGAATCACTCGTGTCTTAACATTCATGCCATGATTAGATTACATGATCAAGATTATGCTAGGTAGCATTCCACATCAAAAATTATCTTTTTTATCATTTACCTACTCGGACGAGCAGGAATTAAGCTTGGGGATGCTGATATGTCTCCGTCATACCTTTAATTTTTTATTGTTCCATGCCAATATTATACAACTTTCATATACTCTTGGCAACTTTTTATACTATATTTGGGACTAACATATTGATCCAGTGCCCAGTGATAGTTCCTGTTTGTTGCACGTTTTTTGTTTCACAGAAAATCCATATCAAATGGAGTCCATACAGGATAAAAACTGACGGAGATTTTTTTGGAATATATTTGATTTTTGGGAAGAACAATCAACGTGATACGATGCCCGAGGGGGCCACGAGGTAGGGGGCGCGCCCCAGGTGTGCCCTGGGCCCTCGTGGCCACCCTGTAAGGCGGTTGGTGCCCTTCTTTCGCCGCAATAAAGCCAATATCCGGATTAAGAAATGGTGAAAGGGCAGAATCAGGGAACGCAAAAACAAAGAGAGACAGAGAGACATATCCAATCTCGGAGGGGCTCTCGCCCCTCCCATGCCATGGAAGACAAGGACAAGAGGGGAAACCCTTCTCCCATCTAGGGAGAAGGTCAAGGAAGAAGAAGGGGGGCCCTCTCCCCCTCTCTCCCGGTGGCGCCGGAACGCCGCCGGGGCCATCATCGTGTGACGGCGATCTACACCAACATCTCTGTCATCTTCACCAACATCTTCATCTCCTTCCCCCATCTATCTACAGCGGCCCACTCTCCCGCAACCCCCTGTACCCTCTACTTGAACATGGTGCTTTATGCTTCATATTATTATCCAATGATGTGTTGTCATCCTATGATGTCTGAGTAGATTTTCATTGTCCTATCGGCAATTGGTGAATTGCTATGATTGCTTTAATTTGCTTGTGGTTATGTTGCTGTCCTTTGCTGCCCATCATATGAGCGCGCGCGTGGATCACACCATAGGGTTAGTTGTATGTTGATAGGACTATGTATTGGAGGGCAAGAGTGACAGAAGCTTCAACCTAGCAAAGAAATTGATGCATATGAGATTGAAGGGGGACCAATATATCTTAATGCTATGGGTGGGTTTTACCTTAATGAACGTTAGTAGTTGTGGATGCTTGCTAATAGTTCCAATCATAAGTGCATAGAATTCCAGGCCAGGGTTGACATGCTAGTAGTGGCCTCTCCCACATAAAACTTGCTATCGGTCTAGTCAAGTAGTCAATTTCTTAGGGACAAATTCGCAACTCCTACCACCACTTTTCCAAACTCGATGTACTAAATTTATTGCTTCTTTACCTAAAATAGCCCCTAGTTTTTATTTACGTGCTCTTTATATTCTTGCAAACCTATCCCGTTACACCCACAAAGTACTTCTAGTTTTATACTTGTTCTAGGTAAAGCGAATGTCAAGCGTGCGTAGAGTTGTATCAGTGGTCGATAAAACTTGAGGGAATATTTGTTCCACCTTTAGCTCCTCGTTGGGTTCGACACTCTTACTTATCGAAAGAGGCTACAATTGATCCCCTATACTTGTGGGTTATCAAGCCCTCCCCGAGCAAGCCAGCCCCTTCCCTCTCGCTCTTGAGCTGTCTCACACCCGTGCCCGGACGAATCCCCTGCCGTAGCCCGACAATTTAGCCGGAGCTCGTCCGCGGCCTCCGCGCCCAACCACTCTCTCTGACCATCCCCTGTCCCATCCGAGCCCTCCCACGAGCACACCGGACTCCAGCAACCCTCTCTAGCTCGCCGCCCACCTCATTCCCCCACCGGAGCCCTGAAACCACCCGACCCTGCCGCCCTCTGTCTCCGGCCGTCACCGCGTCTCCCAGGCAGCCCCGCCTCCATGCTGACCGCCACTAGATGCGGTCTTCACCGGCAACCTCGCCCGCGCCGTTTCCTGGCCGGGGAGCTCACTGGAGCGCCATGGCCGCACTAGAGCCGGTGCCCTCGCAGCCGCGTCGGGAAACAGAGGAGGAGAAGGAAGAAGAAAGGAAGGGGGAGAGACAAGCAGGCGTGGGACCCACCTGTTGCCGAGAGGCGGGCGTGGCCCAGCGCGCCATGGCAGCATAAGTGGAGATGAATTTGGTGATGTACGTTTTCCCTTGAAGAAGGTGTATTTTGCTGCTGCTACGGCTAGAATGTGCTTTCCGTGCGCGAAAGCGTATTCTGGAAAATGTGCCTTCAGCCCAGACCGCCAGTCGAAGCGACTAATTTGTGAACGTTCACCTATTAAGGCAAGAAATGGACAGATTTTGTTTGTTTTTCTGCCTAATGAATGAACGGCCACAACTTTTCAACTGTAACTCCAATTGAGGTGATTCCAACGCTCGCGTTCTTTGTTCGTCGAGCTCTATCCATTGGTATCATTTTCATTATGTTGTCACACAGTGATAATGACCTCTATGCCCTTGTTCGTAAACAGCCCCTATGAGAGAGAATTGTTTCTGGCAAATTTTTCCGCGATCATTCCACACTTCTTCCCGGAGTATTTGTTGACCTCAGGCAAGCCAACCTCTTATCATGAGCCCCGAGCTTGCATGTTGACTTTGCTTGCACCTCGTGTGTGTGTGTTTAGTTGTAGTAGTTTCTTGTCTGTTCCGCCTGCTGTTATTTCAGTCGTGCTATATGTTACTACTATCTGCCTTGCATGCTTATGCTTCCATGAAATAAGTTGACATGCTAGCTGGATGTTATCATGCCTCTGTCTAGTTTAATGTTAGTAGTATCGATGTCATGATGATTCTGTTGCACTAGTGGAATTACTAGTACTTGTATTGCCATGTTTCACATACTATTACTGTTCACTTGAAAAGCTTGATGTTGTTACTGCATCTGTATGTTGCATGTTAGCTGTTGCATTCATGTTAAAATTATTCGCATGATGATTATTGATCGAGAAGTTAATATTATGACTTAATAACAAACCTCCTCCGTCATCACTGGGATGTCATAGTGCCACCGAATCGAGCTTTTTCTAGTGCAGCCACATTTGCCTCTCGTCGGTGCCTCCAACGAGGGGAGGATATAGGCACGCGCTACCCTGATCAGGTAGGCGGACATAAACCTTATGGACCTGAGATTTTTGCGCGTGTTGTCCCATTTGTACTGTTTTTTCCACGATGGTGGCCATTTTGCCTTTGGTAGGCTAGGCCATCTAGGACTGATCCCAAAAGGGGTGTTGGTCAGAGTGGCCGGGAGAGTGTCATGGCAGTATATCAGTTTTGTCAAAAGGCTGTTGGTCCACCCGAATGGGAGTGCTAGGCCATGGGTTCTATGGTGTGGGTACAGTGCACTACCTCTGCAGAGTGTATGTTAAATCTATCGAGAGTCGCGTCCTTGGTCTTGGGCGCAAGTTCGTAGTAGTTCAGACTATCAGGTCTCTGTTGAAATGGAGGATAAACCTGAAATAACTAAGTTGATGAATAATGTGTAACAACTAATGTGATGACTTGGACTATGAGACAGTCGTGAGAAATCATGATGATGTGTTGATATGATCACGATATGAGGTCTCGGTGAGTGTTGAACCAAGTGTGGTTCCGTTTGTGATCCATGAATAATCATCGCTTGGTTGCGAGGCAATCCATTGGTAAGAGAGTCCGAGGGACTCAGTGCACAAGTTTGGTTGCATTGCATGAGTAATAAGTTGCTATTTGCATTTAAAGAACCATGGTAGAACAGGAGATGATTGCACAAAGTTAACATGTTATGTCTGCACTGGATATGACCGGTAGTTTATTTTCAGCATAGTTTCATGATGCCATGCCATGTCTTGATTGAACTTATGCCCTGCTTTGACATGCCATGTTATGGTTAAGATGTGATTCTATGTTTTGTGTTTCCATATTAGAAGTAAGTTTGATATGCCATGTTATTGCCATGATAGTAGATGCCATGATGTTGTTCATTCTTATTTTGATCCATGTCTCTAGATAATATCATGCCATGTTTAGCTCTGCTATGAGATAGGTTATTGCAGACGCTTGGTTCTTGCTTTTGTCATCTGTTTGTTTGGATGCTATGTTTTTGGTTGTCTTGCAAGTACATTCAATGTACAGACCTGGCGTGTCATGCCAGTTTGTAGGTCGTGCCTGGATTGTTTACTTGATTTGGTCGCACTAGGCCGTAATCTTGCCAGTCCTGTGAGTTGTGGAGCCCAACCAGAGTTATGATGCTGCAAAACCAAGACTTCCGCCACCATTTAAATAGCCTTAGGTCTATGCCAGATAATTGTATTCATCAATGATGTAATCATATACACATGTATTTGATGAATATTATTGTACCTGGAATGCTGTATCATGGACCTGTCATGCGTCAGGTGTTATCCTGGGCTGACGTGCGAAGGCCCCCCTGCTCCATGCAGATCGGGGTGCCACAAGCCTCCCCGCCAAACGCTATGTATGACACCGAAGTGTTGTCTTGAAAAGCCTCTCCATGACATGGAGAGGTGCAGGAGGCCGTCCAGATGGCGCCAGAGGGTGCTGAGAACATGGGGAACAAACCCCTATGGAGACTGACGACAGGGGCCATGACCAATCTGGCCTCTAGCCGAACACTATTCCGGAGTCCGGTATGGCTCAGGAATCGAGCGGGCAACCCCCTTTGAAGGAGGGGGGAGCACCGACTCCACTGACAACCTCCATTAATCCAAAGGTGCCGGACACCCTGACGGAAGCATTTCGACGTGCTTCCGTCGTGGAGGAGAACCGTACCCTGATGGGTTCGGTGGTTGAGAAGATTCAGTCCGCCAAGAGCGGGTTGAATGGACCCTTTACCAGCATGCTGATAGGCTTTGAGGTATGCGACGTAAGACACCTTTTATATGAAAAAACTTGTGCCTATATATAGGTAGTAGCCCCTAAGACTATGTTCGGTTTTGGAAAAAGCCGAACAAAGGATCAAATGAATATCACAGAAGGTGACGTACATATCTATTAAATGTACATGCTTCACAGTTGGCGGTGACCGCCCAGGCTGCTGAAGTTTCTGGGCTCAAACGGAAGCTGAAGCTGGTAGATGATGACCTCGGCCATATTAACAAGTGGTTCGATGAGGTGCAAGGTACGTATTTGTATGATTGAAATTATATTCGAGTGTGGAGTTGTAAGCTTACACACCTTCTTGTCTAAATGATTTGCAGGTAGTGCAGCCGAGATTTATACTCTCAAGGGTACCCTATCGCAAGTCCAAGAGCAGGAGAGGGTGAGTAGAGTGGCTACTGATAAAGCGGCTGTAGATTTAAAGGCCGAGCAGGCCACCCGCCGACAGTATGAGGAGAGGGTGACCGCAGACAAGCAAGAGCTCAAGGACGCTGCTCGTAAGTGTGAGGACTTGGAGGAGAATATTAAGGCTCAAGCAGAGAAACTCTCTAAGGCGCTCCAAAAGGCCAGGGAGGCGCGGAGCGAGTCCCGGGCGGCCCGCGAGGAGATCAAGCACGCTGAACAGATAGCGGTTGGTAAGCCCTTTCTTTTGCAAAGTAAATTTGGCAGTCATGAATATGCCCCGCTTACTCGATTGCAGAGTTCTCCATATGCGTTTGCGGATCTTCCGAAGAATGCCGTTGATGCTGCGAAGTTTTTTCGGGCCCAAGAGGGGAACACAACGGAGAAACTCTTCTACTCACAGTACCTGGCGCTGGAGTGTCCAGCGCTATTGAATGACCAGATGATGCAGATGGCGGAGCTGCATAGGATGTCTGGAATGGCCATGAAGGACATCATAATCCGGTTATGGCCGGCTGAACCTATTCCTAACAGCTACTTCGGCCTAGTCAAGCGGCTCGCGGACACCCTACCCCGAATTGAAGCTATGAAGCACTCCTCGTGTATTGAGGGTGTCCAGATGGCCTTTGCCCGTGTTAAGATGAACTGGGCAAAGTTGAAGGCTGCGGCCGTAGCAGTTGAGGGGCCAGCGGAAGGCAAGGACTATCGCAAGCCGGAGCGCTATTTTGAAGATGTCCTGGAGGGTTCCCGTTTAATAGAGGGTCAATGCTCGAAGGACATTATGTTTGAATGAATGTATCCGGGGTGCCCAGACTTTTGTGTTTTGAAACAAGGCTTGTATAATATACTTGTACTTTATATAAATTATTTTCCTCCTGTGCTGTCGTTTTTATATCTGAAAGTTTGCCAGTCGTCGGCTTCAGCCCCTACATAGATAGTACGGGGGTGTTCGGAATAGAACTTGACCACTCTTGACCCAACGTCTTGGTCCGTAAAGGAGCTGATCGTGCGGTGAACTAGGAAATCAGACTATGCGTCTTTATCACTCTCACTTAGCCATAGGAGTTTGACAAAGGGACTATCCGAACTTGGATGCTTTTAGGCACGTGACCAGGTAGAGGCCAGTCCTTCGTATAATACGAGAAAAAATTGCAAAAGATTTAGAAAGTCACCGAACCGCTGACCCACCCTCGCTATATCATGATTGTCAGTTTTCGGCTTTCTTTACTGAGGTGTTTGACCAGACGAGCCAAAAACACAATCACAGTAGTTCTCCCTTTACTACCTTAACCGAACAAGCGGAACGTAAGGTGGTAACAACAGGAGCCGGGTAGTCCAACTATTGACCAAAGACATGATTCGGAGCTGATGCATATAATACAGTATTCGAGATATCGAAGTGTACTGTAAAAGTGTTCGGACTTTTTTTTTGAAAGATATTGGTGGCCGGATAGAGCCCTCAACAATTTATGCCGCGGTGTGTGTGTCAATCTATCGTGAAGATGGAATACTAATTATGAAATAAGCCAATACCGAATAAGGTTGGACAAAACTATTTCCGCTATATTCTGATTGATACGTCAAACGTGCTCTTACAGAAAATGCCATAATCCTCAATGCTATTTTACATGCCAAGAATTTGCGAACAAGGTAAAGTTGTATACAGGTCCGAAAAAGAAAAAGGGGTGGTCTTGAAGATCCTTTGGGCACCCTGCCGCACGTCTGCTCCACTTTTTACCTTGGTGTAGGATCCTTTGAGAGGATCAATGATCGAGTATACATAAGGGGCCTGGAAAGGGGCCCTTGATACCATCTAAAAGTGATTTGGGTTTTGAAGAACCTGAAAAATAAAAGTGAAAAAGGAATAGGAAGAACATGAAGGTCCAAATAGGGTCGAGCCGTATTGCGAACTTTGTCGTTAATGTGCCCCCGTCCTTGCCCAGGGTTTTTAATGCGTAGCTATGTACGCGTGGTGTGTATGCCGCAATTAGGTGGGGGTATTGATGGAGGCCGAATTGCTAATCCCATTCTAGACGAACCGGACTGTCATTCTGCAGGGTAGACCAGACTCTTTTGATAGTCTCCGGAGGCTTGATGGCCAATGAAGTATTCGGCTTGATAAGGCCACCATGCACCTCGGCTGCGAGGGCGGCGGTATCCTCCTCAGTACGGAGGGAGCGCTCCATGTTTCCATTGGTTGTTATAACCCCGCGTGGTCCAGACATCTTGAGCTTTAGATAAACATAGTGCGGGACTGCATTGAAGTGGGCGAAAGCGGTTCGTCCGAGTAGTGCATTGTAACCACTGCGGAATGGGACGATGTCGAAGATTAAATCTTCGCTTCAGAAGTTATCCGGTGAGCCGAACACTACCTCCAGCGTTATTGACCCAGTGCAGCAGGCCTCTACGTCGGGTATTACTCCCTTGAAGGTGGTTTTAGTGGGCTTGATCCTTGAAGGATCAATACCCATTTTACAGACAATGTCCTCATAAAGCAGCTTAAGACTACTACTGCCGTCCATGAGGAATCGGGTAAGGTGGAATTCGTCGATGATTGGATCGAGGACCAATGCTGCGGAACCTCCATGATGGATATTGGTCAGATGGTCTCTGCGGTCAAAAGTGATCGGGCAGGCCGACCATGGGTTGAATTTTGGGGCGACTGGCTCTATGGCGTAAACATCCCTTAGTGCGCGCTTGCGCTCCCGCTTGGGGATATGAGTGAAGTAGATCATATTCAATGTTTTTACCTTGGGGGAAATTTCTTTTGCCCCCTGTGTTTGTTGGGAGAGGCTCATCATCATCCTCGCTTGGCGGCCCTTTCCCCTTATGTTCGGTGTTTAGTTTACCGTCCTGTTTAAAGACCCAACAATTTCTGTTGGTATGATTGGCAGGCTTGTCAGGGGTGCCATGGATCTGGCAAGGCCGATCTAGTATTCTGTCCAAACTGGATGGACCATTTTTGTTTTCTTTGAATGGCTTCTTCCACTCACCGGGTTTAGAGCCACTGAATCCGGCGTTGACTTCTATCGGCGTCCTGGGAATGGGGGTACCCAGACCTGCCTGCCTGCGGCCCGGGGCATGATTCCACCAATGGCATGGTACGTCCCATCTTCACCAGCAACCACTCAAGACCCTCGCGATGGGCCAAGCCTCACAAGGCAGACGACACCAAGACCTCCCCAGGGGCGGCCTCGCTAGGCTGGCTCCTGAGGAGCGGAGATATCTATGCAAGGGACACCTCATGAGGTTCGCGTGACATGTGCCATGATGACCAAGGCCAGGCGGGCACTAGCGGGCGCAGAGTGCCAGTTTTGTCTTTGGTGCTAAGGAAGTAGGCGTAGGCGAGGAGTCCTGAGGCATCAGGCAAAGGTTTCCATATAGGTGCAACAAGACCAAGACCAGCAGGACGACAGCATGGAGGTCACCGCGGAGCCCACGACGGCGCCACCACCAGAGCCTTTGGCAGTCGAAGACCACCTTTTGTCAGGATAACTTGTACTAGTTGTCTCCCTTCAAAATTGGCCGTTGTGGGATCCCTTCCCGCCTAAACATTTGGGAAGAGGACCAGGGCCTCTATAAATAGGACTAGCCACCACCGTCGTGAAGGATCGGCTCATCTTGGATTGGATAGAATCCACCAAGGTCATCTCACCAGCTCATTCAGCTCAAGAACACCTCTCCTCATGAGGCTGTTCATCCATTGTACTAGTTTATCCTTAGCCCACGAGGCAATCCACCACACCACACTTGAGTAGGGTATTACACCACAACGGTGGCCCTAACCATTATAAATTCTCGTGTCTCTAGTTCCTTGGGTTCGGAGAGCTAGGCCTTGTGATCGTTGCGAGAGCGAGCTAGGGAGAGATCTTCGGGTGCACCCCAGTGTTCGCACCTCAAGGGTTTGCCAGAACCCGCAATCCGACATCTGGCATCCTAGGTAGGGGTGCTCTGAAGCCTTTCTTCCGTTGATTCACGCTCCACTGCTCTACTTCATCCATGTCCGACGCTCGCTGAGCCTGTGCTGAGCGCCAAGCCGCCCTTGCTACCCGCATCGCTCAGACGGCGCGCGTTGGCGGACCTTCCCGTTGTTCTCCATCACCCGCTGCCAATGCCACCACCGGACCGACAGCAAATGAGGATCAGCCTTCATCATTGCACCCCTCCATGCGGCAGGACAGACGCACTGCCACCCCGTTGCCGACTCCGGCCGGCTCGTCGTCCCACGCTCGTCGCGCGACCATGGACGCGCAGGCTGCGCTGCTCATGGCACGCGAGCTCCTGCATTACCGCCCGGTCGATGACCTCTATGACGATTGGCTGGACCGCATCGCCGATCTCGTCAGCGCTGGCAGGGGCTCTCCCGCACCGTCTCTCTCGCTACTTCGCCCACCCCCAGCCGCGGGCGACGTAGCTCACGGAGCACCTCCACCGCCTTCGCATCAAGACAGTGCCCTCGCACCGAGATGTGCGGCTCACGGAGCTCCTCCACCGCCTCCGCATCAAGAAGGCGTCCATGCACCAAGACGCGCGGTCCCGCGGCGTGAACCGCCATGCCGCGTGCCCACGCACGAAGAAGGAAGCTACCAAGAAGTCCCAAGGCTGCAAGAAAATGCTCCTGCGCTCCCAGCACCATTGCATCAAGACCGCGCACCTCCTACGGCGGCGGTGCGTGGATATCAGGATCAGGCTCCGCCACCGCGACGAGCTCCGGTGACCACAGCAGGCTGCCGTGCCTTTACTCCCGAGCTGTGCACCGTCGACTTGCCAGGCAAGTTCATGCTAGACCTGCCTCCGCGCTATGATGGCACCCCTGACCTCGCAGAGTTCTTCCAGCTCTACGAGCTGAGCATTGAGGCAGCCAATGGAGACGAGAAGGTCATGGCGAACTGGTTTCCCATGTCCCGCAAGGATGGCGCGCGCTCGTGGCTCATGAACTTGCCTGCAGGATCGATCTCCTCCTAGGGCGAGATGTGCGAGCGTTTCGTCTCCAACTTCCAAGGCACTCGCGACCGCCTGTCGGCCGCTAGTGACCTGCGGTGCATCAAGCAGCAACAGGGGAAACCCTGCAGAAGTACATCTAGTGCTTCAACAGCGTCCGCCTCAAGATTCCCAAGGTGACGGACGCGGCCATCATCTCTGCGTTCTCCAAAGGCTTCCGCGATGTCAAGATGAAGGAGGAGCTCGCCATCCACAAGGAGCTATGCACGACCTCGGAGATTTCCAATATGGCGACCAAGTGCGCAAGGGCTGAGGAAGGACGCCTTTCCCTCCTTGAGCTCCCAGCTGCTCACCAGGAGGACAAGAAGGCAAAGATCAAGGACGTGAAGCGCAAGGGAGCTGCCGAGCTCGCGGCAGAGCCAAAGATGAAGCGTGGCCACGACCATCCCGAATCATCCAAGGACAACCACCCATTGATGACGTGGAGATCGTCGCCGTAGGCCATGTGGATATGGAGAAGGAAATCTTCAATCCATACCGTGGGATCTGTTGTGCTGTAGTATGATTCAATATTTATGGGTTTAAACCCTTCTGGGAACTGGTGCTGCATTACCTCGTTAGTAAAGCATAAGGGGTGTGCGGTGCCTCTGTATCGGGTAACGTCACGATGGAGTTCAGATGACATCCGTATGCGGTTTTCGGCCCGAGTGAGGTTATGCCTGTCGTGCCAAGCTTGACGATCGTCTTCTCGCGTTGGGGCGTGCCCCCTTGATCCATATATTTGATCTTGTTTGGACTGCTCTATTGCTCAGGTCTTGTCATAAGTCGTAGGTGTATCCTGGAGCCACTGTCTCTCTGCCCTTACTGCGAGGTGGTGCAGGTTGGTGTTCGGCGTAGGTGGCCGCTTTATCTCGCCCACCTGGTGGCTGGCCTGGTTCATCAGCACGGTCATGTTTCGATGGGATTGGCTCGAAAGCCTCGTCATCGAATTGTGGCAGTAGTCGACGCTTTGGATAACTCTTTGTTGGGCGTTGTGGGTCACATTCTTAGGCAGCTAGGACCTGGGTCCATCTTTCATTGAGTGTATCCTGTTCGTCTTGGAGCCGTTGCTGCTTCTTTTTAAGGCTTCCTGCAGTGGCGATTAGTCGGCGCTTAAAACGCTCCTGCTTGAGGGGTTCCTTTGGCACGATGAAATCTTCGTTGCCGGGGCTAACATCATCCTCGGAGAGAGTTCGATAGTTATTATCTTCCGAATCCTTGTTCTTGACCGGATCGTCGGGTTTGACTTGCCCCTCCTCCACATCATTCTGTTCGGATGTCGGCTCGGCGTCCTATGGAGTGTTATTGTCTCTGGTGCTGGTATTACTGTCTTGCCATGACGCGATTTTGAGCGGCATCGCTAGCGTCGACGCTTCGGCGGTGCCTCATCAGGTTTTTCCTCCACCGGATCCTTCCTGTCTGCACCATCATCCTCTTTGGGTGTATCCACCATATACACATCGTATGTGGAGGTGGCCGTCCAACACCCAGTAAACGGCGGGTCTTGGCCATGTGCGTCTCCAACTTCATCATCCATGCCGTCGATGTCTTCGGAGGTGTAATCTAGCATGTCGGTTAAGTTCTCAACGGTGGCTATGAAGTGGGTGGTGGGTGGGACGTAAAATTCCCCTCTCTCAGCCACTGGTCTGGGCTAGGAATAGTTCGGAGGCGCTTCCTCTGTAATGGCGAGGGACCGCATCAAGTCTAGAGCCACATTTAAGAGCGAGGGCTGGACGAGGAAATGAGAGTCCATAGGGCTGGCCAGGGCAAAGGCCTCTTGGCCATGCTTGCCGGGCATGGGCTTCGAGAGTTAGGAGCTAGAGTCCAGGGGCGAGTACGGCCTTTCCATGATAGGGGAACCAGCCTGACTTCGGGCTGGCTGAAGATAAAATCGCCTCTGTATCCCCGATTGTGAGTTTCGTAGCTGAGAGTCTGGTGGGCTTCAAACTACCATCTTCGGACCCAACATTTTGCTCCGGATCTAAGGCCAGAGCAGTGGTCGGGTCCATGAACCCTTCGAAGATCAGATCTCGTCGGATATTAGCGACATAATTTAGGTTCCCAAAACTGATCTGATGACCAGGGGCGTAGCTGTTAATCTGTTTGAGGCGACAAATCGAGTTGGCACGCAGTACGTAGCCACCGAACACAAAAATCTGGCCAGGGAGGATAGTTTCCCCGGAAATGGCATCGTTGTTAACGATCGAACGGGCCATCGAACCTTCTGTCGATGGCACAGTGGAACTCTCAATGAAAGCACCAATGTCTGTGTCAAAACTGGCCGATCTTGGGTAGGGATCCCGAACTGTGCGTCTGAGGATCGAAGGTAACAAGAGACAAGGGAGACACGATGTTTACCCAGGTTTGGGCCCTCTTAATGGAGGTAAAACCCTACGTCCTGCTTGATTATATTTGATGAGTATAGGGGTTACAAGAGTTGATCTACCTTGAGATCATAATGTCTAAACCCTAGATGTCTAGCTTGTATAAATTCTGATAGCCTCTACGGACTAAACAATCTGGTTTATATAGACACCGGAGGGGCCTGAGGTTGTACAGAGTCGGTTTACACAGAAAGGAAAATACACATCCGGATATTTAAATTGCTATCCATGCAAAGGAGAGTCCCATCCGGACACGAGGGGAAGGTCTTATGCCTTGTATCTTCATGGCCCATCAGTCCGGCCCGTATCAAATAGCCCGGACACCCGAGGACCCCTTAGTCCAGGACTCCCTCAACCGCCATGCCAGCAATTGGAACCTCAAGATCATCTCGACCTACTGCCACTGCCAAGCGACCAAGGACTCCCACTCCTCCTCCAAGCACAACTGCTGAAACAGATGTCGATTTCGACATTTCTGCCTTTAGCGAAGGATAAGTAGAGTAAGAGTCCTTGCCGTGTTCTTACAATCCTTGATTTGTTGATTGGACTTGAATTATTTTTACTTCTATAGAGATGCAGATACCTTAGTGTAGATGCGGACGAAGAGGGCGAAGACCTGTATGGGTGTCGAGCCCCCAGCAAGCACACCGACCTGTCTAAAGACCATTGTCGTCAGTCCCGGGCCCATTCCTCGGTGCAGCCCCAGCATAGTCCCCAGCGTGAGTCCACTACTCATTTTTCACTGGTAAGTGTTGGCGTGGAGATATTTAGTGCTGATATGAATAAGCTTGTAGGAGAAGAGCAGTGGCAAGAAGCCCAACCTAAAGTAACTCCTGATGTACTGCCCTCCTCAACTACACTACCAGCAGGCGGCTCTCCCGCAAGGGCCTCCGCTGATAATTCTATCCACATTGAGGAGTCGACAAGTAAGGATATCGGCAGCCACGCGATGACAACTAATGTTCCCCGAGGAGAAGGAGTTCCTCCTCAACAGACCCATACAGATAATCCAATTGTCTTTGAGCATTTTTTATTTCTCTTAATGTTTTGTTTTCCTGAACTTGATCTTGAATCTGATTTGCTTTTCTCATTCATCTTCAGATCCACCTCCAACCGATGAAATGAACATTGATGTTGATGTTGAAGGGATCGCCGAGGATGCCTCTACTGAAGCCAACAGGATTGCTGCCAACGAAACCGCCAACGTAGTGTCTAAAGGGGCCGCCAAAAGGGCTGACGAGGAGGAAAATGGAAAGAAGGTGACAAATGGGGCCGGAAGCGAGACTAGTGGACCAACTAACAACATTCCTGCCGCAGGAGCGCTTGGCGCTGCTCCGGCCACAAAGTCGTCAGCCACCGGTGAAGGTGTTCCATCAACATCCGATGATCCTCTATCAAGCAAGTACCTCTCATGGCGGGAGACAATTTATACGATAGCATTCCAGGGACAATGAACATCACAACACCCGTCGAAGGAGAAAGCCATGATGAAATCATTGCTGCTGCTGGGCTAAAGACCATTGATGAACCAACTGTTAGCCATCGTGGGTCCAAAGAAGAAGAAATCCTTAGAGCCATGAATAGCAATTTCCAGCAGCTTCAAGCACTTTTTGGGAACGGGTCCAACAACTTGAAGTCTAGGGCTACGACTATAGAAGCAGTGGAAACAGATTTTCTCAAGCGCGTTGAAGAGGTACAGACTGAGTATGCTGAATTCCTCCAATAGTTTATTGCCCAATTGTCGTGGGTGCACATGATCACCTATGGGGCCATGGGGCCCTTGTGGATCAGCAGTGGGGAGATCACGTTGTACAAAGAGTGGAGGCCATGGGGCAGCACGACAACAGGACTCTGGTGGTTTTTACCCAGGTTTGGGCCGCTGAGAAGCGTACACTACTGCAGGATGCTGCTAATGTGACACTATGATCAGAGACCCTTCAAAGAAACTATGTGTGATGCCATCATCGCAAACGGTGGTGTAAAAAAACTATCAAAATGGTGCAAAACGTTTGCGATGGAGGATGCATCAAACATGTTTCAGATTTTAGTTGTGTGTGCGATGCATGGCATAAGGTTCATCTCAGTTAACTCTTTGCGATGAGGAGGAACAGAAGAAATGGGCAGCCAGATGAAGGTATGTGCGATGTACAACATACGGTTCACTCGAATGAACTATTTGCGATTAGGAAACACAAAAGAAACGGTCAGCCAGATCAAAGGTGTGTGCGATATACAACATGCGGTTCACTCAGATGAACTGTTTGCGTTGAGACATGAGAGCAGAAATGGTTCGAATGAATAAGATGTGTGTGATACGAGGCAAACAGGTGTGTAATCGGAAACATGTGCAATGACCGATAACAACACAGACGATTACTGCTAACAAGCCATGTGTGTTGTGAGCAAACGATTGCTGGTATACAATTGTGAGTGATTGATGAAAACATCACCGACGGGTTACATTGTTTAGTCCATGTGCGATGTGATTTTCTTTGTCCGCACAACATCTACGCTCTATCTACAGAGCATCAACATATATACATAAAAAGACAGCATTGCATAACCAAATTAAGCATACAATTACACAAGTGACTACACACATAACATTTCCACACACCAAAGCAAGCAATTACATGCATACTAAAGTAGGAGAAATGAGGATCTAATCATCTACTTATTGTTGCGACGACGCCTGCCATTTGCTCTGCTTCCAGCTGGATCCCTCGCCATTTTGGGGAAGGAGGCACTTCCTGATGTCAATGATCTGCCTGTACATGTCATAGCTCATGTACGCCTCCTTGGCCGCGTACACGATGTGAGCTTTGTCGAGTTTCTCCATCCAGGCTGAGTGCCAGGCATGCTTGTCCTTGTAGCACGAATCCTTCATGTCTTTGTAGTAGGGGTCGATGATGGCCTCGGCGAGGTGAACCAGTGAGTCCTTCTCATGCTCCTTGCTGCCCCAGATCTTGTATTGGCCCTGGATGTCGACAAGATTCTGGTAGGCGCTTCCCGAATTATCGAGCGCCTTTAGATCATTGGTGATGTCCACCGTAGTGAACATGTAGTGGGGGCTTTTGATAGACCTGGCAAAATGCTCGCGAGGCCTTGTGGTCAGGAAGTAGTAGTAGACGAGGACGTGGTGGCACACGCACATCTGGGCGACGGCGACCTTGGGACGGGACCCGGCAGGAGCGCGGGTGTACTTGAGATTGAACCAGACCACCTTGTACTTCTCCGCGGCAAGCAACAACTCCATGATGTGGATGGAGTGCTCCACCCAGACTGGGTCGTTGGTGTACACCACCGAGAGGTGCATGAACCTTCTATGGGTGTCCACCAGCACACATGCGGTGAACTGCTGCTCGCGTCGGCAACCGCACAGAGCGCCATTGGAGCCGCGCAGGATACCCTCTAAGAATTTCTCGTGGCGGGTGTGCTTCTTGCAATAGTTGGGAGCGATCGAAAGGTTGAAGAGACACAAGGGTTAAATGGCCGATGTAATAAATGGGGGCCGTCTGGCCTGTAATCATCACGTCTTGTCACGGCGTTCATAGCAGAGGATTCTAGTGCACGCTTGACAACACCGCACCGTAGGCGTGGGCTCGAAGAGGCGCCAAATGTATCGTCGGTGAGCCTATTCCCACGCTATAGCGCTGTTTACCACACAAGAATCCCACCCGACTAGTTTGACCATGCGTCGGCTAGAAGAGGGACAAATCGTGGGCGTTTATTGGCAAAAATCTTTGTAAAAACGAAGTGTGTGGAATGAATTCGATCATAAGTTTACCCGTGGGTGATGAGGTCAAATACACAGAAGGGTGATGATGGACACTCGAGTGGTGTAACGCCCTCGATGCGGCTATATCTCCTACGTGTCGAAGCACGACTTAGAGGCATAACCGCATTGAAAGCAATGTCGCAAGTAAGGTAATCTTCACAACAACCCATGTAAATAGATAATAGGGGAAAAGGTGCATAGTTGGCTTACACTCGCCACGTCACACAAATATATGAATAACATTACAATCATCCAATACACTCAAGGTCCGACTACGGTACCAAAATAAAAGATCAACCCCAACATGCGACACGGTCCCCGATTGCTCCAACTGGGCACCACTACTGATCATCTGGGAAAGACACATAGTAACGACGAGAGTCTTCATCGAACTCCCACTTGAGTTCAAGCACATCATCTGGAACGGTATCATCGGTCCCAGCATCTGGTTTTGGAAGTAAACTATGAGTCACGGGGACTCAGCAATCTCGCACCCTCGCGATCAAGACTATTTAAGCTTATAGGTAAGGCAAGGTAAATATGTGGAGCTGCAGCAAGCGACTAGCATATATGGTGGCTAACCTGTTCGCAAAAGAGAGCGAGAAAAGAAGGCAAAGCACGAATGTAGAACTATGATCAAGAAGTGATCCAATAGCAACCTACGTCAAGCATTACTCCAACACCATGTTCACATCCCGGACTCCGCCGAGAAGAGACCATCACGGTTACACACGCGGTTGATTCATTTTAATTAAGTTAAGTTTCAAGTTATCTACAACCGGACATTAACAAATTCCCATCTGCCCATAACCGCGGGCACGTCTTTCAAAAGTTCAAATCCCTGCAGGGGAGTCCCAACTTAGCCCATCACAAGCTCTTATGGTCAACGAAGGATATTCCTTCTAGTGGGAAGACCCGATCAGACTCGGCATCCCGGTTACAAGACATCCTCGACAACGGTAAAACAAGTCCAGCAAGACCACCCGCTGTGCCGACAAATCCCGATAGGAGCTGCACATATCTTGTTCTCAGGGCACACCGGATAAGCTAAGTGTACGGGAGCCAACGTAACCCAAGTTGCCAAGGGACGGCCCCGCATGGTACTCTGGGTTGGACCAACACTTAGAGAAGCACTGGCCCGGGGGTTCAAAATAAAGATGACCCTTGAGTCCACGAAACCCAAGGGAAAAAGGCTAGGTGGCGAATGATAAAACCAAGGCCGGGTCTTGCTGGAGGAGTTTTATTCAAGGCAAACTGTCAAGGGGTTCCCATTATAACCCAACCGCGTAAGGAACGCAAAATCCGGGAACATAACACCGATATGACGGAAACTAGGGCGGAAAGAGTGGAACAAAACACTAGGCAAAAAGTTGAGCCTTCCACCCTTTACCAAGTATATAGGTGCATTAAGATAACAAGATAATATAGTGATATCCCAACAATAAACAATGTTCCAACAAGGAACGATCTCCGATCTTCACCTGCAACTAGCAACGCTATAAGACGGGCTGAGCAAAGCGGTAACATAGCCAATCAACAGTTTGCTAGGACATGGTGAGTTAGAGGTTTGACATGGCAATTTGGGAGGCATGATAAGCAAGTGGTAGGCGTCGTAGCATAGGCATAGCAAAAGAGCGAGCATCTAGCAAGAAAAGATAGAAGTGATTTCGAGGGTATGATCATCTTGCCTGCAAAGTTGTCAGAGTTGACTTGATCCTTGTAAGCAAACTCAACGGGCTCCTCGTTAGTGAACTCGTCTCCCGGCTCTACCCAAACAAGACAAACAAGCAAAAGGAACACAATCAACCACGTGCAATGCTTGAACAACATGATGCAAACATGGTATGCTATGTGGGATGCGATATGTGATGCATATGCAAGATTTGACAAGGAATGATTGAACCTGGCCTCAACTTGGAAATCCAAGAGTGCCACTGGAAAGGTGAGGTAATTTCGGTTGAAATCGATATAAAGATCACCGGAATCGGATGCACGGTTTGAAAATGGCAAGCAAAACAAATATGGCACCGGTCTGCGATAATCAGCAAGTAGCCATCTAAATGCATCAAGATAAATATGCTACGACATTGAAACATGACAACAAAATACATTGAAGGGATCCAATCATGATTCTTGACAAAAGATGAACACTGAGCTACGGCCAATTCATCCATTAACAGGTTCAAACAAGCATGGAAAAAATGCAAATGATAACAGGTTTCAGACTTAGTGAAATTAACACAAGTCTGGAATTTAACATCAGGTAGCACACTTTGGAGCATAAAAACTACATGCTACAGGAACTTAACATGGCAAAGCAAGGCATGACATGAAGCTACTCAAAGCACTTAACATAAGTCCCTTAGTGACCTTGAGCCAAAAGGGATCGGAAAATACAATTGCAAGCATGTGAACATGGCAAAAACATAATCAGATTACAGACTTAGTGAAAAATTGGAGCATGCAAATCAGTTAACGAGTAGGCATGTTCACGAGCTCGATGCACTCACTACATGTCATGGCATGACAAACTAAGCATACACCCATCAAGAATACATATCATAGGAGGTAGACATGGCAAGAACAACAACATAGCATGCACGAATTAAAAGCAACATCCTCGGCAAAATCGCTAACAAGTCAACAATCTGCCAGGATTCACGAAATAGCAAAAGTAGAGCTCGATTGACTCAAGCTAGGTGCTCCATAAATGCAACCAAAGATATGGATGGATAGAGCACCACAATGTTAACAAAACATCCTTACTGATCATTCTCAAAAGGGGCACGGATCACTAGGAAATAACATGAACATATGGCATAATGACAAAATCAGAACAAGGACTTAGTGAATTTCTAAGTCCCTGAAATCAGCATTACCGATTGCACTACTTTGCAAGCTGGTGCTAGTCACCACACATATTACAAAAATACATGGTAAGCACCTCTGTAAAGATGGCATGGCATATAACAAAACTCATGTAGAGCTCAGGAGCATATCATGCACACATTAATCATGGCAAAAATGACAAATATCTATTTGATGAAACAGATCTGACAATTATATCACATAGCCCTCTTCCAGCATCATTTCGGCAATCAAGATAAGCTCAAATGAAAATGATGCAGTGAGATGAAATGATGTACTCGTCGAGGCGAACATTTTGATATGCTACACGCGCAAATCGGAGCTACGGATGCGGAGTTACGGCATGCCAAAGACTGCAAAATAAATCTGAGAGAGGGGGAGAAAGTCAACCCAGATCTAGGGTTACTGTAGCGGGTACTGTAGCAGCAGCGGGATCTCGAGGTCTCCGGCGAGGTTCCTCGCTCGGGCGAGGTGGCAAGGGCGCGGGGACGACCGGAGGAGGCCGGATCCATCCGGATCCGGACCGGGACGCGCGGCGCCGAGGTCGGGGAGGCCGGGCGGCTAGGTAGGCGCCGGCGAGGTGGTGAGGGCGAGGCGGCCGGCGAGTGCTCCGGCGAGGTCGCGGTGGCCTACGGCGGCGGGCGGTGGCCGGACGCGAGGAGGAAGATGGGGCGCGGGCGGCGCGAGCTCGGGCCCTCGGGGGCCGGCTACCGGCTCGGCGGGCCTCGCGCGGGGGCTACCGGCGGTTGCCACGTGGCGGCTGCTCACTGGCTCGGGGCGGTGTCCGGCGCGGAGGCGGACATGTCCGGCGGCGGCGTGAGGAATTTTAGGGTTAGGGAAAGAAGAGACCCGGGATTTGGAATGAGGGGTCTATATATAGAGGTAGGAGGAGCTAGGAGACTCCAGATGAGGTGCGGTTTTCGGCCACGCGATCGTGATCGAACGCTCTAGATGATGGAAGGGTCTTTGTTGGATTTTGGGCCAAATTGGAAGGATGGTGGGCTACAACACAAACGAGTCCTTCTCGGTCCCTCGGTTAACCGTTGGAGTATCAAACGAAGTCCAAATGGCACGAAACTTGACAGGCGGTCTACCGGTAGTAAACCAAGGCCGCTTGGCAAGTCTCGGTCCAATCCGGAAATGTTTAACCCCCACACACGAGAAGAGGTAGAAAGGGGCACCGGAGGAGATAGAAGCGCCGGAATGCAAAACGGACAACGGGGAAAATGCTCGGATGCATGAGACAAACACATATGCAAATGCAATGCACATGATGACATGATATGAGATGCATGACAAAGACAACAACACATGAAGACAAAAACCCGAACCCGAGGAAAATAAAATAACTTAGTGCCGGAAACGGCAAGAGTTGGGATACATATAAGGTAAATTACATCCGGGGTGTTACAAGTGGGATAAGTAATTCTGCGCTCTATAGTGCACATGGTGGAAGAAACCAACTGTGTGCAATAATGTCGAAGATCACAGTCGAGTTAGCTATACAGATCGTTGATGTGAGATCGACAAGGTAAACTGATTCGAGAATGGTTAATAGAATCTAAGACCATTGCATATTAAGGTCAAAATAGTGTTAGCAATATACAAGTCCCATACGATGCCATTTCAACGATTGTACCACAAAAGCTCGAAATGTTATAAGGTTCAAATTCTAGAGTTATCTGGCTCAAATTCAAAGATTATAAGGTTCAAACTGATATTAGAAATGAAATTCAGCTCATCAGCTGCAAATGCTGGCGCTGATCCGCTGAACATGGATATCAGAGAGGTTCAAACTAATATCACCGCTTCTAAGTCTGTTTTCGAAACCTCACAATTTTTGCAAAGGGGTCAGCCACTAAGAAGTCATGTATGGGGTTGACACGATGACTTCCGATTACTTTGTCATCTGAAGTTCCGAAATGAAATTCAACATTTTTGGAGCCTATTCCATTCTGCCGCAGGTGCCGGCGCTGATCAACAAACCATTCATTTTTGCGAAATAAATGTAGGGAAAACCTCATTTCCTTCAGCACCCTTGCTCTGAGAACAAACAACCTGGCGAATATAATCTCCGGTAAGGTCCCTCAGTAGGAGTTCAAAGTAATTTCTGAGAGATGCAGATCTAGGCATTCGACGTGATTGTTATATTGTATCACATTATCCACCACTCGACCTAATCTTATCTGCAAAAGAAGAAAATGTGTTATTGCCTACATGCAGTTTTGAACATTACTACAAGCCTATTTGGTTTGCAAGATTTCTAAATTGCACTAACATGCCATCTTCGATCTGACATGATTAACATGGGCATTTGATTACATTCTAGAACAATGTAGCCTTCTTCACAAGAGGTTGGAGTGGATGAAAAGTTCCCTAAGAAAACTTGAACTCCCTTATGGTTAACATTTAACAGGAAAGGAACATCACCTCGATATATAGGTTCTCCAGGCACGAAAAGCATCTCAGGAAACTGACAGCTTGCTCCAGGTTGAGGCCGATAGATTCTAGTGCCAAGACCTTCACTGTGCGCAATTTTGGGGTCAAGCTTGTCAGAATCATTTTTTGAATGACATACGGACAAACATCTTCAAAATTATAAATAATGTTAATTTGTAGAAGGTGAGGTAGAAGGCGGCTGTTGTACCTGGACGGGTGTGGATCCAATAACAAGTTTGGAGTATTTGTGAGACGATTAGCCCACCACTGTCAATTTTGGCGCAGAAATGACATTGATTCTAGTTGGACCTTGTTGATCAACTACAAGTAATCTCTCAAGTGCAGGTGTGTCCTGAATGACCAAACCGTGGTACACATCTTGTGATGTCTTCCTGTCGCACCAGCAACACACATAAATAGTCTGGAGAGTCATGGAGGTGATGTGGAAGGTACTCAACCCATTGATCGCCTGAAGACGAAGGTACTCGAGTGCAGTACAGCCACGGAGCAGGCGCTCCATGTCACCGTTTGAGAGGCAGAAGGCGACGAGCTCGAGGTGCTTCAGTCGTGGTAGAATAAGAGGAGACGCGTCATTAAGGTGGGGATGGCAGATCTTGAACTTGGTGACGCGCAGCGTGGGCGCGATGCGGAGTGCGGACGTTGGTAGTGACCGCATATGCCCATCATCAAAAGTGAGCTCCTCGAGCTGATCTAGGGCGGGGTATCGGAACCAGTCGTCAAGCTTGGCTTGGTCCTTGCTGTTGGAACGGAACTTGCCCATTCTAAGGCCTTTGGTTGGGCCAAGGTGACTGCCGAGGATCTTGGACAACGCATCCAAGCTTTTGTGATAGCCATGACAGAGCTCGTGGGCGTGGATGAGGTCGAGAGGGCTGGAGTTCCATAGGGGGCGCCACCGCCATGAAAGGACGGTTGTCCGCGCCCCATATTTGATTGGGAGGAGGGAGATGATGACTCTCAACATATCATCATGGAGGCTGATGATGAAGTCTAGGCCTGCTGGAGTCGCTAGCGGTTCTAGCTTGTCCCGCCTCCACTTGTTGGCAGCCCCGTTCTCCACCTCCGGAGTCTCCTTGTCAGCGGCACTTTCTGATAGAAATGGGAGTACACGGAATATTTAGTTAAAACAGGGCAATAGAAAAGTGTATTGGTAACTAGAAGTTATTAGGTAGGAATATAGTAAGAAAAGGGAATAACAATTGGTTGCTTAAATACTACATAATTCATTTGACATTGCTGGGTAAGTCAACATGCAAATAGTTGAAATGAAAACTTACTTCGAACAAAGTCTGGACGGATGATTTTGTCAGGGAAGTTAGCATATATCTCATGACCAGGCCCTTTTATGTGCAGTGCAAGTTGCCAGCTTCAGTACATAAAACATGGCAATTTCTTTCCAAAAGCCAGTGCCAAAATAGGAGCCACCATGTTCATCAACTCTTACAGTAGCAACAATTGTAAATCCATGGTTTGTGTGCAGTATGACATCCGGGGAGCCTTGATCTATGTAAAGGGAAAAATTGTGCACTACATAATCTGTTGCATAGCAAGGGATCTTCTGCAGAAAATGGTAGGGTTGTTAAAGAAAATATGGTAACACGAAAATATGGGCCCAACACTACAAAACAAGACACATCCGTGACATTTTGGTCCAAATGAAGTTTTTTCTATCATACTTATGACACTTCTATGATGATAATTGTGACAAAACCCGGTATCATCATAGATGTGGTGTGGTTCTACTTCTATGACAAAAATTCATGACAGAAAATGGACTTTTCGTCCTGGGCAGGCCGGAGACGCAGCTGCATGACATTCTTTGGGCCGTCCATGATGGAAAAAACTATAGTAGAAGCGAGGGCGAGGAAAATATCTGGGAGTTCCCGATTACGGTGGGTGGTAGGGGGCCGAGCGATGCGTGTTTCTCTCGTACGTACGCGCATGTGTGCCAGGCGTTAGTCTCTAACAGAACCCGAGCGATTGCACTGCGGGCTACGCGTTACTGAACCTGAGCGATTGATCGATCCCATGCCTTGCTGTTAACTAAACCCGAGTGATTCCTTCACTGCTGCTGCTAACTGAAGCCGATCGAACATCGCTGCCTCCTTCCCTTGATGAACAGTGAGTGTTGTTGAGGGGGTTTGGATGAACAGTTCATGATGGGGAGTTGGATGAATAGGACCCCGTGGTAGTAGAGGTCGTTGCCGCTGGATGAACAGTACCCCGATCGATCGAGCCGGTGGATGAACATGACCCCGTGGAGGGCTGGATGAACAGTAATCAGTGGAGGTCTGGTTGAATAGTATCTGGTGGAGGGCTAGATGGATAGTAGACCATATAGGGGTGGTTGAACAGGACCCCGTGGAGAGGGCTGGTTGAATAGTAGCCGGTGGAGGAGTGCGGCAGTGGAGGCCGGATGAACATGAGCCCATGGATGAACAGTCGTAGGTGGAGGCTGGAGGAGGTCGACGATGGATAAAAAGGAGCCCGTGGAGACTAGAGGAGGTCGACAGTGGAGATGAAGAGTATCCCGTGGATTCCCTTTTACGGTACGCCACACCCCTCCCGATGAACAGGACCGCCGTTTCAACCGTAGCGCTCCAATACAAGTCAGTTTCTTCCGTTTTGCGGTATGCCACACCCCTCCTGATCAATAGGACCCCGTTTCGACCGTATGAGGTCCGTTTCCTACATTTTGCGGTACGCCATACCCCTCCCGATGAACAGGATCCCGTTTCAACCGTGGCCGGTCGAAGACAAGGCCGTTTTCACCATTCTGCGCTAAGCCAAGCCTCGTTTCCATCGCCTGTTCCATCCAAGCTAGTTGGCTCCCGATGAACACGATGACGCATTCCATTCCGAACCAGCTGGTTGCCTCCCCTTGAACACAATGACGGTGCAGCTTCTCCGTTCCGACCCAGCCATGTACGCGATCCCTGGCCGTACGTATGCGTGAGTAGGCGTTTGAGACCCTTCCCGTATGTACGTATGTGGCCGTATTTTCTTTCTTGCACCCTGGCTGCTGTACGTACGTGTACATGCTACGTGGGTGCCTCTACATTGACTAGTATGTATGTACATGTTCGTGACCAGAATGACAATGCTACGTACGCTTCGACCAGGTGGGTCCCGACTGTCAGGAACTTCCTTCCATGTGAAGATGTAGCTGGTGGGTCCCAGAAGTCAGGGAGGGAAACGTTTTTCTCGCGAAATACAGTGGCCCGTCCGGTGGGTCCCTGCTGTCAGTTGGAGGAATCATTATTTTCTGTGTAATAAGGAGGCACTTCCTTACTACGGCCGTGGACCCAGCTCTCAGCCTCTCCATGTACACTACTCTTCTGATGGAAGTCAGTCCTTGACCACGTTGACCACGCCGCGCCGAGAGCACCAGGGCGGTGCATGACGGCGAGGCCTACGAAGGGGACGACACGGAGCCAGGGAAGACGTGGCAGTGGTTGCCCACACGGAGAGGAGTATGAGGGTTCACTGGTTCGGCTGCGGTGTGAGGATGCCGTCACCGCAGACTAATAGGGGGTGTGGGTGAGTAGAGGGATGGCCAGGCCAGCGGTGGGAGTAGTAGGGGGCGGTGAGGCCTCCGCGGCATCACAGCCAACCACTGGAGACAGGAGCACGCGGCACGACCGATGCTGGTTTGGTCGGCTGAAGCAAGAAGACCAGAGGTTGAAGAAGCACTAGGGCCGCTGGATGGACATCATACGGTCACTGGACCTAGAATCATTCATATTGACTAAGTTGACAAAGCCCTCCATCCACGTAAACTTAGTGGGCCCACAAGTCAGCCTCCCACTATGGTGGGTACCAGCTGGCAGGTGGTATTCATTTTTTGTGCGTAATAAGGAGGCACTTCCTTGCGTGCGAAGATATAGTTGGTGGTCGGACCTATCAGCGGGGGAAACATTTTTTCGCAAAATACAGAGGCCCTTCTGGTGGATCCCAGCTATCAGGTGGAGGAATCATTATTTTGCGAGTAATAAGGAGGCATTTCCTTGCGTGCGGCTGTGGACCCAACTGTCAGCCTCTCCATGCACAGTCTACTTCCGATGGATGTCGTCCGTTGACCATGTTGAGCACTCTGCGCCGAGCGCATCCAAGGTGGTGGACGACGGCGAGGCCCCGGACATCAACGAGACGGAGATGGGAAGACGCGGGAGTAGAGTCGCAGACGGAGAGGTTTATGAGAGTTAAGTGGTTCTAGTGCGGTGTGGTTCGGCAGTCGGTGGAGAAGAACAGGAGGTGTGGAGTGGTGGAGGGATGGCCTGGCCAACGGTGGGGTAGTGCTTCACAGCGAAGCGTGCTAAGCAGAGCTGCTAGCAGTAGGAGGCGGGAGCAGGTGGTCCCGGCGGCGCTGGTGGAAGAACATGAGAGAATGAAGATGGACGCTGGTTGTTGGATGTACATCCAATTACTAACGATGTCAAAATCATTTGTTGACTAAGTTGATAACGACTTGCATTGGCTTCGACCTATTGGCCCACATTTCAGCCTCAAAAAATGTGGCACGTATTCAACCCATTTTTTTTCAGAATTTACAGTCAATTTGATCTCTTTTTTTAGAATTATAGTCCATTTGCTGGGCTGGGTGAACAAATAATGTAGCGTCCATGCGGCCCATTTATTTTTTTCCTAAAAAATTACAGGCCATTTACACTTTCTCGATATACACGATTTTGCTGGGCTGATTCTAATTATAATGTTGGGTTGGGCGCAACAATGTTATAAAAAATAAATAGGGGCTGAGCATTTTTCATAAATATATTTAAATAAATAGTGATTCATTATTACATTGGTCCTTAAATCTTACCAAGCTTTTGTACACAATCACCAGGATTTTCGTTGCCAAAAAAATGTAGGATTTTATTGTTAAGAAATTATTTTTATAAGTTAATAAGATGTGGGATATAGTTTTCTTAGATATGTAAGTATCTGATACGTCTCCAATGTATCTATAATTTTTGATTGTTCCATGCTATTATATTGTCTGTTTTGGATGTTTAATGGGCTTTATTATACACTATTATATTATTTTTGGGACTAACCTACTAACCCAAGGCCCAGTGCAAATTGCTATTTTTTTCCTGTTTCAGTGTTTCGCAGAAAAAGAATATCGAATGGAATCTAAACGGAGCGAAACCTTCGGGAGAGTTATTTTTGGAACAAACGTGATCCAGGGGACTTGGAGTAGACGTCAAGAAAGGAGCGAGGAGGCCAAGAGGCAGGGAGGCGCGACTGCCCCCCCTAGGTGCGCCCCCACCCTCGTGGGCCCCTCGTAGCTCCACCGACCTACTTCTTCCTCCTATATATATATATCCATATACCCCGAAAACATCCAGGAGCACCACGAAACCCTATTTCCACCGCCGCAACCTTCTGTACCCAGGAGATCCCATCTTGGGGCCTTTTCTGGAGCTCCGCTGGAGGGGGAATTGATCACAAAGGGCTTCTACATCAACACTATAGCCTCTCTGATGATGAGTCAGTAGTTTAACGCAGACCTTCGAGTCCATGGTTATTAGCTAGATGGCTTCTTCACTCTCTTTGGTCCTCAATACAAAGTTCTCCTCTATCTTCTTGGAGATCTATTCGATGTAATTCTTACTGTGGTGTGTTTGTCGAGATCCGATGAATTGTGGGTTTATGATCAAGATTATCTATTAACATTATTTGATTCTTCTCTAAAATCTTTTTTGTACGATTTGTTATTTTTGCAAGTCTTGTTGAATTATCAGTTTGGTTTGGCCTACTAGATTGATCTTTCTTGCAACGGGAGTAGTGCTTAGCTTTGGGTTCAATCTTGCGGTGTCCTTTCCTAGTGACAACAGGGGCAACAAGGCACGCATTGTATTGTTGCCATCGAGGATAAAAAGACGGGGTTTATATCATATTGCTTGAGATTATCCCTCTACATCATGTCATCTTGCCTATTGCGTTACTCTATTCTTATGACTTAATACTCTAGATGCATGTTGGATAGTGGTCGATGTGTGGAGTAATAGTAGTAGATGCAGAATCGTCTCGGTCTACTTGTCGCGGACATGATGCCTATATACATGATAATGCCTAGATATTCTCATAATTATGCACTTTTCTATCAATTGCTCGATAGTAATTTGTTTACCCACTGTAATACTTATGCTATCTTGAGAGAAGCCACTAGTGAAACCTGTGGCCCCCGGGTCTATTTTCCATCATATAAGTTTCCAAACTATTTTATTTTGCAATCTTTATTTTCCAATCTATATCATAAAAATACCAAAAATATTTATCTTATTATCTCTATCAGATCTCACTTTTGCAAGTGGCCGTGAAGGGATTGACAACCCCTTTATCGCGTTGGTTGCAAGGTTCTTATTTGCTTGTATAGGTGCGAGGTGACTTGCGTGTAGTTTCCTACTGGATTGATACCTTGATTCTCAAAAACTGAGGGAAATACTTATGCTACTTTGCTGCATCACCCTTTCCTCTACAAGGGAAAACCAACGCAGTGCTCAAGAGGTAGCAAGAAGGATTTCTGGCGCCGTTCCTGGGGAGGCTTACACCATGTCAAGTCAAGATTTGATCTCCCGTCAACTAAGGATTTCTGGCGCCGTTGCCGGGGAAATCTACGCACAAGTCAAGACATACCAAGTACCCATCACAAACTCTATCCCTCGCATTACATTATTTGCCATTTACCTCTTGTTTTCATCTCCCCCACTTCACCCTTGCCATTTTATTCGCCCTCTTTTTCCGTTTGCCTCTTTTTCGCTCGCTTCTCGTGTGCTTGTGTGTTGGATTGTTTGTCACGATGGCTCAAGATAACACTAAATTGTGTTATTTTTCCAATACCAACAATAATGATTTTATTAGCACTCCGATTTCTCCCCTTACCGATGCTGAATCTTGTGAAATTAATACTGCTTTGATGAATCCTGTTATGAAAGATCCGTTTTCTGGCCTTACCAGTGAAGATGCCGCTACCCATCTAAACAACTTTGTTTCTTTGTGTTATATGCAAAAGAAGAAATATGTGGATAATGATATTGTTAAATTGAAGCTATTCCCATTTTCGCTTAGAGATCGTGCTAAAACTTGGTTTTCTTCTTTGCCTAAAAATAGTATTGATTCTTGGAATAAGTGCAAAGATGCTTTTATCTCTAAGTATTTTCCTCCCGCTAAGATCATCTCTCTTAGAAACGATATTATGAACTTTAAGCAACTAGATCATGAGCATGTTGCACAATCTTGGGAAAGGATGAAATTGATGATTCACAGTTGCCCTACTCATGGTTTGAATTTATGGATGATCATACAAAAATTTTATGCTCGATTGAATTTTGCCTCTAGAAATCTTTTAGATTCGGCCACAGGAGGCACTTTTATGGAAATCACTTTAGGAGAAGCTACCAAACTCCTAGATAATATTATTGTTAATTATTCTCAATGGCACACCGAAAGATCTACTAGTAAAAAGGTTCATGCCATAGAATAAATTAATGTTTTGAGTGGAAAGATGGATGAACTTATGAAATTGTTTGCTAATAAGAGTGTTTCTTCTGATCCTAATGATACGCCTTTGTCTACTTCTGATCCTAATAAATTAATGTTTTGATGTGAATTTTGTTGGTAGGAACAATTTTCGTAACAACGCGTATAGAGGAAACTTTAAGCGTCGGACGTATCCTAGTAATTCCTCTAATAATTATGGTAATTCCAGAAGAATTCTTATGGAAATTATAATAATATGTCCTCTGATTTTGAATCTAGTATTAAATAATTTATTAGTTCGCAAAAGAGTTTCAATGCTTTGATTGAAGAAAAATTGTCTAAGATTGATGAGTTGGCTAGGAACATGGATAGAATTTCTCTTGATGTTGCATCTTTGAAACTTAGATCTATTCCACCTAATCATATTATCAATGAGTCTCTCAAAGCCATGAGAATTTCCATTGATGAGTGCAAAAAAGAACCGCTAGGGTGCGTGCAAAAAAAGATTGCTTTATAAAAGCGTGTTATTCTAGTTTTGATGATAATAAGGATAAAGATATAGAAGTAATTGATGTGTCTTTGTTTTTCAATATGAATCTTGATAATAATGGGACTGGAGATGAGTCAACTTTAGTTAAAAGGCGTCCCAATGATTCAGAGTTTTTAGATCTTGATGCAAAAATTAATAAAAGTGGGATTGAAGATGTCAAAACTTTACATAGCAATGAACCCACTATTTTGGATTTCAAGGAATTTAATTATGATAATTACTCTTTGATAGATTGTATTTCCTTGTTGCAATCCGTGCTAAATTCTCCGCATGCTTATAGTCAAAATAAAGCTTTTACCAAACATATCCTTGATGTTTTAATGCAATCTTATGAAGAAAAGCTTGAATTAGAAGTTTCTATTCCTAGAAAACATCATCATGAGTGGGAACCTACTATTAAGACTAATATTAAAGATCATGAATGCTATGCTTTATGTGATTTGGGTGCTAACGTTTCCACGATTCCAAAAACTTTGTGTGATGTGTTAGGTTTCCGTGAATTTGATGATTGTTCTCTAAATTTGCATCTTGCGGATTCCACTATTAAGAAATCTACGGGAAGGACTAATGATGTTCTTATTGTTGAAAATAGGAATTATGTGCCCGTAGATTTCATTGTTCTTGACATTGATTGCAATCCTACATGTCCCATTATTCTTGGTAGACCTTTCCTTAGAACGATTGGTGCAATTATTGATATGAAAGAAGGGAATATTAGATTCCAATTTCCGTTATGGAAAGGGATGGAACACTTTCCTAGAAAGAAAATTAAATTACCTTATGAATCTATTATGAGAGCCACCTATGGATTGCAAACTAAAGATGATAATACCTAGATCTATTCTTGATTTTATGCCTAGCTAGGGGCGTTAAACGATAGCGCTTGTTGGGAGGAAACCCAATTTTATTTTTGTTTCTTGCTTTTTGGTTATGTTTAGTAATAAATAATTCATCTAGCCTCTGTTTAGATGTGGTTTATGCTTTTAATTAGTGTTTGTGCCAAGTAGAACCTTTGGGAAAACTTGGGGGGAGTTTTTGCGATCTTGTTGTAATACAACAGAAACTTTAGCGCTCACGATATTTGCTGCCATTTTTTATTAGAGAGTGCTATTAGGTTGATTCTTCTTGCAGATGATTAATAGACAAATTCCTCACGTCAAACAATTTATTTCGGAATTTTTGGGGTTACAGAAGTATTCGAAACCTACATATTACTCTAAACAGTTCTGTTTTTGACAGATTCCGTTTTTCTTGTGTTGTTTGCTTATTTTCATGATTCTATGGCTAGTATCGGAGGGTATGAACCATAGAAAAGTTGGAATACAGTATGTTTAACACCAATATAAATAAATAATGAGTTAATTACAGTGCCTTAAGTGGTGTTTTGTTTTCTTATACTAACGGAGCTCATGAGATTTTCTGTTGAGTTTTGTGTTGTGAAGTTTTCAAGTTTCGGGTAAAGATTTGATGGATTATGGAATAAGGAGTGGCAAGAGCCTAATCTTGGGGATGACCAAGGAACCCCAAGGTAAAATTCAAGGACAACCAAAAGCCTAAGCTTGGGGATGCCCCAGAAGGCACCCCCTCTTTCGTCTTCGTCCATCGGTAACTTTACTTGAAGCTATATTTTTATTCACCACATGGTATGTGTTTTTCTTGGAGCGTCTTGTATGATTTGAGTCTTTGCTTTTTATTTTACCACAATCATCCTTGACGTACACACATTTTGGGAGAGACACACATGAATCGGAATGTATTAGAATACTCTGTGTGCTTCGCTTGTATCTTTTGAGCTAGATAATTTTGCTACAGTGCTTCACTTATATCTTTTAGAGCACGGTGGTGGTTTTATTTTATAGAAATTATTTATCTCTCATGGTTCACTTATATTATTTTGAGAGTCCCTTAGAACAGCATGGTAATTTTCTTTGGTTATAAAATTGGTCCTAATATGATAGGCATCCAAGATTGGTATAATAAAAACTTTCATAAAAAGGTGCATTGAATACTATGAGAAGTTTTATACTTGATAATTGTTTCGAGATATAAAGATGGTGATATTAGAGTTGTGCTAGTTGAGTAGTTGTGAATTTGAGAAATACTTGTGTTGAAGATTGCATATCCCGTACCATGCACTTATGGTAACCGTTGTGTAACAAATTTGAAACATGAGGTGTTCTTTGATTCTCTTCCTTATGAGTGGCAGTCGGGGATGAGCGATGGCCTTTTCCTACCAATCTATGCCCCTAGGAGCATGCGCGTAATGCTTGGTTTTTGATCACTTGTAGATTTTTACAATAAGTATGTGAGTTCTTTATGACTAATGTTGAGTCCATGGATTATACGCACTCTCACCCTTCCATCATTGCTAGCCTCTTCTGTACCATGCATTGCCCTTTCTCACCTTAAGAGTTGGTGCAAACTTCACCGGTGCATCCAAACCCCATGATATGATACGCTCTATCACACATAAGCCTCCTTATATTTTCCTCAAAATAGCCACCATACCTACCTATTATGGCATTTCCATAGCCATTCTGAGATATATTGCCATGCAACTTTCCACCGTTTCAATTATGACGCGCTTCATCATTGTCATATTGCCTTGCATGATCATGTAGTTGACATCGTATTTGTGGCAAAGCCACCATGCATAATTTATCATACATGTCACTCTTGATTCATTGCCCTCCTGGTACACCGCCAGAGGCATTCATATAGAGTCATATTTTGTTCTAGTATCGACTTGTAATCATTGAGTTGTAAATAAATAGAAGTGCGATGATCATCATAAATAGAGCATTATCCCAAATAAAAAAATAAAAAAGGGGAAGGCCAGCCCCCCAAGAAAGAAGAAAACAAAAGGGACACTGCTACTATCCTTTTTTCCACACTTGTGCTTCTTAGTAGCACCATGATCTTTATGATAGAGAGTCTCTTGTTTTGTCACTTTCATATACTAGTGGGAATTTTTCATTATAGAACTTGGCTTGTATATTCCAACAACGGGCTTCCTCAAATGCCTTAGGTCTTTGTGAGCAAGCAAGTTGGATGCACACCCACTTAGTTTCTTTTGCTGAGCTTTCATACATTTATAGGTCTAGTGCATCCATTGCATGGCAATCCCTACTCCTTCCATTGACATCAATTGTTGGGCATCTCCCTAGCCCGTTAATTAGCCGCATCGATGTGAGGCTTTCTCCTTTTTTGTCTACTCCACATAACCCCCATCATTATATTCTATTCCACCCATAGTGCTATATCCATGGCTCACTCTCATGTATTGCGTGAAAATTGAAAACAATTTGAGATTACTAAAGTATGAAACAATTGCTTGGCTTGTCATCGGGGTTGTGCATGATGAGAGCATTCCTGTGTGACGAAAATGGAGCATGACCAAACTATATGATTTTGTACGGATCAACTTTCTTTGGCCATGTTATTTTGAGAAGACATGATTGCTTAGTTAGTATGCTTGAAGTATTATTATTTTTATGTCAATATTAAACTTTTGTCTTGAATCTCTCGGATCTGAATATTCATGCCACAATAAAGAAAATTACATTAAGAATTATGCTAGGTTGCATTCCACATCAAAAATTCTATTTTTATCATTTACCTACTCGAGACGAGCAAAAATTAAGCTTGGGGATGCTTGATACGTCTCCAACGTATCTATAATTTTTGATTCTTCCATGCTATTATATTAGGGATTTTTGTATTCGTGCCCCTAGTTGGGTCACGCTAGACTGATTTGCCCCTATTTTTTCAACAATTGCGGTTTTGCCCATCTCACTTCACTTGCCTTGTGTTTTTGCCCTTCCGGGGCAGTTCCGACCAGTGAGCAGTCGCCACATGGCGAACCATGATTGGTTGGAACTGCCCCGAAAGGGCAAAAACACAAGGCGACTGAAGTGAGCTGGGCAAAACGACAATTGTTGAAAAAATAGGGGCAAATCAGTCGAGCGTGACCCAACTAGGGGCATGAATACAATTGTTCCATTATATTATCTGTTATGGATGTTTAATGGGCTTTATTATACACTTTTATATTATTTTTGGAACCAACCTACTAACCCAGGGCACAGTGCAAATTGCTCCTTTTTTGCCTATTTCAGTGTTTCACAGAAAAGGAATATTAAACGGAATCCAAACAAAATGAAACCTTCGGGAGAGTTATTTTTGGAACAAACGTGATCCAGGGGACTTGGAGTAGACGTCAAGAAAGGAGCGAGGAGGCCACAAGGCAGGGAGGTGCGCCTGCCCCCCACCCTCGTGGGCCCCTCGCAGCTCCACCGACCTACTTCTTCCTCCTATATATATCCATATACCCCGAAAACATCCAAGAGCACCACGAAACCCTATTTCCACCGCTGCAACCCTCTATACCCAGGAGATCCCATCTTGGGGCCTTCTCTGGAGCTCCGTTGGAGGGGGAATCGAGCACGAAGGGCTTCTACATCAACACCATAGCCTCGCCGGTGATGTGTGAGTAGTTTACCATAGACCTCCGGGTCCATAGTTATTAGCTAGATGGCTTCTTGTCTCTCTGTAGATCTCAATACAAAATTCTCCTTGATCTTCTTGGAGATCTATTCGATGTAATTCTTTTTGCGGTGTGTTTGTCGAGATCCGATGAATTGTGGGTTTATGATATAGATTATCTATGAACAATATTTGATTCTTCTCAGAAATCTTTTATGTATGATTTGTTATATTTGCATGTCTCTTCGAATTATCAGTTTGGTTTGGCCTACTAGATTGATCTTTCTTGCAACGGGAGAAGTGCTTAGCTTTGGGTTCAATCTTGCAGTGTCCTTTCCCAGTGACAGTAGGGGCAGCAAGGCACGTATTGTATTATTACCATCGAGGATAAAAATATGGGGTTTATATCATATTGCTTGATTTTATCCCTCTACCTCATGTCATCTTGCCTAATGCGTTACTATGTTCTTATGAACTTAATACTCTAGATGCATGCTGGATAGCAGTCGATGTGTGGAGTAATAGTAGTAGATGCAGAATCATTTCGGTCTACTTGTCGCGTACGTGATGCCTATATACATGATCATGCCTAGATATTCTCATAATTATGCACTTTTCTATCAATTGCTCGACAGTAATTTGTTTATCCACCATCATACTTATGCTATATTGAGAGGAGCCACTAGTGAAACCTATGGCCCCCGGGTCTATTTTCCATCATATAAGTTTCCAATCTATTTTATTTTGCAATCTTTATTTTGCAATCTATATCATAAAAATACCAAAAATATTTATCTTATTATCTCTATCAGATCTCACTCTCGTAAGTGATCGTGAAGGGATTGACAATCCTTTATCGCATTGGTTGTGAGGTTCTAATTTGTTTGTGTAGGTACGAGGTGACTTGCGTGTAGTCTCCTACTGGACTGATACATTGGTTCTCAAAAACTAAGGGAAATATGTCGGCTTTCTGGGAACGGGGGTCCCTAGACTTGCCTGCCTGCGGCCTGTGGCGTGGCTCAAGTGGGGGCCCAGCGTGGCCCATCTTCATCAGCGCAAGCTCAAGACCCTCACGAGGGGCCAAGCCTCGCGGGGCGGACGACAGGAAGCTTCCACAGAGGCAGCCTCATCAGGCAGGCTCGCAAGGAGATGGAGAGATTAAGGCAGGGGTACCTCGCGAGGAACCCGTGACGCAAGCCATGACGATTGCGACCAGGCGGGCGCCAGGCGAGCGCCGGCCTACGCAGTGTCCTTGTTTCCCCTTTGGTGCAAAGGGGGCAAGCACAGGCCAAGGCATCGGGCAAAGGTTGCCATTCTGGTGCAACAAGATCTAGACCAGCAGAGCGGCTGGACGGAGGTCACAGTGGAGCCCAAGACGGCGTCATCACGAGTGCTTTTGGCAGCCGAAGACCACCTTTGGTCAGGATAACTTGTACTATATGTTCCCCTCCAAAATGGCCAAGTGTTGGCACCCTTCCTGCTCATTATTTGGGGAGAGGCCAAGGGCCTCTATAAATAGAGCTAGCCACCACAGAGTAGGAGAGAGAGATCTGGTAGAACCCTAGCAGAGAGAGAGAGGCGACGGACCTCACCCTAGCAGTTCATCGCACCAGCTCAAGAAGACCCCTCGCGAGGCTGTTCTTCCCTTGTACTATTCATCATCGGCCCCTGAGGCAATCCACCACACCACACACTAGAGTAGGGTATTACACCACAACGGTGGCCCGAACCAGTATAAACCTCGTGTCTCTTGTGTTGTTCATCATTTTCATCTTAGTTCGCACGAGAGGATCGGACGTAGATCGGTAGGGGAGAGATCTCCGCGTGCACCCCAGTGTTTGAACCTCAAGGGTCTGCTGGAACCCGAAATCCGACATTTGGCGTGCCAGGTACGGGGTGCGCTGGAGTCCTCCCTCCTGACGACCCACTCTTCCCCAACATCGCATCCCGCCCCCATGGCGGACAACGCGCCACCCGCTCCAGCAACGGATGTCGACACCGGGGCCAAGGGCTCCGGGCCTTGGCCCCCGCCTTGCGACAGGTGCAGTGGCCGCGCAAGTTCAGGCCCGAGACGCCGCCGCGCTATGACGGCGCGACGGACCCGATGATTTTCCTCCTGGCATACATGGAGGCCGTCCTCAGAGCCGGGGGCGACGACCGGGTGATGGCCAACTGGTTACCCATGGCCCTCACCAGTGTCCCCCGCGCGTGGCTCCTCCACCTGTCGACGGCCTCTGTCACCTCCTGGGAGGAGCTGCGCGACCTCTTCCTTGCCTGTTTCGCCGCACCAGTGCCGCCCGTCGTCGCAGCTCTCCTGGGTGACTCCCAGGCACCACCCTTGAGCCATCACGTCAAGCCATTCACCCGCCGGATCAGCACCGCCTCCAAGCGTCGAGAAGCCCCCCCCCCCCCCCCCGTGCTGGGTGGCGCCCGAGGCCGATCTAACCTTCGACTCAGAGGACCACCCCTTCAACCCCATTGGTTCGGGCGCACTCCCGATGCTGTGCACCCGCACCATCTGCCAAGTGGCCGTCACCAGGCCCCTCATCAACGGTGGTGCCGGCCTCAACGTGCTCTCAGTGGAGGCCTTCATCCTCCTCCACGTGCCGCTGGAGCGGCTCCGACCCAGCAGGCCTTTCTCGGGCGCCGGAGCCGGTTCCACCGCCTCCTTGGGGTAGATCTGCCTCCCAGTGACCTTCTGCACATGCGACAACTTCCGCATGGAGCTTATCGACTTTGACATCGCCCCCATTGGCCTCCCCTACAATGCCATCCTCGGCTATCCGGCCCTGTCTCGGTTCATGGTAGCAACTCAGCCAGCGTACAACCTCATGAAGATGCCTGGGAGCAGGGGCGTCCTCACCGTGTTAGGAGACACAAGGGATGCGCTGCAGGTGCTCCGGCTTGTTTTCAGGGCAGCCGCGGTGGCACAGCCCACTAGCACCGACGCCCTTGAGCCCAAGGGGGTTGCGCCGGCTAAAAAGAAGCAGCTGTTCACCCAAGACAAGGCAGAAAACAAGCAGGTAAAAGTCGAAGGATTTATAGCAGAGTAGCAATCACACACTTATTACATCGAGTGTCTCAAAAGAGAGCTTATTACAATAAATATGGCTTAAGGCCATCTAATAACGATAACAGCGGAAGGCTTGGAAAGTAAGTGAGTCCATCAACTCCAACGGCATCACTGAGTATAGAACCACAACCTAAAAACTCCTTAATCATCGTCTGAAAAGTCTGCAACATTAACGTTGCAGCTCGAAACGGGTCAGCACATGGAATATGCTGGCAAGGTAACACATAGAGAGTAATGGAATGCAACAGCTATACTATATGCATATTTGGCTGGTGGAAAGCTCTATGGTTACAGTTTTGCGTAAAGCCAATTTTTCCCTACTTCAAAGGAATAAATTTAATTACTATCATGGTGGTTGTTAAACATTGAGAATGGTTGACAGCATTCTGAATCCCAATTAAGTAACATCATTAAAACCCAACAAAATTAACTTTAGAGTAACATGTTGAGATTCACATGATAATCCAGGTACTAGATACTCAAGATGTCCATAACCGGGGACACGGCTAATCATGATTAGTTTATACACTCTGTAGAGGTTTGCGCACTTTTCCCCACAAGACTCGATCGCCTCCGTTGGATTTCTCGCACTAAATGGTGTTTGAGAAACGGATGACCGAGACACAATCTTTCAGAAGCGCTAGCACCTTACGATGGATAGACCGGTACACCTACTTTCCCCTACATCTGCTAGTCTACCCTGTAAGAGTTCGCACGACTTACTCAACTATGCCAGAGCCCATAATGGCTTGTGGCTGCACACGGAAGTTTCTAGTATGAATAATCTCATGATCCCTTTGAGCCTGGGTGGCGGTCCAAAATAAAAACAGGCAAGTCCTGGAATACCCAGGTGCCTCAATCCACCCAGATGTGTGTTAGGTTGCCACCTTAGATAAACCATTAATTAACAATCTCACATCTGTCATGGATATCACTCACCCAATCCACGTCTGCTAGCATAGCATGGCATAATAAGCAAACGTAGAAATAACTCCCAAACGTTTGATAATAAACAGGTAATAGGTACTACCTCATCTACTTCCCATCCCACAATTTAATTAGATCCTAATCATGCAATGTGTGAGGATTGATCTAATGCAATAAAACTGGGTTGTAGAAAAGGTATGATCAAAGTGTTACTTGCCTTGCTGATGATCCGCGAAACCTAGAGATTCAAAGTAACAGGCGGCGCACTCCGGGTATTCTATCGCAGACAAACAAACAAGCATACAATAAGTACTCATCTAATGCACAGGTAAAACTCAAATAGAAGATCTAACCAGAAAGTTCAACTTAAGAACCCTGGTTTGCAAAAAGAATCAAATCGAACGAAGCAAAAGAAATCAAACGGCGAACGAAAACAACTTCGTTCTAGTAATTTGGATCTAGGGCAAATTTTACAGTAGCAAAAACTTGTTTAAGTTGACTATTCGGAAAGAGGGTTTCGAGACGAAACTCCAGGCGCTTGAATCGCCTGATTCCGATAAACGAGCGAAAAGTTATACTAAAACGAAAATCGGATCAGAAATAGCGATAAGAAAATAACCGCGGAAAATCCGACAAAAAAGAAAAACGACGAACAGATTAATCGGTAATTAACCTAATTCGAAAATAATTAAAATAAAAAAATATTAAAAAAATAATAAAAAAAATTCGAAAAAAAACCGATAAAAGAAATATTTTTTTTTTAAAAAAATTCGGCACGGAAGTCGAGGCGACGGCGAACCTTGGGCGGCGCGCTGCTCCGGCGGCGGCGGCGAATCGGGCGCGGGGCTGGTGTGGGCTGGGGCCTCGGGTGCGGCGCTATATAAAGGCGCCCCCGGCGGAGTCCCGGTCGAGTACGGCCCGTAGTCGGTTTCGTTTTTTTTAAATAATTACACTCGGAAGAAAAATAAAAAGAAATACTAAACGGACTCCAAAAATCACGAAATAAATTTTCCCGGGTTTCTAAAATCAAGCCCGATAAAGTGAACATTTATCTGGGCCCAAACTACAACTTTGAAAAACGCGCATTTTTCCTAAATTCAAACAAAAATACCGAAAAACTCCGAAATAAATCTTATTTGATTTTTTTATTAAATCCTCAATATTTCTATATTTTGGGAAAGTCATTTTATTCCCTCTCTCATATTTTTGTAATAGAAATAATTGATGATAAAATAAATAAAATCAAATGATCCTGTTTACATAATTTGAGAAAACTCAAATATGTAAATAACGTAATCCCCAACTCTCTCCGTGGGTCCTTGAGTTGCTTAGGATTTTCTAGGATCAAACCAAAAGCAAAATAAAATATGATATGCATGATGACCTAATGTATAACATTCCAAATTGAAAAATTGGGATGTTACAAACCTACCCCCTTAAGATGAATCTCGCCCTCGAGATTCCGGTTGGCTAGAAAATAGGTGAGGGTGGTCCTTGAGCAAATCTTCCTCTCGCTCCCAGGTGGCTTCATCCTCCGTGTGGTGGCTCCATTGAACTTTGCAAAACTTGATAACCTTGCTGCAAGTGACTCAGCTGGCAAACTCAAGAATCTTGAAGGGTTTCTCCTCATAGGTCAAATTGTTATCCAACTGAATTGCTTCCAATGGCACTGTGTCTCTCAAAGGTATGTCAGCCATCTCCGCGTGACACTTTTTCAATTGAGAAACGTGGAACACATCATGAACTCCTGTCAATCCTTCTGGCAATTCCAACTTGTAGGCCACTTCCGCCATACGCTCCAAAACTCGATATGGTCCTACAAATCGTGGCGCTAACTTCCCCTTAACTCCAAAGCGCTTAATCCCTCGAAGTGGGGATACTCGAAGATAAACTCTGTCTCCAACTTCGTAAACTGGCTCCTTGCGTTTAGAATCTGCGTAGCTCTTCTGCCTGGACTGGGCTACCTTGAGCCTATCGCGAATCAACTTCACCTTCTGTTCAGACTCTTTAATCAGATCTGGTCCAAACAACTGACGGTCTCCAACTTCGTCCCATGACAACGGTGTCCTGCACCTCATTCCGTACAGAGCTTCGAAAGGGGCATCTTCAAACTGGTCTGATAGCTATTATTGTAAGAGAACTCTACATATGGAAAATTATCGTCCCAACTAGATCCATAATCTAGCGCACAAGCTCTCAGCATATCCTCCAAAATCTGATTGACTCTCTCAGTCTGTCCATCTGTCTGCGGATGAAAAGCTGTACTAAATTCTAGCCTAGTACCCAAAGTCTCATGCAACTGCTTCCAGAACTTTGAGGTAAACTGGGTTCCTCTATCTGATATGATGCTCCTGGGAACTCCATGCAAACATACGATCCTGGTCATGTATATCTTTGCCAACTTAGCACTGGTGTAAGTGGTCTTTACTGGGATGAAATGAGCTACCTTCGTCAATCGATCAACTACGACCCAAATCAAGTCATAGCCTGAACGAGTCCTTGGTAATCCCGTGATAAAATCCATGCCTAGCTTATCCCACTTCCATTCGGGTATCGGCAATGGTTGCAACAATCCTGCTGGCTTCTGATGCTTCGCCTTTACTCTCTGACATACGTCACAAACTGCTACATACTCCGCAATATCCTTCTTCATTCCGGTCCACCAGAAAATATCCTTCAAATCCAAATACATCTTGGTATTTCCTGGGTGAATCGAATATGGTGAATCATGTGCCTCTTGCAGAATCAACTTTCTGATCTCCGGGTCATTGGGTACATAAACACGATCTTCAAACCATAGGGTGTCGTGCTCATCCTCACGAAATCCTTTAGCTTTTCCTTGGCTCTTTTTCTCTTTTATAGAAGCAATCTCCTTGTCAGATTTCTGAGCCTTTCTGATTCTATCCATCAAAGTTGACTGAATCTCTAGTGCTGCTACATAGCCTCTCGGAACTATTTCCACACATAGTTCACGAAGATTTTCTGCTAACTCCTTGGGTATTTCTCCCGTCATTAACGTATTGACATGGCTCTTGCGGCTTAATGCATCAGCTACTACATTAGCCTTCCCGGGATGATAATGCAATCTCATATCATAATCCTTGATGAGCTCCAACCATCTCCTTTGTCTGAGGTTCAACTCCTTCTGCGTGAAAATGTACTTCAAACTCTTGTGATTCGTGTACACCTCACAATGGTTTCCAATGAGGAAATGTCTCCATGTCTTCAATGCATGCACTACGACTGCTAACTCCAAATCATGCGTGGCATAATTCAATTCATGAGGCTTCAGTTGTCTTGAAGCATATGAAACAACTCTCCCTTCCTGCATAAGCACTGCTCCAAGTCCTCGATGTGAAGCGTCGCAATACACCTCATAATCCTTGGTTTGATCTGGCAAAATCAACACTGGTGAGGTAACCAAATGGTTCTTCAACTCCTGAAAACTTGCCTCACACTCCTCAGTCCATTTGAACTTAGTATCCTTCTTTAGCAACTCCGTCATAGGCTTCGCAATCTTTGAAATTTTTTCAATAAACCTCCGGTAGTATCCCGCGAGTCCAAGAAAACTCCGAATCTCTCCAACTGTTGTTGGTGCTTCCCATTTGGTCACGGTTTCCACTTTAGCGGGATCAACAGCTATACCTTCTCCAGATATAACGTGTCCGAGGAATCCTACTTCCTTCAACCAAAACTCACATTTGCTGAACTTGGCATATAATTGATGTTCTCTGAGCTTTCCAAGTACCAAACGCAAATGCTCCTTATGTTCCTCTTCATTCTTTGAATAAACCAGGATATCATCAACGAACACTATGACGAACTTATCCAAAAACTCCATAAACACTTTGTTCATCATGTTCATAAAATAGGCAGGCGCGTTAGTCAGTCCAAATGACATAATGGTATACTCATATAGTCCATATCTTGTGGTGAATGCTGTCTTAGGTATGTCCTGCTCTCGAATCTTCAACTGATGGTACCCTGATCGCAAATCGATCTTGGAAAACACTTTAGCTCCTTGCAATCGATCAAACAGATCATTGATCATTGGTAGCGGGTACTTGTTCTTGATTGTTACTTCATTCAATCCTCGATAGTCAACAACCATCCTTAACGATCCATCCTTCTTCTCTACTAGAAGTACTGGTGATCCCCAAGGCGAAGAACTTGGGCGAATGTAACCTTTATCCAGTAACTCCTTAATCTACTTCTTAGTTTCCACCAAATCTTTTGCGGGCATCCTATATGGTTACTTCGATATTGGCCCAGTGCCTGGCAAAAGTTCAAGCAAAAACTCAATATCTCTATCCGGTGGCATGCCTGGCAACTCTTCGGGAAATACATCAGGAAAATCCTTTACCACTGGTACTTCCTCCTGCACAACTCCTGATAAGGAATTTACTTGTGTCCTGTTTGGCACATGTCGGGATACATACTTGATCCTTCTTCCTTCTGGCGTTGTGAGCAAAATTGTCTTACTGGCGCAATCGATGTTTCCTCCATACATCGACAGCCAATCCATACCAAGAATCACATCCAAACCTTGGGATTCCAGAATAATCAAATCCGTTGGGAAAACATGCCTTCCTATACTTAATGGCACTTGAAAACATCCTTGTCCGGCCATGTACTCTGCTCCTGGCGAGCTTACTAGCATAGGTGTTTTAAGAACCCTAGTGGGCATGCTATACTTTTCCACAAATCCCCTTGATATGTATGAATGCGATGCACCAGTATCAAAAAGAACGAGTGCAGTAAATGACTTAACCAAAAACTTACCTATTACTGCATCGGGCTGAGCTTCAACCTCCTCCACATTAACGTGGTTCACCCGTCCCCTGTTGAAAGGGTTCGGCTTCTTTCCAGAGCTTCCATTGTCGTTTTGGCCTTCAGGACATTCATTGGCATAATGTCTGGTCTTGGAACACTTGAAACAGGTGACTTGACTCAGATCTCTCTTGGCTGGGGTTGATGGGGTGTTGCGGTTCTGTCCATTGCTTCCTCCATTCCCGTTACTATTCTTGGTGCCATTGTGATTGTGCGAGCTACCTACTCCATGGGTATGCTGAAAATGTCCTCCCGGTCTAGGGGTAAAACGTGGCTTCTGCTGAGCTCCTGAATTATACTTTCATTGTCCATACTTCCTCTTGCGGTTCTCAATTTGCTGCTGCTTCCCTTCAATCATAAGAGCACGATCTACCAACTCCTGGTAGTTGTTGAAGGTGGCTACCATCAACTGCATACTCAACTCATCATTCAGTCCTTCCAGGAACTTCTCCTGCTTAGCTGCATCCGTAGCAACATCGTCTGGGGCATAACGTGCTAGCTTACTAAACTCCTCCACATACTGGCCAACTGTCCGTCCTCCTTGGCGCAAGTTACGAAACTCACGCTTCTTCATGGCCATTGCTCCTGCTAAAACATGGGCAGTACGAAAAGCCTGCTGAAACTGATCCCATGTGACAGTGTCGACTGGGAAGGTGGCTATGAAATTCTCCCACCAGGATGCTGCGGGTCCTTCTAACTAATGTGCGGCAAACTTCACCTTCTCCGCATCTGTGCATCCTGCTGTGGTCAACTCCCTAGCTATCTTGCGGAGCCAATCATCTGCTACTATCGGCTCAGTGCTACAGGAAAACACCAGTGGATTTAGCCTAAGAAAATGGGCTAAGTGGTCAACAGGTGGTGGTGGTGGGTTGTTGTTGTGGTTCCCTTGATTCTGATTCTGAACTAGCAACTGCATCAGGGTGTTCTGCTGCTGGATCAATTGGGTGAGCTCCGGCGGAAAGGCAAATCCGGGGTCACGTCTCGGAGGCATCTGAGGGTTTAGAAAAGACGAGATATAAGAATAGAGGGGGTCTAAAGAGAAAACACTACCCATATGCACATGAGGCAAAAGCAAACAATTCACTTCATTCAATCAAACAAAGGCATTCAATCGATCTAGCTATCGCAAAAGTGCTCGGACTACTAAATTTACATGGTGGACTACTACTACTACTACTACTACTACTACTGATGAGGTGGTCTACTAAAAATATTCTACGGTTGTAGACTCCATGGTATCTGCTCCTGCTTCATCAACGTAGTCATCATTGCTACTATCTTGTTCCGAGTCGGTGCCGTCAATGATGATGTAGTCTTCCGGGCTAATCTCCTTGGGTTCTTCATCTTCATCTACTGGTGTCGGGCCTCCCATAAATATTCCAATCTTCTTGATCAGATCGTCAGTCTTCTCCACCAATACTTCAATTTCTTCTTCATAATCTTCACGTGTAGCCTTGAGTTCTTCCTCCAGTTCCTTGATTCTAGTCTTAGCCTTCTTCAGATCTATCATGTCGGCGCACATCTGATTCTCCTGTCGTCGAATGTGCTGATTTAACTCCTGAATAAAAGCTGCAATTGATCTATCTTTCCTGGTGCTGATCATCTCCTAGTGTTCATCTCGGCGCCCACAAATCTGGTAGATAGTATCCTTGAGATCCTTGCGGTAGACTTCTCCAATGCGTCCCATGGCGATGTGAGCTGCCATACTTTTTCCTAGACTCCAAGTTGGTGCATCAAAAGAAAACTCTATGGGCTCAGTGACTGGCATGAACGTCCTTCCTGGAACTTGAACTTGAATCATCCAGCGCTCTTCTTCAGGTAAAGTGGCGCTGTAGGTTCCCGTGAAGCTTGGTACTCCTATGTTCAGGTATTTAGTGACTTCCTTCAAGTGGCGTTCAAAGGGTGTATCTTCATCTGGTTGGGTGAACTTGTTCCTTGCATCCGCCATCCTAAAGAGTAGAAAAGATGAGAAGTCAGAAGAGAAGGGAGTGAGTAGGGATCTAGGTCCTTAGCTTAGTGGCCGTGTCCTACAGTCAGCGTGTGCTCTGATACCATCTCTGTAGCGACCAGACCTCAAACAGTCTGATCTCTGTGCTCCGGTGTCATCCCTGGATCAGTAATGCTGACACCACACAGTACTCGAAGGATTTATAGCAGAGTAGCAATCACACACTTATTACATCGTGTGTCTCAAAAGAGAGCTTATTACAATAAATATGGCTTAAGGCCATCTAATAAATATGGCTTAAGGCGGAAGGCTTGGAAAGTAAGTGAGTCCATCAACTCCAACGGCATCACTGAGTATAGAACCACGACCTAAAAACTCCTTAATCGTCATCTGAAAAGTCTGCAACATTAACGTTGCAGCCCGAAACGGGTCAGCACATGGAATATGCTGACAAGGTAACACATAGAGAGTAATGGAATGCAACAGCTATACTATATGCATATTTGGCTGGTGGAAAGCTCTATGGTTACAGTTTTTGCATAAAGCCAATTTTTCCCTACTTCAAAGGAATAAATTTAATTACTATCATGGTGGTTGTTAAACATTGAGAATGGTTGACAGCATTCTCAATCCCAATTAAGTAACATCATTAAAACCCAACAAAATTAACTTTAGAGTAACATGTTGAGATTCACATGATAATCCAGGTACTAGATACTCAAGATGTCCATAACCGGGGACACGACTAATCATGATTAGTTTATACACTCTGCAGAGGTTTGCGCACTTTTCCCCACAAGACTTGATCGCCTCTGTTGGATTTCTCGCACTACATGGTGTTTGAGAAACGGATGACCGAGACACAGTCTTTCAGAAGCGCTAGCACCTTACGATGGATAGACCGGTACACCTACTTTCCCCTACATCTGCTAGTCTACCCTGTAAGAGTTCGCACGACTTACTCAACTATGCCAGAGCCCATAATGGCTTGTGGCTGCACACGGAAGTTTCTAGTATGAATAATCTCATGATCCCTTTGAGCCTGGGTGGCGGTCCAAAATAAAAACAGGCAAGTCCTGGAATACCCAGGTGCCTCAATCCACCCAGATGTGTGTTAGGTTGCCACCTTAGATAAACCATTAATTAACAATCTCACATCTGTCATGGATATCACTCACCCAATCCACGTCTACTAGCATAGCATGGCATAATAAGCAAACGTAGAAATAACTCCCAAACGTTTGATAATAAATAGGTAATAGGTACTACCTCATCTACTTCCCATCCCACAATTTAATTAGATCCTAATCATGCAATGTGTGAGGATTGCTCTAATGCAATAAAACTGGGTTGTAGAAAAGGTATGATCAAAGTGTTACTTGCCTTGCTGATGATCCGCGAAACCTAGAGATTCAAAGTAACAGGCAGCGCACTCCGGGTATTCTATCGCAGAAAAACAAACAAGCATACAATAAGTACTCATCTAATGCACAGGTAAAACTCAAATAGAAGATCTAACCAGAAAGTTCAACTTAAGAACCCTGGTTTGCAAAAAGAATCAAATCGAACGAAGCAAAAGAAATCAAACGGCGAAAGAAAACAACTTCATTCTAGTAATTTGGATCTAGGGCAAATTTTACAGTAGCAAAAACTTGTTTAAGTTGACTATTCGGAAAGAGGGTTTTGAGACGAAACTCCAGGCGCTTGAATCGCCTGATTCCGATAAACGAGCGAAAAGTTATACTAAAACGAAAATCGGATCAGAAATCGCGATAAGAAAATAACCGCGGAAAATCCAACGAAAAAGGAAAACGACGAACAGATTAATCGGTAATTAACCTAATCCGAAAATAATTAAAATAAAAAAATAATATTAAAATAATAATAATAATAAAAAATCGAAAATAAAACCGACAAAAAAAATAAATTTTTATTTAAAAAAAAAATTCGGCATGGAAGTCAAGGCGACGGCGAACCTCGGGCAGCGCGCTGCTCCGGCGGCGGCGGCGGCGGCGGATCGGGCGCGGGGCTGGTTTGGGCTGGGGGCTCGGGTGCGGCGCTATATAAAGGCGCCCCCGGGCGGAGTCCCGCTCGGGTACGGCCCATAGTCGGTTTCATTTTTTTAAAAATAATTAAGCTCAGAAGAAAAATAAAAAGAAATAATAAACGGACTCCAAAAATCACGAAATAAATTTTCTCGGGTTTCTAAAATCAAGCCCGATAAAGTGAACATTTATCTGGGCCCAAACTACAACTTTGAAAAACGCGTATTTTTCCTAAATTCAAATAAAAATACTGAAAAACTCTGAAATAAATCTTATTTGATTTTTTTATTAAATCCTCAATATTTCTATATTTTGGGAAAGTCATTTTATTCCCTCTCTCATATTTTTGTAATAGAAATAATTGTTGATAAAATAAATAAAATCAAATGATCCTGTTTACATAATTTGAGAAAACTCAAATATGTAAATAACGAAATCCCCAACTCTCTCCGTGGGTCCTTGAGTTGCTTAGGATTTTCTAGGATCAAAACCAAAAGCAAAATAAAATATGATATGCATGATGACCTAATGTATAACATTCCAAATTGAAAATTTGGGATCTTACAGGTCCGCTAGCGCCACCTTCACCATAGGGGCCAACCTCGAGCCCGAGCAGGAGAAAGCCCTGATCGGGTTCCTGCGTGCGAAGAAGAAGGTGTTTGCGTGGGAACCTGATCAGTTAGCAGGGGTCCCAAGGGAAGTGATTGAGCATCACCTCAACGTGTGCCCCAATGTGCGCCCCGTGAAGCAGAAGGCAAGGCGGCAGTCTACTGAGAAACAGGCTTTCATCGTTCAAGAGACCCGGAAGCTAGAGGCGGCAGGAGTTATCCGTGAGGTCCGCTACCCTGATTGGCTGGCTAATCCGGCCGTTGTGCCGAAAACGGGAGGAAAGGAGCGCATGTGCGTTGACTTCACCAACCTCAACAAGGCCTGCCTGCAGGATCCATTTCCGCTCCCCCGCATTGGCCAGATAGTCGACTCCACCGCAGAGTGTGACCTATTGTGCTTCCTAGATGCCTTCTCGGTCTATCACCAGATCAAGATGGTGGTAGAAGACGTGGAGAAGACAGCCTTCCTAACCCCGTGTGGAGTGTACTGCTATACGTGCATGCCGTTTGGGTTGTGCAACGCAGGCGTGACCTTTCAGCGGCTGATGCACATCGCCTTAGGCCGGCAGCTCGGGAGGAATGCTGAAGATTACGTCGATGACATTGTGGTGAAGTCTCGTGAGGCAAGGACCCTGATACAGGACCTGGAAGAAACCTTCGCGAGCCTCAACTAAGTGGACCTACGGCTCAACCCGGAGAAGTGCGTGTTTGGAGTCCCCTCAGGAAAGCTCCTGGGTCTCCTCGTATCCCACAGGGGCATCGAGGGAAACCCGGAGAAGGACAAGGCAGTGGAAGACATGAGCCCTCCAAGGACCCTCAGAGAAATGCAGAAGCTCACCGGGCGTGTAACTGCGCTGGGGCGTTTCATCTCCAAGCTAGGAGAACGAGCGCTGCCCTTCTTCAAGCTGATGAAGAAAAATGGCCCCTTCGAATGGACTGAAGAGGCCGACAAGGCATTCCAAGACCTCAAGAGGTACCTTACCAGTCCACCAGTGATGGTAGCTCTGCGTCCTCGGGAGCCCTTGGTGCTCTACCTTGTGGCCACCCCCTACTCCGCTAGTGCAGCCCTGGTAGCGGTCAGGGAGGAGCGTTGTGCCAAGGCCACATCGACCATCCGAAGTGAAGCAAAGCAGAGCCAGGAGGGCCTCGCGAAGGCCGCAACCGCAGCCGGAAAGGAACAGCCGCAGCAGGAGAGGCCCCTTCAGGCGACCAAGCACTGGGAGCTCCGTCCTCTCAAGAGACGCCTCGGCCTCTGGAGGACGCAAGCAGTGCCAGCACCCTCAACCTCGTCGAGCACCCAGTGTATTTCGTCAGCACAGTGCTACGGGACGTGAGGGCGCGGTACCCCATGCCTCAAAAGCTCCTCCTCGCGCTACTGGTGGCCTCACGCAAGCTGCGGCACTACTTCCAAGGCCACCCCATCAAGGTCGTCTTGGCATACCCCTTGGAGAGGGTACTCAGGAGCCCCAACTCAGCTGGAAGGGTGGCTGAATGGAACATCGAGCTACAGGCATTTCAGCTAGAATTCAGTACGACCAGAGTCATCAAGGGAGCCGCGCTAGCGGATTTCGTGGCAGAATGGGCAGAAGCGCCGGGTCATGAGGCAGGCGAAGACCGATAACTTTCCCCGGGAAGTGAAGCACCGGATGGCTGGGTCATGTACTTTGATGGGGCGTTCTCCCGACACGGTGCGGGAGCTAGCGCAGTGCTCGTATCTCCTACCCAGGACAAACTCTACTATGCCGTGCAACTTTGCTTCCAGCACGGAGAAAAGGTCTCCCACAACATATCGGAGTACGAAGGCCTAATAGCAGGCTTGAAGGCCGCAACTGCCTTAGGGGTGAAGCGCCTCATCATCAAGGGCGATTCGTAGCTCCTCGTCAACTTCTCCAACAAGATATACGAGCCAAAAGATGAGCACATGGAAGCCTACCTCGCTGAGGTTCGCAAGATGGAGAAACAGTTCTGGGGACTGGAGTTGCAGCATGTGCCTCGCGGCACCAATCAGGAGGCTGATGACATTGCCAAGAGGCCATCTAGGCGGCTGCCTCAGGAGCCTGGCGTCTTTGAGGAGCGGCTCTTCAAACCCTCGGTGGTGCCGACGCTGTCGAGCACGGCACAACCAAGGGAGGAGCTCCCTCAGCCGCCTGCCTCAGGAGCCCTGGTCTGCGGCCCAGCCTCAGGAGCACGCCTGCTCCTGGCGTTAGAGCCTCAGGAAGGGTGTTGGATCTCGGAGCTCAAGAACTACCTGATGCAAGGGACTCTGCCGGAGAGTGAGGAGGAAGCGGAGCGTGTGGCGCGGCAGGCCACAACTTATTGCATCAGGGATGGAGAGCTCTACAGGAAGCGACCGAATGACATGTCCCTACATTGCATCTCCCGAGAGCAAGGGAAGGAGCTACTAGCGGACATACACGGAGGAGACTGCGGGCACCACTCCTCGTCACGGACCCTCATCGGTAAGGCGTTCCGTAGTGGATTCTATTGGCCCGCAACACTCAACGACGCCGTTGAGCTTGTGAAGGCTTGCGAGGCCTGCCAGTTTCACGCTAAGTAGATCCATCAGCCTGCGGGGAGTCCATGGTTATTAGCTAGATGGCTTCTTCTCTCTCTTTGGTTCTCCATACAAAGTTTTGCTCGATCTTCTTGGAGATCTATTCGATCTAATTCTTTCTATGGTGTGTTTGTGGAGATCCGATGAATTGTGGGTTTATGATCAAGATTATCTATTAACATTATTTGATTCTTCTCTAAAATCTTTTTTGTACGATTTGTTATTTTTGCAAGTCTCTTCCAATTATCAATTTGGTTTGGCCTACTAGATTGATCTTTCTTGCAACGGGAGTAGTGCTTAGCTTTGGGTTCAATCTTGCGGTGTCCTCTCCTAGTGACAGCAGGGGCAGCAAGTTAGGCATTGTATTGTTGCCATCGAGGATAAAAAGACGGGGTTTATATCATATTGCTTGAGATTATCCCTCTACATCATGTCATCTTGCCTATTGCGTTACTCTATTCTTATGAACTTAATGCTCTAGATGCATGTTGGATAGCGGTCGATGTGTGGAGTAATAGTAGTAGATGCAGAATCGTCTCGGTCTACTTGTCGTGGACGTGATGCCTATATACATGATAATGCCTAGATATTCTCATAATTATGCACTTTTCTATCAATTGCTCGATAGTAATTTGTTTACCCACCGTAATACATATTCTATCTTGAGAGAAGCCAGTAGGGAAACCTGTGGCCCCCGGGTCTTTTTTCCATCATATAAGTTTCCAATCTATTTTATTTTGCAATCTTTATTTTCCAATCTATATCATAAAAATACCAAAAATATTTATCTTATTATCTCTATCAGATCTCACTTTTGCATGTGGCCGTGAAGGGATTGACAACCCCTTTATCGCGTTGGTTGCAAGGTTCTTATTTTTTTGTATAGGTGCGAGGTGACTTGCGTGTAGTCTCCTACTGGATTGATACCTTGATTCTCAAAAACTGAGGGAAATACTTATGCTACTTTGCTGCATCACCCTTTCCTCTACAAGGGAAAACCAACGCAGTGCTCAAGAGGTAGCAAGAAGGATTTCTGGCGCCGTTGCTGGGGAGGCTTACACCAAGTCAAGTCAAGATTTGATCTCCCATCAACTAAGGATTTCTGGCGCCGTTGCCGGGGAAATCTAGGCACAAGTCAAGACATACCAAGTACCCATCAAAAACTCTATCACTCGCATTACATTATTTGCCATTTACCTCTCATTTTCGTCTCCCCCACTTCACCCTTGCCGTTTTATTCGCTCTCTTTTTCCGTTTGCCTCTTTTTCGCTCGCTTCTCGTGTGCTTGTGTGTTGGATTGTTTGTCACGATGGCTCAAGATAACACTAAATTGTGTTATTTTTCCAATACCAACAATAATGATTTTATTAGCACTCCGATTTCTCCCCTTACCGATGCTGAATCTTGTGAAATTAATACTGCTTTGATGAATCCTGTTATGAAAGATCCGTTTTCTGGCCTTACCAGTGAAGATGCCGCGACCCATCTAAACAACTTTGTTGATTTATGTTACATGCAAAAGAAGAAATATGTGGATAATGATATTGTGAAATTGAAGCTATTCCCATTTTTGCTTAGAGATCGTGCTAAAACTTGGTTTTCTTCTTTGCCTAAAAATAGTATTGATTATTGGAATAACTGCAAAGATGCTTTTATCTCTAAGTATTTTCCTCCCGCTAAGATCATCTCTTAGAAACGATATTATGAACTTTAAGCAACTAGATCATGAGCATGTTGCACAATCTTGGGAAAGGATGAAATTGATGATTCACAATTGCCCTACTCGTGGTTTGAATTTATGGATAATCATACAAAAATTTTGCTTCTAGAAATCTTTTAGATTCGGCCACAGGAGGCACTTTTATGGAAATCACTTTAGGAGAAGCTACCAAACTCCTAGATAATATTATGGTTAATTATTCTCAATGGCACACCGAAAGATCTACTAGTAAAAAGGTTCATGCTATAGAATAAATTAATGTTTTGAGTGGAAAGATGGATGAACTTATGAAATTGTTTGCTAATAAGAGTGTTTCTTCTGATCCTAATGATACACCTTTGTCTACTTCTGATCCTAATAAATTAATGTTTTGATGTGAATTTTGTTGGTAGGAACAATTTTCGTAACAACGCGTATAGAGGAAACTTTAATCCTAGGCTGTATCCTAGTAATTCCTCTAATAATTATGGTAATTCCTACAAGAATTCTTATGGAAATTATAATAATATGTCCTCTGATTTCGAATCTAGTATTAAATAATTTATTAGTTCGCAAAAGAGTTTGAATGCTTTGATTGAATAAAAATTGTCTAGGAACATGGATAGAATTTCTCTTGATGTTGCATATTTGAAACTTATATCTAGTCCACCTAATCATATTATCAATGAGTCTCTCAAATCCATGAGAATTTCCATTGATGAGTGCAAAAAAAGAACCGCTAGGGTGCGTGCAAAAAAAGATTGCTTTATAAAAGTGTGTTCTTCTAGTTTTGATGATAATAAGGATAAAGATCTAGAAGTAATTGATGTGTCTCCTATTAAATCTTTTTTTTCAATATGAATCTTTATAATAATGGGACTGGAGATGAGTCAACTTTAGTTAAAAGGCGTCCCAATGATTCAGAGTTTTTAGATCTTGATGCAAAAATTAATAAAAGTGGGATTGAAGAGGTCAAAACTTTACATAGCAATGAACCCACTATTTTGGATTTCAAGGAATTTAATTATTATAATTACTCTTTGATAGATTGTATTTCCTTGTTGCAATCCGTGCCAAATTCTCCGCATGCTTATAGTCAAAATAAAGCTTTTACCAAACATATCGTTGATGCTTTAATGCAATCTTATGAAGAAAAGCTTGAATTAGAAGTTTCTATTCCTAGAAACCTTCATCATGAGTGGGAACCTACTATTAAGACTACTATTAAAGATCATGCATGCTATGCTTTATGTGATTTGGGTGCTAGCGTTTCCACGATTCCAAAAACTTTGTGTGATGTGTTAGGTTTCCGTGAATTTGATGATTGTTCTCTAAATTTGCATCTTGCGGATTCCACTATTAAGAAACCTATGGGAATGATTGATGATGTTCTTATTGTTGCAAATAGGAATTATGTGCCCGTAGATTTCATTGTTCTTGACATTGATTGCAATCCTACATGTCCCATTATTCCTGGTAGCCCTTCCTTAGAACGATTGGTGCAATTATTGATATGAAAGTAGGGAATATTAGATTCCAATTTCTATTATGGAAAGGGGTGGAACACTTTCCTAGAAAGAAAATTAAATTACCTTATGAATCTATTATGAGAGCCACCTATGCATTGCATACTAAAGATGATAATACCTAGATCTATTCTTGATTTTATGCCTAGCTAGGGGCGTTAAACGATAGCGCTTGTTGGGAGGAAACCCAATTTTATTTTTGTTTTCTTGCTTTTTGGTTATGTTTAGTAATAAATAATTCATCTAGCCTCTGTTTAGATGTGGTTTATGCTTTTAATTAGTGTTTGTGCCAAGTAGAACCTTTGGGAAGACTTGGGAGGAGTTTTTGCGATCTTGCTGTAAAACAACAGAAACTTTAGCGCTCACGATATTTGCTGCCATTTTTTATTAGAGAGTGCTATTAGGTTGATTCTTTTTGCAGATGATTAATAGACAAATTCCTCACGTCCACCAATTTATTTCAGAAATTTTGGGGTTACAGAAGTATTCGAAACCTACAGATTACTCCAGACTGTTCTGTTTTTGACAGATTCCGTTTTTCTTTTGTTGTTTTCTTATTTTCATGATTCTATGGCTAGTATCGGAGGGTATGAACCATAGACAAGTTGGAATACAGTAGGTTTAACACCAATATAAATAAATAACGAGTTAATTACAGTACCTTAAGTGGTGTTTTGTTTTCTTATAATAACGGAGCTCATGAGATTTTCTGTTGAGTTTTGTGTTGTGAAGTTTTCAAGTGTTGGGTAATGATTTGATGGATTATGGAATAAGGAGTGGCAAGAGCCTAAGCTTGGGATGACCAAGGAACCCCAAGGTAAAATTCAATGACAACCAAAAGCCTAAGCTTGGGGATGCCCCGGAAGGCACCCCCTCTTTCGTCTTCGTCCATCGGTAACTTTACTTGAAGCTATATTTTTATTCACCACATGGTATGTGTTTTTCTTGGAGCGTCTTGTATGATTTGAGTCTTTGCTTTTTAGTTTACCACAATCATCCTTGACGTACACACATGTTGGGAGAGACACACATGAATTGGAATTTATTAGAATACTCTATGTGCTTCGCTTATATCTTTTGAGCTAGATAATTTTGCTCTAGTGCTTCACTTATATCTTTTAGAGCACGGTGGTGGTTTTATTTTATAGAAATTATTTATCTCTCATGCTTCACTTATATTATTTTGAGAGTCCCTTAGAACAGCATGGTAATTTGCTTTGGTTATAAAATTGGTCCTAATATGATAGGCATCCAAGATTGGTATAATAAAAACTTTCATAAAAAGGTGCATTGAATACTATGAGAAGTTTTATACTTGATAATTGTTTTGAGATATAAAGATGGTGATATTAGAGTTGTGCTAGTTGAGTAATTGTGAATTTGAGAAATACTTGTGTTGAAGATTGCATGTCCCGTAGCATGCACTTATGGTAACCGTTGTGTAACAAATTTGAAACATGAGGTGTTCTTTGATTCTCTTCCTTATGAGTGGCAGTCGGGGACGAGCGATGGCCTTTTCCTACCAATCTATGCCCCTAGGAGCATGCGCGTAATGCTTGGTTTTTGATCACTTGTAGATTTTTACAATAAGTATGTGAGTTCTTTATGACTAATGTTGAGTCCATGGATTATACGCACTCTCACCCTTCCATCATTGCTAGCCTCTTCGGTACCATGCATTGCCCTTTCTCACCTTGAGAGTTGGTGCAAACTTCGTCGGTGCATCCAAACCCCATGATATGATATACTCTATCACACATAAGCCTCCTTATATCTTCCTCAAAATAGCCACCATACCTACCTATTATGGCATTTCCATAGCCATTCCGAGATATATTGCCATGCAACTTTCCACTGTTTCATTTGTGACACGCTTCATCATTGTCATATTGCCTTGCATGATCATGTAGTTGACATCGTATTTGTGGCAAAGCCACCATGCATAATTTATCATACATGTCACTCTTGATTCATTACCCTCCTGGTACACCGCCGGAGGCATTCATATAGAGTCATATTTTGTTCTAGTATCGAGTGGTAATCATTGAGTTGTAAATAAATAGAAGTGTGATGATCATCATAAATAGAGCATTGTCCCAAATAAAAAAATAAAAAGGGGAAGGCCAGCCCCCCAAAAAAGAAGAAACAAAAAGGGACAATGCTACTATCCTTTTTTGCACACTTGTGCTTCTAAGTAGCACCATGATCTTTATGATAGAGAGTCTATTGTTTTGTCACTTTCATATACTACTGGGAATTTTTCATTATAGAACTTGGCTTGTATATTCCAACAACGGGCTTCCTCAAATGCCTTAGGTCTTCGTGAGCAAGCAAGTTGCATGCACACCCACTTAGTTTATTTTGCTGAGCTTTCATACATTTATAGGTCCAGTGCATCCGTTGCATGGCAATCCCTACTCCTTGCATTGACATCAATTGTTGGGCATCTCCCTAGCCCGTTAATTAGCCCCATCGATGTGAGACTTTCTCCTTTTTTGTCTACTCCACATAACCCCCATCATTATATTCTATTCCACCCATAGTGCTATATCCATGGCTCACGCTCATGTATTGCGTGAAAATTGAAAACAGTTTGAGATTACTAAAGTATGAAACAATTGCTTGGCTTGTCATCGGGGTTGTGCATGATGAGAGCATTCCTGTGTGACGAAAATGGAGCATGACCAAACTATATGATTTTGTAGGGATGAACTTTCTTTGGCCATGTTATTTTGAGAAGACATGATTGCTTAGTTAGTATGCTTGAAGTATTATTATTTTTATGTCAATATTAAACTTTTGTCTTGAATCTCTCGGATCTGAATATTCATGCCACAATAAAGAAAATTACATTGAGAATTATGCTAGGTAGCATTCCACATCAAAAATTCTGTTTTTATCATTTACCTACTCGAGGACAAGCAAGAATTAAACTTGGGGATGCTTGATACGTCTCCAATGTATCAATAATTTTTGATTCTTCCATGCTATTATATTATCTGTTTTGGATGTTTAATGGGCTTTATTATACACTTTTATATTATTTTTGGAACCAACCTACTATCCCAAGGCACAATTCAAATTGCTCCTTTTTTTTGCCTATTTCAGTGTTTCGCAGAAAAGGAATATTAAACGGAATCCAAACAAAATGAAACCTTCGGGAGAGTTATTTTTGGAACAAACGTGATCCAGGGGACTTGGAGTAGACGTCAAGAAAGGAGTGAGGAGGCCACAAGGCAGGGAGGTGCGCCTGCCCCCCACCCTCATGGGCCCCTCGCAGCTCCACCGACCTACTTCTTCCTCCTATATATATCCATATACCCCGAAAACATCCAAGAGCACCACGAAACCCTATTTCCACCACTGCAACCTTCTGTACCCAGGAGATCCCATCTTGGGGCCTTCTCTGGAGCTCCGCTGGAGGGGGAATCGAGCACGAAGGACTTCTACATCAACACCATAGCCTCTCCGGTGATGTGTGAGTAGTTTACCATAGACCTTCGGGTCCATAGTTATTAGCTAGATGGCTTCTTCTCTCTCTTTGGATCTCAATACAACGTTCTCCTCGATCTTCTTGGAGATCTATTCGATGTAATTCTTTTTGCGGTGTGTTTGTCGAGATCCGATGAATTGTGGGTTTATGATCAAGACTATCTATGAACAATATTTGCTTCTTCTCGGAAATCTTTTATATATGATTTGTTATATTTGCAAGTCTCTTCCAATTATCAGTTTGGTTTGGCCTACTAGATTGATCTTTTTTGCAACGGGAGAAGTGCTTAGCATTGGGTTCAATCTTGCGGTGTCCTTTCCCAGTGCCAGCAGGGGCAGCAAGGCACGTATTGTATTGTTACCATCGAGGATAAAAAGATGGGGTTTATATCATATTGCTTGAGTTTATCCCTCTACCTCATTTCATCTTGCCTAATGCGTTACTATGTTCTTATGAACTTAATACTCTAGATGCATGCTGGATAGCGGTCGATGTGTGGAGTAATAGTAGTAGATGCAGAATCGTTTCGGTCTACTTGTCGCGTACGTGATGCCTATATACATGATCATGCCTAGATATTCTCATAATTATGCACTTTTCTATCAATTGCTCGACAATAATTTGTTTACCCACCATAATACTTATGCTATATTGAGAGGAGCCACTAGTGAAACCTATGGCCCCCGGGTCTATTTTCCATCATATAAGTTTCCAATCTATTTTATTTTGCAATCTTTATTTTGCAATCTATATCATAAAAATACCAAAAATATTTATCTTATTATCTCTATCTGATCTCACTCTCGTAAGTGACCGTGAAGGGATTGACAATCCTTTATCGCGTTGGTTGTGAGGTTCCAATTTGTTTGTGTAGGTACGAGGTGACTTGCGTGTAGTCTCCTACTGGATTGATACCTTGATTCTCAAAAACTGAGGGAAATACTTACGCTACTTTGATGCACCACCCTTTCCTCTTCAATCGAAAACCAACGCAATGCTCAAGTGGTAGCAGTATCTGTTAAATATATGATGACCATAACAATAATATATAATAACATATAAAATAATTTAAATATATATAATATAGTTAGAAGGGAAACATAAGTTGGACTAGGCGTTCCTATTCTTATATAGAAAAATAGAACAGACTTCTGCGTTTTCTTCAAAAAATACATAAATTGGGATGCCGATGTTTCAGGAAAAATAAAACCTCGGATGGGAGGTCCATAGGCCGGTCGATACATGACAACCCTCAAAAAAATACAAACCGACATGTCGTGGGCTGCGCATGTTAAAAAAGAAATCCTAGATGGGGCAGCCCAAAACCCAGATGATACTTGCTGCCCTAGTGATAGTAAATGATACCTGCCAGCTCCCCAGCTCCCCTGTGCTGTCTATATAAACTGGAGGGTTTAGTCTGTAATGACAATCATAATCAGATAGGCTAGACTTTTAGGGTTTAGCCATTACGATCTTGTGGTAGATCAACTCTTGTAACCCCCATACTCATCAATATTAATCTAGCAGGATGTAGGGTTTTACATCCATCGAGAGGGCCCGAACCTGGGTAAACATTGTGTTCCCTGTCTCCTGTTACCATCAACCTCAGACGCACAGTTCGGGACCCCCTACCCGAGATTCGCTGGTTTTGACACCGACATTGGTGCTTTCATTGAGAGTTTCGCTATGCCGTCGCCAAGAGGTTCGATGGCCCCGTAAATCATCCACAACAACATTATCCAGGGAGAAACCTTCCTTCCCGGGAAGATCTTCATGTTCGGTGGCTTCGCTCTGCGGGCCAACTCGCTTGGCCATCTAGAGCAGATCGATAGCTACGCCCCTGGCCATCAGATCAGATTTGGAACTTGAACGACGTCGCGGACATCCGCGGATACTTGATCTTCGACGGATTCGAGACCGCGATAGTAGCCGCTCCCTATCACCACGATGAACATGGCTTAAACCTGTCATCGAACTACACTCAGGGGATAGAACCTGCAACTGCTCCAGCCTTAGATCCAGAGCAGATCACGCCTTCCGAGGACGAGAGGCTCAGCCCTGCCATGGAGGCCGCAGACTCAGCGGCGTTGGAGCCGCACACAGACACAACATCAAGTGAGATGTGTGTTGCTAGAACCTCAAACATGTTTCCAGCTACAGGTTCCTAGGCATGTGCGTCCATGCACGACGAGCTTGATCGGGCGTCGATCGTTGAATTCAGCTCTGCGGACATCTTCCGGCACTCACCTTTAGGCGATGTGCTAAACTCATTAAGAACAATCTCCCTAGAGGTGGACTCACAACCGAATTATATTCGGTTTGAACTGGAGGCCGATGACGAAGAATTTCGCTTCGCACCCCCGCCCACTTAATAGCCACTGTCGAAGACCTAACTGACATGCTCGATTACGGCTTCAACGACATCGATGGTATGGACGACGATGCCGGAGAAGAAGAGGCCCAAAACCCGCCGTTTACCGGATGCTGGATGGCCACTTCGTCGTATGACGTATACATGGTGGATGCACCAAAAGAGAATAGCGGCGATGACAAGGAAGATCCAGTTGAGGATAAACCTCCCGAGATACAACCAAAGCGCCTGTGTCAGCGGAGCCGCTCTAAGTCACGCCGCAACAAAGATAGCAACACCGGCACAGGAGAAGATAACACTCCGGAGGGTGCCGAAGACAATGAAGACCCCGTTGAGGCAACTGCCGAACAAAATGAACGGGAAGACATGCAAGTTAGCCCTGATGAACAGGCCACGCACGAAGACTCGGAGGACAGTAATTATCTTCCGCTCTCCGAGGATGAGGCGAGCCTCGGCAGTGAGGATTTCATCGTGCCTGAGGAACCTCTTGAGCAGGAGCGCTTCAAGAGCCAACTAATAGCCACTTCAAGGAGTCTGGAAAAGAAACAGCAGCAGCTTCAAGCTAATCAAGATCTGCTCAATGATAGATGGACTGATGTCCTGGCAGCCGAGGAATACAGCCTCAAGCGCCCAGCCAAAAGTTACCCAAAGCGCAAATTATAACCTCAATTCGACGATGAGGCGTTGGAGCCCGTGCCATCAGCGCACAATACGGCTGACCGACCACCACGTGGTCGGGACAAAGTGGCAACCAAAGCCGAATACCAGCTTGTACCACCTTACCATAAAGACAGAGACAAAACTGCTCAGAGATACACATATGATCTCTGGCAGGGCCTGAAGAATAAAGCAGGTCCGGCCAGATCGATCTATGTATCACGAGGGCATGCCCTGATGCGCGACGACGGCTATCGAGCCGAACATGGCAAGTATAGTTACGTCCGAGCTGAAAGCCGCAGACGGACTCCATCCGAACTACGTCAGCAACTGGCCCGATATAGAGGCGCGACACACCCTCTCTGCTTCACTGGCGATGTCATGGAACATGAATTCTCAGAAGGGTTCAAACCCGTGAATATCGAATCATATAATGGAACCACAGACCCCACGGTATGGATCGAAGACTTCATTCTCCATACTCATATGGCCCGCAGCGATGAAGTTCATGCCATTAAATGCCTCCCCCTAAGACTCAAGGGGGCAGCTCGGCACTGGATGAACAACCTACCCAAAATTCCAATTAGCAGCTAGGAGGATTTGGAAGAAGCCTTCCTTGACAATTTCCAAGGTACATATGTTCAACCTCCAGATGCCGATGACTTATGTCACATAATTCAAGAGCCTGCAGATTCAGCCAGGAAACTCTGGACTAGGTTCTTAACCAAAAAGAACCATATCATCGACTGTCCGGACGTTGAAGCCTTGGCGGCAATTAAACATAGCATACGTGATGAATGGCTCGCTTGACACCTCGGCCAAGAAAAGCCGAAGTCCATGGCAGCCCTCACGGCACTCATGACCCGCTTTTGCGCGGGCGAAGATAGCTGGCTAGCCCGCAGTAATAACAATACAAGCGGATCTGGCGCTTTGGAAGCCAGAAACAGTAAGGGCAAGCCCCGACATAACAAATATAGACGTCGAGGTAACGGTGATAATACCGAGGACATGACAGTCAACGCCGGATTCAGTGGCTCCAGGTCTGGTCAACGGAAGAAGCCATATAAAAGAAATAATCAGGGCCCTTCCAACCAGGACTGCATACTCGATCGCCCATGCCAGATCCATGGCACCCCTGATAAACCAGCCAATCATACCCACAGGAGTTGTTGGGTATTCAAACAGGCCGGCAAGCTAAATGCCGAAGACAAAGAAAAGGGGTCACAAAGCGAGAAAGACGACGAGGAGCCCTGGCCACCGAACACAGGGGGACAGAAGAAGTCCCCCCCCCCCCCAAGTTAAAATGGTAAACATGATATACGCTACCCACAACCCCAAGAGGGAACACAAGCGCGCGCTTAGGGACGTCTACGCGATGGAGCCAATCGCCCCAAAGGTCAACCCATGGTCTTCCTGCCCGATCACTTTTGATCGCGGGGATCATCCGACCAGTATCCGTCATGGCGGTTCAGCCGCACTGGTCCTCGACCCAATCATTGATGGATTTCACCTCACGTGCGTCCTTATGGAAGGTGGTAGCAGCCTAAACCTGCTCTATTAGGATACAGCGCGCAAAATGGGCGTTAATCTATCAAGAATTAAGCCCACAAAAACTACCTTTAAAGGAGTTATACGAGGTGTAGAGGCCCACTGCTCAGGCTCAATCACATTGGAGGTCATCTTTGGATCTCCGGACAACTTCCGAAGTGAGGGGTTAATCTTTGATATCGTCCCCTTCCATAGTGGCTATCACGCTCTGCTCGGACGAAGTGCCTTTGCCTGATTCAATGCGGTACCGAACTATGCTTATCTCAAGCTCAAGATGCCCGAACCACGCGGTGTCATAACAGTTAATGGAAATACGGAGCGCTCCCTCCGCACAGAGGAGCACACCACTGCCCTGGCAGCAGAAGTACAGAGCGGCCTCCATAAGCAGAACCTTAATCCGGTAGCCATACTCCCGAACACTGTCAAGCGAGTCTGGGCTACAATGTGCCAGGACAGCCCAGGTCATCAAGAGCTCAACTAGCAATTCGTCCTCCGTCCCAGTACACACAAAGTGGCGGCATTCGCGCCGCACGTACATAACTACACACTCAAAATACCATGGGCATAGACGAAGGCATACCTAGATTGTGTTCCATAATAAGTCTCTACCTCCCCTGGACACACATACTTTCACTTTTTCTCTTTTCCTCTTCAGGTTTCCTTTCCGCAAGTCCCTCTCACCAGCCTCATAATCGGTCCTTTGGAAGAACAGACACACCAAGGTGGCAAGTAGCATAGACGTGTGGGGGAATCTCTAGATGTCCCTCTGGGCAATCACTCTACCTGTTTTCAAGACCCGTACGCAGCTCCTCCTTGGTCTTGGCATGTAAGTAGCCACTGTTACTTCTTGCAACCCTTTGTTTTTTCACGTACGCTCGGACGTATTAATTAAAATTACAATGCAAACAGTTTGCGGCCCAATCTATGTGGCACTAGCTTCCTCTTTACTTTTATTTTTTGCTATTTTAATTTGCATCCCTACACCTTGGTATGCCATAATCTGTCGGGGCTTTATCGCGCCCCACACTATGGCAACAAGTCCGAACACTATTACAATATAGTTCCACACCCCGAATTTAGCATTATATGCATTAGCTCCGAATAATGTCTTTGGTCAATAGTTGGGTTGCCCGGCTCCTGTGCTTACTACCTTACGTTCCTCTATATCGACTAGGGTAGTAAAGGGAGAACTACTGCGATTGTGTCTTGGTTTATCCGGATGAGCACCTCAGTAGAGAAAGCCAAAAACTGACTGCCATGATGTGGCGTGAGCCGGTCAGCTCTTCGGAGGTCTCAAATTTTTAGCGATTTTTCCGCATTATGCGACGAATCGGTTCTTATCCGATGAAGTGTTCACCACACCCTAGTCCGAATACTAGGGGCTGCGCAAATATTTTCATTGTCAAACTCCTATGGCTAAGTGAGGGTAATAAAGCCACATAGTCCGATTGCCTGGTTCATTGCGCTAAACACCTCCTGAGGGAGTCCTGGATTACGGGGTGTCCGGATGGCCGGACTATACCTTCAGCCGGACTCCTGGGCTATGAAGATACAAGATTGAAGACTTCGTCCCGTGTCCGGAAGGGACTTTCCTTGGCGTGGAAGGAAAGCTTGGCGATACGGATATGTAGATCTGCTACCATTGTAACCGACTTTGTGTAACCCTAACCCTCTCCGGTGTCTATATAAACCGGAGGGTTTTAGTCCGTAGGACAACATATAGAACAACAATCGTAGCAAAGGCTAGCTTCTAGGGTTTAGCCTCTCCGATCTCGTGGTAGATCTACTCTTGTACTACCCATATCATCAATATTAATCAAGCAGGATGTAGGGTTTTACCTCCATCAAGAGGGCCCGAACCTAGGTAAAACTTTGTGTCCCTTGCCTCCTATTACCATCCGGCCTAGACGCACAGTTCAGGACCCCCTACCCGAGATCCGCCGGTTTTGACACCGACATTGGTCCTTTCATTGAGAGTTCCTATGTGTCGTCGCCGTTAGGCTTGATGGCTCCTACGATCATCAATAGCGATGCAATCCAGGGTGAGACCTTCCTCCCTAGACAGATCTTCGTCTTCGGCGGCTTCGCACTGCGGGCCAATTCACTATGCCCCTCGCCGTCAGGTCAGTTTTGGAAGTTTAAACTACACGGCTGACATCCGCGGGGAATTGATCTTCGACGGATTCGAGCCACTGCCGAGCGTGCCACACTATCACGACGAGCATGATCTAGCTCTGCTGCCGAACAGTGCCCTAGAGGCCGCACCCGCATCGGCCCCGACCCTTAATTCGGAGCCAACTGCGCCGATCGACGATGGGTGGTTAGACGCCGCCTCGGGGGTTGCGATCCCAACGGAGATTGAGCCGAACACTAGCACCACACTCCGTGAGACTCGTGACTCCAGGAAGCCGGACTCCTCTCCGAACTCCGAACCCTCCGTGCCCCTGCCGATCGAATCCGATTGGGCGCCGATCATGGAGTTTACTGCCGCGGACATCTTTTAGCACTCGCCTTTCGGCGATATTTTGAAGACACTAAAGTCTCTCTCTTTATCAGGAGAGCCCTGGCCGGACTACGGTCAGCAAGGTTGGGATACGACGATGAAGAAATTCAAAGCCCACCCACCACCCACTTTGTAGCCACTGTCGACGATTTAACCGACATGCTCGACTTCGACTCCGAAGACATTGACGGTATGGACGCCGATGCAGGAGACGATGAAGAACCAGCGCCTATTGGGCCCTGGAAAGCCACCTCGTCATATGACATATACATGGTGGACACCCCAAAAGAAGGAGATGGCGATGGAACACCGGAGGATGACCCCTCCAAGAAACAGCCTAAGCATCGGCGTCAGCGGCACCGCTCAAAATCCCGCCAAAGCAAATACGGTGATTCCAGCACGGGAGATAATAATACTCCGGAGAGTGCCGAAGAAAACCACCTCCTTCAGCACAGGAGGATGGAGAAGCCAGCCCTCATGAGAGAGCGGCAGATAGAGAGGTCGAGGACGATAATTGTACGCCTCCCTCTGAAGACGAGGCAAGCCTCGATGACGACGAATTCATCGTGCCGGAGGATCTCGTCGAGCAAGAGCGTTTTCAACGCAGGCTTATGGCCACGGCAAGAAGCCTCAAGAAAAAACAGCAACAACTTAGAGCTGATCAAGATTTGCTAGTCGACAGATGGACTGAAGTCCTTGCGGCCGAAGAGCATAAACTCGAAAGCCCCTCCAAGAGCTACCCAAAGCGCAGGGTGCTACCCCGATTAGAGGAGGAAGCACTTAAACCTACATCACCAGCACTTGATACGGCTGACCGGCCACCTCGTGGCCGCGACAGAGAGGCCTCTCGGCCCTCCACTCAAGCCACACCCTGTACCAAGGCACGGGAAAATGCGCTAGACCTGCGAGATATGTTGGAGGACAAGGCAAGGCAAACAAGATCGATCTACAGATCGCGTGGGCGCCCCACGACTCGAGACGACAACCGTCACGCCGGACACAAATCCGGTAGGGCCGAACACAGTAGACAAAGCTCATTGGAGCTACGTCGTGATATAGCCCAGTACAGAGGCGCCGCACACCCACTATGCTTCACAGACGAAGTAATGGATCATCAAATCCCCGAGGGTTTCAAACCTGTAAACATCGAATCATATGATGGCACAACAGATCCTGCGGTATGGATCGAGGATTATCTCCTTCATATCCACATGGCCCGCGGCGATGATCTCCACACCATTTAATACCTCCCACTCAAGCTTAAAGGACCAGCTCGGCATTGGCTTAACAGCTTGCCAGCAGGATCAATCGGTTGTTGGGAAGACCTGGAAGCCGCATTCCTCGACAATTTCCAGGGCACCTATGTGCGACCACCAGACGCCGATGACCTAAGCCACGTAATTCAGCAGCCAGAGGAATCGGCCAGACAATTCTGGACATGGTTCCTAACAAATAAAAATCAAATAATCGACTGTCCGGACGCAGAGGCCCTAGCAGCCTTCAAGCACAATATCCATGACGAGTGGCTTGCCCGGCACCTTGGACAGGAAAAGCCGAAATCTATGGCAGCACTCACGACACTCATGACCTGCTTTTGCGCGGGAGAAGACAGCTGGCTTGCTCGTAGCAACAATATGACCAAGAACCCTGGTAATTCGGATACCAGGGACAGTAGTGGCAGGTCGCGTCACAACAAGCAGAAGCGCCGCATTAACGGCGACAATGCTGAGGATACGGCAGTTAATGCCGGATTCAGAGGCTATAAATCCGGTCAGCGGAAAAAGCCATTCAAAAGAAATCCTAGGGGCCTGTCCAGTTTGGACCGAATACTCGACCGCTTGTGCCAGATACGTGGCACCCCCGAAAAGCCGGCCAATCACACCAACAGGGATTGTTGGGTGTTCAAGCAGGCAGGCAAGTTAAACACCGAAAATAAAGACACGGGGCTGCATAGCGATGACGACGAAGAGCCCCGGCCACCGAACAATAGTGGACAGAAGGGTTTTCCCCCACAAGTGCGGGCGCTGAACATGATATACGCAACCAACATCGCCAAGAGGGAGAGGAAGCGCGCGTTAAAGGACGTATACGCGGTAGAGCCAGTCGCCCCAAAGTTCAACCCATGGTCCTCCTGCCCGATCACCTTTGATCGAAGGGACCATCCCACTAGCACCCGTCATGGCGGATTCGCCGCATTGGTTCTAGACCCAATCATTGACGGATTTCATCTCACTAGAGTCCTTATGGACGGCGGCAGCAGCCTGAACCTGCTTTACCAGGACACAATGCGGAAAATGGGCATAGATCCCTCGAGGATTAAGCCCACCAAAACGACCTTTAAAGGCGTAATACCAGGTGTAGGGGCCAACTGTACAGGCTCAGTCACACTTGAAGTGGTCTTCGGATCTCCGGATAATTTTCGAAGCGAGGAGTTAATCTTCGACATAGCCCCATTCCGCAGTGGCTATCATGCGCTGCTCGGGCGAGCCACATTCGCCAAGTTCAATGCGGTACCACACTACGCATACCTTAAGCTCAAGATGCCAGGCCCTCGAGGAGTAATTACGGTCAATGAAAACACCGAACGCTCTCTCTGAACGGAGGAGCACACGGTGGCACTTGCTGCGGAAGTACAAAGCAGCCTCTCCAGGCAGTTCTCCAGTCCGGCCATTAAATGTCCGGACACCGTCAAGCACGCCCGGAGTAACCTACAACAAGACCGCCTGGCATGTTCCGAGTAGGCGTAGCAATGTGGACCCAACCCCAGCCCTCGCAAAAATGCGACACCAGTACTTCGCGTACATAACTACGCTCTAGAAATACCATGGGTACAGGGGGAGGGGCACCATCACGGCATGCCCGAAACACGGCTTAAACCGCACCAGGGGCTGCCGATTTTTTAATTTTCTCTTACTTTTAGGACTCCACTCTTCGGAAGGCCTGTTCGGCAGTTCAATTGCCGCACAAACGATGCAAGAACCAGGGAAGCAGACAAGCCATGCCGCATTACGGAACTCCCGGGTGGTCTCTATCACGAGCAGTATACCTGTTTCGCATACCATTCCGCAGCCTGCCCCTGGAACGGACATGTTAAATAGTCCAACCTTTTGCTCATCGCATTATTTGTATCGTTCCGCTTTGATCGCAGCCCTTTTTAATAAACAATGCATAGCTTTTGTCTCTTTTTGCATTACTTTTTTTTACAAATATATGTTCCTTAACGACATGTTGCACCCGTACACTTTGGTACGGCCAAAATATGCCAGGGGCTTTAGTACCCCTCAATATGGTGTGAGAAGTCCGAACACTTTACCAAGTGCGGCACCCCGAACTTATAGCATTATATGCATCGGCTCCGAATCATGTCTTGGGTCAATAGTTGGGTTTGCCCGGCTCCTATGTTTTGGTGCCTTACGTTCCGCTATATCGGCTAAGGTAGCACTAGGAGAACTACTGCGATTGTGCCCCAGTTGAGCTGGGTCGAGCACCTCAGTAGAGAAAGCTAAAACTCACTGTCATGATGAAGCGAGAGCCGGTCGCTATTCGAGAGGTTTTTCGAGTCCCTAAAGATTTATGCCGCTTAGAGCGAGGAGTCGGCTCTGTCCGGCCAAGGCGTGGATAGCGCCCCGAACTCGGCCTTCCGAATACGACAGGCTTCGCCCAAATTTAAAATTATAGAATTCTATGGCTAAGTGAGAGTGTTCACGCATTATAGTCTGATTGCCTTGTTCGTTGTGCTGAGCGCCTCCCTCGAAGGACCCAAACATGGGAAAAAGAGTGCTCAGGTTTATCCCCGAACACCCCAGCACTAGCGGCACGGGGGCAGAAGCCGACGACTCGCCATCTGTCAGAATTGATAAACAGACGCACAGAAGGTAATATTTTAAATTCCAATAGCATTGCTTAGTGCATATGAACAAGTTTTCAGCGCACAGGACAAAACGAGCGAGTTTTACTCAAAAATTACATCCCTGGAACATTCATCCGGCACAAGGCGGGCACCCTTCAGAACATCTGTATAATAATTCTCGGGCTTGCGATGCTCTTTCCCCGGCGGTGGCCCGTCCTTCACAAGCTTCTCAGCATCCAGCTTGCCCCAGTGCACCTTAGCACCGACAAGGGCCCTATGAGCACCTTCAATGCAGACGGAGCGCTTGATGACTTCGAGCCTTGGATAGGCCCCCACCAGCCACCGCACCAGCCCGAAATAGCTCCCAGGCAGAGCCTCTCCAGGCCACAGCCGAACTATGAGGCCCTTCATGGCCTGTTCGGCCGCCTTGTGGAGCTCGACCAGTTGCTTCAGCTGGTCGCTCAAGGGCACGGGGTGTCCGGCATCAGCATACTGAGACCAGAACACCTTCTCTGTCGAGCTGCCCTCCTCGGGTCGATAGAATGCGGCGGCATCGGACACGCTATGGGGAAGATCTGCGAATGCTCCTGGAGATCTCCGGATTCGGGTAAGTAAGAAGTAACTCACGCTTATGTGTTTGCTTTGCATAAAGAATGCCTTACCCGCCGCTATCTTTTTCACCGCATCCAACTCCTGGAGGGTCTTCTGGGATTCGGCCTTGGCAGACTTGGCATTTTCAATAGCCATCGTGACCTCGGACGCTCGCGTCTTTGAGTCAAGCTCCAAACTCTCATGTTTTTTCATGAGAGCCTGGAGCTCTTGCTGCACCTTTCCAACCTGGGCCTCATACTTCTCTCGCTCGATGCGCTCCGTGGCCACCCTCTTCTCGGCGTCGATCAACGCTTGCTTAAGGGCCGCCACCTCCGACGTGGCCCCTACAATAGCCACGATAATCCTGTCATTTTTTGCAATTGCACCTTTTTTATATATATTTAAACAAGGTATTTCTTACCTTCCTTGTCCTCAAGCTGCTTCTTGGCACGCCCGAGCTCTTGCTCGGACTGCTCGTGGTTCTGCTTTAGCGTGTCCACTTCCACAGTCAGTGCGGCGGACGCCAGCAGAGAAGCCTGCATACGCATATTGACTCCTTTTTGTTAGACTCCTGGGAATTTTATTTGATCCTCTCTCCGGCTTTTCTTCCCGAACGCCAAACAGAGCATCAGGGGCTACTGTCTATGCGGTAATATTATTTACACATTCTTTACTTACTTCAAAGCCTGTTAAAAGGCTAGTACAAGCTTCAGTCAGTCCGCTCTTGGCGGACTGAACCTTCTGGGCCACCGCACTCATAATGGTGCGGTGCTCCTCGTCGATGGAGGCGCCTTTGAGCACCTCCAACAGATTGTCCGGCGCCTCCGGTTGGACGGGGGTCACCGGCACGGTGGGCTTGCTCCTCTTGGAAGGAGGTCGCCCGTCGGACTCTGGAACCTTTGAAGGTTCCGGAGCGGTGTCCGGCCTAGAGCCGGACTTGGAGCCCTGGGGGGTTTTATCCCCTTTACTCCTGGAGTCTGGGAGGTCGCCTTGCGGCGCCTCTAGGGCCACCTCCTCCTGGCTTGGAACCTGTTGGGACAACACTTCGGCGTCGTCCGTAGGGCGGGGGGAGGAAGCCGTCGGAAGCGAATTCACATCCGATGAGTCCAGTGAACTGCTCGACGACGCGTCGAGCCGGTCTTTGGGTGGGATGCATAAACATATTCGACATAAGGGAAAGCTGTGCAATAGAGGAATACTATGAATTAATCTGGTATCCGGATACTTACGATTTCGCCGGGGGCTTGGCCCTGAGCGGCCACTCCTCTCCACCGTCGTCGGCGTCGGTGGAGTAGTCTGGAGGAAGGGTTTTCCCCTTCTTAGACCCTTCGGCCCCCCAGTGAGGGCGGCCTCCCTTTTCTTCTCTCCCCCCGCTGGAGGGGGAGAGGTCTATTCTTCCTCCTCCTCGTCTTCACAGGAGGAATGCGCCTTGGAGCCGTCGGATGATGAACCCGACACCTCCCGGCGCCGGGCACTTTTTCGAGTCCCCGTGGCCTTCTTCGTGGCCTTCTTCTCCGGCACCACATAGGGCGCCGGAACCAGCAACTTCGCCAAGCGGGCATCGGCTGGGTCTTCGGGCAAAGGAGCCGGACAGTCGATCGGTCCGGACTTCACCTGCCAAACCTGTCAAATGTAAGGGAGCTTAGATCCTGCATAGAGTTAAAGTATGAAAAACTAATACCCTGTAAAAGGCACAAACAACTTACCGCACTGGCATGATGCTGCGCGCTGAATCCGTGATCCTCGGTAGCGGATGCGGGAGCCTCGGCGCCCTTGAAAAGCACCTTCCAGACATCTTCGTACGTCATGTCGAAGAGCCTGCTCAGAGTTTGGTGCTGCGCCGGGTTGAACTCCCACAGATTGAAGGCCCGTTGTTGACACGGGAGGATCCGGCAGATGAGCATGACCTGGACTACGTTGACAAGCTTGAGCTGCTTGTCCACCAGGGTTTGGATGCATGTTTGCAGTCCAGTCACCTCTCCTTTTCTGCCCCACGACAGGCCCGTCTCTTTCCAGGACGTGAGCCGCGTTGGGGGTCCGGACCGGAACTCAGGGGCTGCGACCCACTCAGGGTCGCGCGGCTCGGTGATGTAAAACCACCCCGATTGCCACCCCTTCAGGGTCTCCACAAAGGAGCCCTCGAGCCATAAGACGTTGGGCATCTTGCCCACCATGGCGCCTCCGCACTCCGCCTGGTTGCCACGCACCACCTTCGGCTTGACATTGAAAGTCTTGAGCCATAGACCGGAATGGGGGCGGATGCAGAGGAAAGCCTCGCACACGACGATAAACATCGAGATGTTGAGGATGAAATTCGGGGCCAGATCATGGAAATCCAGGCCGTTGTAGAACATTAGTCCCCGGACGAATGGGTGGATAGGAAAGCCCTGTCCGCGGAGGAAGTGGGGAAGGAACACTACCCTCTCATGGGGCCTTGGGGTAGGGAGGAGCTGCCCCTCTTCGGAAGCCGGTATGCGATGTCATTAGACAAGTATCCGGCCTTCCTCAGTTTTTTGATGTGTCCCTCCGTGACGGAGGAGACCATCCACTTGCCTCCCGCTCCGGACATGGCTGGAGAAGGTTGAGGTGGGGAGTGTGGACTTGGGCGCTGGAGCTCGAGTGTGCGAAAATGGATAGGCAAAGGAGGAAGAAGGCGTAGGTGAAAAGGTGGATCCTTATCCCCTTATATGGGTGGACGCAACCACGTGTCCCCACCAGCCTGGTAAAACTCGCTTATCTCCAGCACCGTAATCAATGGCGCGGCTGGGTTACCCACGCCCGTATTGATGAGAATCCCGGAATAAGGGGACACGATCTCTGCTTTAACAAGTCGTGCCAAGGAAACCGCCTCGCATGACGCGCTGAGGTGGGATAATAAAACGATTCGAATAAAGGCTTGGCCGTGGTGCGTCACACTACGGAATACGTCAGCAGATTAGATTTGTGTAAATATTATTCTCTCTATGGCAATATGTGGAAACTTATTTTGCAGAGCTAGACACTGTCTTTGTGTTCAAAATCTTCTATGAAGTACTTGGAGGAGGAACCCACCTTGCAATGCCAAAGACAATCTGCGCGCCGGAATCGTCGTCATTGAAGCCTGGTTCAGGGGCTACTGAGGGAGTCCTAGATTAGGGGGTGTCTGGATGGCCGGACTATACCTTCAGCCGGACTCCTGGGCTATGAAGATACAAGATTGAAGACTTCGTCCCGTGTCCGGAAGGGACTTTCCTTGGCATGGAAGGCAAGCTTGGCGATACGGATATGTAGATCTCCTACCATTGTAACGGACTGTGTGTAACCCTAACCCTCTCTGGTGTCTATATAAACCGGAGGGTTTTAGTCCATAGGACAACATATAGAACAATAATCATACCATACGCTAGCTTCTAGGGTTTAGCCTCTCCGATCTCATGGTATATCTACTCTTGTACTACCCATATCATCAATATTAATCAAGCAGGACGTAGGGTTTTACCTCCATCAAGAGGGCCCGAACCTGGGTAAAACTTCGTGTCCCTTGCCTCCTGTTACCATCTGGCCTAGAAGCACAGTTCGGGACCCCCTACCCGAGATCCGCCGGTTTTGACACCGACACCTACTTTAAGGACCAAACCCTTCGATAAAGAGTGTTTAGATTCATTCCAAACACCCCTGTACTACCTACATGGGGGCTGAAGCCGACGACTGGCCAACACTTAGATTTGGTGAAAACGGCCGCACAGGAGGTAAAATTTTAAATAAACAAAACAGTAAAGCATTATATTGCATATCAAGCCTTGTCTTCATCATACAGGACGGGATTATATGAATGTATTCATTCAAAAATAATGTCCTTCACACATTGCTCGGCTACAATACGGGATCCCTCTAGGACATCGTCGAAGTATCGCGCGGGCGTGTGGTGCTCCTTTCCCTCGGACGGTCCTTCGGTCGCACCTTCTATACAGAACGACCATCCACGCACCTTCGGCCGCACAGGATGGTCCTTCGGAAGCTTGACGGCATTCATCTTCGCCCATTGCATCTTGACACAGGCAAAGGCCATCCACGCACCTTCTATACAGAATGACCGCTTGACGACATCAAGTCGAGGGCAGGCATAGACCATCCGCATCACGAGTCCGAAGTAATTGCCGAGCATAGCTTTTGCAGGCCACAGCCGGATTATTAAGTCCTTCATGGCCAGTTCGGCCACCCTATGCAGCTCGACCAACTGCTTCAGCTGGTCGCCAAAAGCCACCAGATGTTCGGGCGCAAGATATTCAACCAGAACACCTTCTCCGTTGAGCTCCCCTCTTCGGCTTGGAAGAATGCTGCAGCGTTAGAAATACTGCGGGGCAGATCAGCAAACGCCCCTGGAGAACTCCAAATCCGGGTTAGCATGAGATATCTCTTCTTCACATACTTGCTCTACATAATAAAAACCTTACCCGCCGCAATTTTCTTAGCCTCCTGGATTTCTTGGAGAACGGCCTAGGCCTCGACCCGGGCCTCTTGTGCACTTCGACGAGCCTGGGCAAGTTTGGACTCTTGGTCCACATTCTTACGCTCCAAAGCCTCGCACTTGTTCATGGCGTCCTGCAGCTCCTACTGGACCTCGCCGAACCTAGCCTCGTGCTTTTCGCGGGCGGCCTTCTCGTCTGCCGCTCTCTTCTGGGCTTCGGCGGGCACTGCTTTGAGGGATTCCACCTCGGACGCCGCCCCTGAAAATTATCACACGATCAACACAAGCAAGTCATATCTTGCTATATTTGAATAGGTCGTTACATACCCTGCTTGTCCGTAAGCTGCCTTCTTGCACGATCAAGCTCTTCCTCGGTCTGCTACAGCATTTGATTCTGTCCGGAGACTTCGGCAGCATGAGAAGTCGTGGCTAGCAGCGACGCCTCCTTATTCGCGAAGACCTATTAATTCAGTCTCGTGCGACAAACTATTTGATCCTATGTTTCAGCTTTTCTTTCCGAACACCGGACAGAGTCTCAGGGGTTACTATCTATACTGTAACTTTCTTTTCACATAAATCCAGTGCTTACCTCAAAGCTTGTTAGAAGGCTCACGTAGGCTTCGGCCAGTCCACTCTTCATGGACTGAATCTTCCCAATCACCGCATCCATGAGGGTACAGTGTTCCTCAACAATGGAAGCGCTTCATAGCGCCTCCAGTAGAGTATCCGGTGGCTCTAGTTAGACAGAGGTCACTGGTGGAATGGGCACACCTCCTTCCAATGAAGGAAGCTGCTGGACGGATTCCGGAGCCGTATAGGTCTCCGGGACCGCATTCGGCTACGGGCCGAATTGGACATAGCCCTCATCACCGGTGTCCATGGGGATCTGCTCCCCCATGTGTTCGGTGGCCGATGTCTCACCCTCTGGCGTCGTCTGGATGACCTCCTGTGTCTCTCCCCCGCCCGGGGTCCTTCGGGACAACACCTCGGCATCGTCCGTAGCCTTGGGAGAGGAGGCCATTGGAAGGGACTCGATGTCCATCACTTTCAGATCTAGAGAGTTCCCCGTAGACGAGGATCGCTCGAGGGCGGAGCGAGACGGACTGCAAATGCATGATTCAGCATGTTAGAGTTATGAGGTGAAAAAGGAGGATGTATGAATACTTCAGGGTCTTCGGATACTCACGATTCGGTCAGGGGCTTGTTTCGAGGGCACCGCTCTGGGCTGCTATCGACGTCCCACGCGGAGCTATCCACAAGGGAAGCCTTTCCCTTCTTGGACGCCTCCGCCTCCAGATCTGTGGAGGCAGCCCTCTTCTTCCCCCCCCTCGGGGAGTGGGAAGTTGCTTTCTTCCTCCCCTTCCTCCTCCTTGTCGTCTTCGGCCGTGGAGCGAGTTTCAGCATCTTCGTACGCCGTGTCCGAAGTACCCTTGGGATGGAGGTATCCTCTAGTCCCCTTGGCCTTCTTTTTGGCCTTCTTCTCCGGCGCCACATAGGGCACCGGAACCAGCATCTTCTTCAAAAGCGGGATGGCTGGTTCCTTGGGCAACGGAGCCGAACACGGAATCCACTCCGCCTTCTTTGTCCAACCTTGAACAGGAAAAATAGGGAAGTCGAGACAACCTCCTTGAGCAAGCCAAAAAGGGATACGCCTTGAAGCATGGAATACTTACCGAACTAGCGGGATGGGCCAGATCGTGTCCGCAGTCATTGGTTGTCTCCGTCCACGTTTCATTGGCCATGAAGAGCACCTTCCAAATCTCCTCATGTGTAGTTCTGAAAAAGCGTCACAGGGTCTTGTGCTTGGCTGGATTGAACACCCATAGATGGCAAGTCCGGTTCTGGCATGGAAGGATCCGGCGAATTGGCATCACCTGAATCACATCGACGAGCTTGACATTCTTGTCCATCATGCTCCTGATGCGCGTCTGAAGCGCAGTCAACTCATCCGACGAAGACAAATCTAGGCCCTTCTCCTGCCAGGAGGTAAGCCGCAATGGGGCCCCAGTCTAGAATTCGGGAGCCGCGGCCCAGGCAGTGTCGCGGGGCTCAGTGACATAAAACCACAGCTTCTGCCATCCCTTGACGGTCTCCACGAAGGTGCCTTTGGGGCATGCGACGTTGGACATTTTGTTCACCATGGCGCTTCCGCATTCTGCGTGTTCGCCGCCCACCACCTTCGGCTTCACATTAAAACTCTTCAGCCATAGTCCGAAGTGGGGAGGGATGCGGAGGAAGGCCTCACGCACGACGATAAATGCCGAGATGGTGAGGAAGGAATTGGGGGCTAGATCGTGGAAGTCCAACCCATAGTAGAACATGAGTCCGCGAACGAATGGGTGAAGAGGAAATCCCAGCCCACAGACGAAATGAGGGTTGAACATGACCCTCTCATGGGGATCTAGAGTGGGGATGATATGTCCCTTAGCAGGAAGCCGATGGGCGATCTCCCTAGACTAATATCTGGCCTCCTGAAGTTGGGTGATGTCCTTCTCCTTGAGGGTCGAGGCCATGCACTTGCCTTATGCTCCGGACATGATTGAAGTGCTTTCTCAGGGGAGGAAAGATGAGAACTTGGGCACTGGAGCTCGAGAGTGGGTAAACGGAAGGAAAGAAGGCGTGGGTGAAAAAGGGGAATCCTTATCTCCTTATAAAGGCTATGAATATTAAGCGCCTCCCCACTCGCCTTGAAACTCGCCTGTTCTTGAGGGTCCTGCGAACAGCGCGGTTGGATTACCCATGCTCGTATAGATGAGAATCCCACAATAAGGGGACATGGTCTCTGCTTTGACAAGACGTGCCAATAAAGCCAAGTTTCAAAATATGGAGCGGCAGGCCAGAAAAGGGTTCGAAATAATGACCAGTCAGACGGGATATGACATTGCCAAAAGTTGTCAGCGGATTTGGTTCATGAAATATTATACTCTCTGCGGTTGTTCTTGGTACTTGTGTTACAGAACCGGGTACATTTTTTGCGTCCGAAGACCATTTTGGAGAAGGGAGCCTGCCTTGCAATGCCGAGGACAATCTGCGTGTCGGACACCTCCATTGAGAGGGCCCAAACCTGGGTAAATATTGTCTTCCCTGTCTCCTGTTACCATCAACCTTAGACGCACAGTTCGGGACCCCCTACCCGAGATCCGCCTGTTTTGACACCGACATTAACCCTGTTTGAAAAGGCCGTGTTAATATAAATGCTCTGCCTCTAAAAATTGCAGTTTCTTATATGAAACTGAACTTGCAGTTTCTTATCTGAAACTGACCTTGCAGTTTCTTATCTGAAACTGAAACTTGCAGTTTCTTCTCTGAGAATCACATTGTCTGCACTTTTATACTCCTATGAAACTACATTTTTTTAAGTGCTAAAAATAGATCTCTAGAATTCATAAAATACTTCATATGCTCAATACTGCAAATCTGAAATTCAAAAGACATTCATATTTGAAAGTTATCTCAAAATACACAACACAAAACACAATACATAACCTGCAAATACTGACAACCCTAAGCTTCTCTCAATCTTCTCTATTGGAAAACCACCTCCTCCCCTCTCCATCTTCTCCATTCCAAAACCACCTCCTCGCCTCTCCGTCTTCTCCATTGAAAAACCACCTCCTCTCTCCTCGACGAGGATCCCCTGATGTAGCCCATCCCACCATTTAGACACTGACACATGGGTCCCAACAAGCGCGGGGCCCACCTATCAGCGACCGAAAGGCAGGGAAACCTCTCCTCTCCATCATCTCCATTCCAAAACCACTGTCTCGCCTCTCCCTCTTCTCCATTGCAATACCACCCCTTCTCCTCTCCATCATCTCCATTCCAAAAGCACCATCTCGCCTCTCCTTGTTCTCTATTGCAAGACCACCGTCTCTCCTCCCATCTTCCAAAGCTAGCACCAGACCACTCAAAAGGACATCTTTGGAGAGGATGCATCAGCGAATCAGGCATATCGCCGGCGGTGACCAGGCAAAGTTAGCTAGGTTGAAGGAGATACTTACTTGGTTTGACAATGAGTGGGAGATTTCGAGGATAGTGAGGGCCATGTGGCAATGTATGCGAAAGAGCAATACGACGGCGATGAGGGCGGCGATGTACTCCTCAGTGGCTGTCACGCCACAGTCCTTCGAGTTCATCGAGTATCTCCTCTAGGCGATGGAGCAGACAAATTCGCCCAAGGCGAATGTCAGGTGGAGGTGGTGGGCATACTGGTCAAAGGTTGAGCACCCAGAGGATAACAAATCGATCGAGTACGGTGTGTCGTTCATGAGGGTGCAGAGCCAGCCGGAGCCACATGAGTATTTGTTCTACCACTGCAAGAGGAGGCCGGATGGCACGCCGTACCTTCCCCGCCATTCTCCACGGTTCCCTCGACGCTCGCCTCATTTCAATGGCGTTGGTAGGGTTTAAGGTAAGCTTTGCACTAACCTAATTTTCCATCTGCTCATGCTTACAATCAGTGTGACAGCTAATAAAAATCATGCTTACAATCAGTCTCCGAGTACTACGCCAATCAACCTAAAATAGCTCAGGACCTTTGGGTAGAAGTTGTGACACTATGTACAAATAAAGAAAAATAAATTGGTGCTTCTTTCAGGAAAGAGTACTCCCTAGAAAACTTCCAATATAAGCTACTAGTATTTTTTTGAAGTCTAAGCTACTAGTATTCGGTTAGAGGAATTGCTGCCGAGAAAGATCCGTCCATAGTGAGCGCCACACATCCCACTAGTGGTGGTGGATGCCAATTCTTAGATGGAGCTGGGTTGGTGTCGGTAATTTTTACTTGGCACCTTGCACTCTGCATATATGCCGGTTCCATCCATACATTTGTGCAGTTCCACCAAAATGGAGCTGAATAACCTTGTTTGAACATATAATGAAAAAGCGTGATTATATTATAGTGGCACTAGTTGATGAAACATACACTAATAAATAGAAGAAAATATTGCGATAGTATCATAGTGTGCCATGCTGCGAGGGCGAGATGGGCCCTGCGACACCTCATACGGTACGCTTAATACTAGAAATCGACCCAAGTCTCCTGGATACAGCTTCTACCAGTGATGAACATCTGTGTACAACGGTAGTACAAGGAGGGGCCTTGAGGCATTCCAATGTCTATTTTTGTGCAGGTCAACTAAAATTAAGCACCCCAGTTTGCAAAAACGCTTAAACATTAACAATGGGACTAGTTGATGAAACATATACTAACAAAGAGAAGCACTTTCTTTATCTACATTGGAAATGAAATGATAGAGAGCACACTCGCTCTATTTTAACTGTATTATTACATCATTTTATCAGTGGCACTAGGGTCGAGCAGGTGGCAAACGAGATGTACCGTGTGTCGCAAGGATGGAGGCCAGGGGTTCTTAGACTGGGATGCTGAAGTTGGCTCTATATTCCCCCCTGATGTTTCTATGGTAGCATTTGGGTTGTAATCCAAACTTAGTCGAGCTGGTGCTGCGTCCCCCTACCTGCCTAGCTTATGTGGCGAACTTGTCTCCTACTAGTACTCAGTCCGGTCTAGTAGTAGTTGCATAATTGCCCGTTTACACTGAGATGTTGTCGGATAGTGGTTCTCTATGGTAGGGTTTGTTTAATAAAAAAATCAGTGGCACTAGCGGTGCCAAAACATTACCTCAAATTAATAGTGCCACTAGATTAAGGTGCAAAATAATAACATCACTGCTTTATCATGGCAGTGCCAAAACAGTAGCACAAGACCAGACTCAACATGGAGGATCTTTGGCAAACGGCCAGACAAAAAATCCACATACCTTGTGATGGGAACCATATCTGCAGTCAACGCCTTCGTAGAAGGGATGACACCAGTCACCAACATGGATGATTCAATTCATGGAACCTTTTGGTGCACTTCACCTAAAATGAAGCAATGTCCCATGAGCTAGCAGCTTCTTCATATTTTTAAGGAAAGGGCTTCAGCCCCCGGTTCCATTTCCATCAGAAAACGAAACCCACAGAGCTTCTCTTCATTAGTTGTAATAAAATTGAGAAACATCAAGGTTGGTTGTGAAGCTCCTGGAATGTTCAACTATAATTTGGACATCATTTGTGCAGTTCAACTAAGATCAATCGTGAAATCTATGTCTTTGTTTGCACAAAAAAGGTGGAAAGGAGGGTGTCAAACAAGTGATGAAACATACATCAAATGAACAGAAGCATGTTCCTTATCTGAATGGCAATCCTACAATGACAGTAGCAATTTCTAAAGCAGCAGCATTGGTAGATATTAGTGTGGGTATTAGGATTAACTATGAAAACCGTTAAATACGACATTACTTTAATGGTGCCATTGCTTTATTTTACCAGCAACATTACATTAACAGCTGCTACAGAGTCGGTATTTGGGCACGGGAGAGTAGGTGGACCAGGACCGTTGCATTTCTAACGAAAAGAAGCAACTTATCTTAATGGGAAATTTAGCAGGACATGAAAAAACTGCCATTGATTCATAGTACTGGAGGCATTACATTGAAAACAACAACGGTTTAACGTGTCCTTAGTTTTAATAGTGAGACTGCTACATTTCACAAGTGGCATTACATAAGAGTGGCTCGGGGCAACAAACATCAAAACAAGATATCTGGTTTGGTCCCATTTTTGTTCGGTATAGCCACCTTATACTATGTGAGTCTAGAAAATCTAGTGTTGGACTTACTCTGTTGACTTGTCCCCCAGTCCCCACTTTCTTTCTTTTTTCAACCAACAGATTAGGTTTACATTGAGTTTGTACTATGTTTCCCTCTATTTCCCTATTAGACCAAGAGACCAGTTGGATAGCCAGTCTCTGCTACTTTTTGCCCCCATTATTTCCTCTATTGACCAAGTCCTAGATTCAGGTAACAGATCTTCCCCCACCCCACCCCCTTTCTTCCTTGTTTGAACCAAGTAGTACTAGATTCGAGTGCATGAACTACTTTTCCCGCTTAACAGTCAAAATTTTGGTGGGTTTCAAACAACCGATCCATCCTATCTACGAGGGGGCCTGAGAAATAGTAAAAGATACAAATGCAGCGATGTCAGGAGCTCGGGAAGTAGAGCAAGGCTGGTTTCGAAGGAAGTTATACCTGAGGGTCGCCAAGATGTCGCTAGGTGGGCAGCGGGAGGCCGGATCTGCCCACACTACGGCTCCGAGGAAGAAGGGGTCGGAGGCCCTCCCTTGCCAGCAGTGCTTGGGAGAGAACGACAAGGCACACTGACCGGGACGCACCGGCAGTGGGTAAGAGCCGTCCTCGAGGACGACTGCGTGAACATTGCACCTTCTCACCTTCCCCGGCGGAGAGGATCCGACTGGATCTGTGACCAGCGGTGAGTAGAGAGAGAGATAGTGTGGCCACCACTGTCATGTTTAGATCTTGAGAGGACGAGACAGTGTGAAGAGAGCAACACTAGCAAGCAAGCGCGGAGGCGCAGTGGAGTACTAGTTTTCTTTTGTTTACCGGAGCTGGCTTGACCTTGTCAATGACTGTCGAGAAGTCTTCATGTACGTGCCCCGGAGGCGCAGTTGTCGTCATTTTGATCTGAAGCACCGGATTATAACATATAACACGAAAAAATGCCACATGACAAGAAACCATAACCTCACGGCCCAAAGGAGACAACATGAATCCCGATGGACAAACTAGACGAGGATCAAAGCTCAAATTAAAGATAAACTCGTACAGAAGGGGTCCATCGATAGATGTCCTAATTAACATAGCTGGCTTGACCTAGATGGCAGCCGAGTAGTCTTCATGGATGTGGCCCCAATGACCAGCGCCTTTGAGGAACTCAGTTGTCGCTGTTTAACCCTCGCAGTGATCCAAAGCACATGACACATAATATTGCGAGATGACAAGAAACCTTTTTTAGATTTCTCATCGAAACTACAACCCTATACAACCCACCCTACATGATATGTAGATGATAGCCAATCCAGGCGTGTCTGCTGGAGTCTTGTCGCATGCATGGATGAACTGACCTTCCGTGTCATGCAGGGATCGTCCAGGCACCAATGTCTGTACAACACTTCTCTGGTACTATCGCTCGTCTCTCTCTTCTATTAACTCACCCGATTTGCAGGGCCGGGGAATGTGCCTATGGTCGGTTCTCGATTGCGGTCCCACATGTGTGTACAAACACAATATGACACGTGTTCCATTTGGAGAGCGGCGTGCCAGACCGACCGACGATCTGGGGTGGAAGAGAACGCGACGAGCATGCTGTATACTCCATACATGTGTACCGCCATTTTCTTGAGGCTTTGCTCCATGGCGCAATCCATGGCCACAAAATTAGTATACTGTACTATTTAAAAGTTTAGGGCGGGGCAGTTCTGCCTAGTCGGTTCGATAGAGATGCGAGAAGATGAGGGACTAGGCTGCTGCAAACGTAGGGCTGTGTGATTTGACAACGAGTTACTGCTGGACAGGTGGGGCCCCGTGATTTGACTTCCTATTTTATAATTTTAACTGCGGTGCTACGACCGGCGTGATTCTCCTGATTCCTAACCACCTCCATGGTATACATGTGCCTCTCCCAATGCTCCACCATGTAGAGGCTGGCTCTTGCATGAGAGCCCGCTCCTCCACTTTTTCCTTGCCTCTTTCCTCCACATATGCAAAAATTCCATGTAAGCGGGCTTATAGCCCACTATTGTACTTGCTCGTACAGGTGCTAAGCCTGCCACATAGGCATAAAGTCTGATGTGGCAAGTTAATTACTCCCTCCGTCTAGGTGTGCAAGTCATCTTACGAAACCCAAATAACCCCAAAACACTTAGGCACGGTGCATACATCGTTTCCTGTTTCTTGACATATCAACCAATAAGAGATGCGGGGTGTGCATGCTTTAATGACTTGAGACTACCATTTCATTGGAAGAGGTCACTCCTTGGCAAATGTAATAAATACTACAAAGAAAGAGATAGAGAGAAGTAAAAAAAATACTCTTATAGCTAACCTTGTTGTATGAGTGACTAAGTGATGACTACGTATGACATGCCAACATCGGATAGCCTAACGCACCATGTTAAATCTCCAAGGGCATGACCGTGCGAGCGAGGCGACGGTCGTGGTAAGCACGACCATGATACGGGCTGCTGGCAGCCCTTGGATCTAAGATCGAACGGTCGCATGATAAGTTACTGAAAATTTGCAGAATGACCCTCCAGGATAGGATATTCACCCATAGGTCTAGAATCACGCCATGCAACCATTCGATCTCAGATCCAACGGCTCTCGGAAGCCCGTATCATGGGATAATGGAAAGCTTCGTATCACCTGTAATTTTCCCGATGCTTGACATGACATCGAAAGCCATTTGATTAGCTGTGGAGTGGACATGCCATCTAATTGGGCCCCCATAGTACTATGCATGAATCCATTTGTCCACCAGGCAAGCCACTACCCTGCCGTTCGCAAACCCCACTCAGCATTTTTACAAAAACCACTGGCAGTTCGCTCCTACTCGTCCCCGGACGTCCTTTAACATTACGGCAGTTCGTTCCTAGTCGTCCCGTCCTTCCACATTATGGTAGTTCCACTAATCCTAACCCTCCTCCCAATTCCATGGCGTCCCAAATCTCCATGATCAACGGTGAGTACAAGGATAGAGGCATCACCGGCAATGAGTTCGACGTCATCTTCACCCGTTCTTCCGTAATGGTGAAAGGATGCCTTGCTCGCTTCAAACACATGTTCAAAAACTCAAATGATGGGTGGGTCGCTGGGCTAGATGTTGAGTAAACCACAGTCCTAGGAAGTGAGAAGAATCTGAAGGAGGCAGAGAAGAAGAAGCACGTCGCGATCTAGGTTTGCATGCATGACTTATGCTTGGTCTACCACATATGCCATGCCGATGTTGAGTGCAAGGAATTTAAGAAGTTCCTCAAGGGCGCCCGAGTCAAATTTGTGACTGTAACCTTTAGGAACGACAAGGAAATCCTTGGTCGGATAGGCCTCATTGTAGGAAACCCCTTCGACCTCCAGAAGGAAGGGCTGGTACCCTCTCGTGATTAGCCTTCAATGCTGATCCTGGCAGGAGCCATGGTTCATCCTTCGTACGGTACAATGAAGAAACCTCCGTTCAAGTTTCATCATGCATGGGAGTGAAATGTACTAGATATAGACCACATGCACTAAGCTGCAATGGATGGCTACCTTTGTTTCAATATCTACAAGGGTTGGATGAAGAGCAAGAGCCAAGTGTGAGGTTCAAGCAAAGAAGTATCGCCCAAGAGGAAGAGGGACAAGGACGAAGTCGAGCACGTGGACGAGGAGTCCGAGTAAGGTGGCAATGTCGTTGCTCATGGTGGTTCTAATGTAGTGTCTACCGGATTAGTTGCTTAGTTTAATTTCAGGCATGCTTAGTTTTATTTGAGGGGTGTGTTGTGCCGAGCCCCCAACAAAACTATGTTATGTTCCTTCTTGTTACTTTAACTCTTAAGTACGTACTACATACTAGTATTTCTTACAGTTCATCTTTTAGTTGGTATAGTACTACCACTCGTTTCCTCACATTATATACGTACAATATATATGGCCAACATCATATAGCCAGCAGTTTAGTTGTCAAAGAATTTCAGGGTGCTTAGTTTTATTTGAGGGGTGTGTTGTGCTGGACACCATTACTGTGACTCAAATCTCTTTGGCCATTTTATAATGACATAAATACTGATGGGCCAACATGCCAACTCTCCCTGTATCTCACTACAGTAAAATAAATTGTGGGGCCTAATGGATCCCAACAGCGTTCTTATTTTCTTGTAAAATTATTCGCTTGGTTAGTAATGACAAGCAGGGCCACACTTACCATTGTGAGAATCGGCTTATTTTTTTCATATAACATGGTCAACGGGTTTGACGTGAAAATAACAATGTCTAATGGCATTTTTGAGCAAACATCTAACTTAACGATGGCATTTTTGAAATATCTAATTGCATTTTTGAGCAGGCATCTGCTACCTCTTAAGCATTACGTTGGTTTCCCTTGAAGAGGAAAGGGTGATGCAGCAAAGTAGCGTAAGTATTTCCCTTAGTTTTTTAGAACCAAGGTATCAATCCAGTATGAGACTACATGCAAGTCCCTCGTACCTACACAAACAAATAAGGACCTCGCAACCAATGCGATAAAGGGGTTGTCAATCCCTTCACGGCCACTTACGAGAGTGAGATCTGATAGAGATAATAAGATAAATATTTTTGGTATTTTTATGATATAGATAGGAAGTAAAGATTGCAAAGTAAAATAGATTGGAAACTTATACGATAAAAGATAGACCCGGGGGCCATAGGTTTCACTAGTGACTTCTCTCAAGATAGCATAAGTATTATGGTGGGTGAACAAATTACTGTCGAGCAATTGATTGAAAAGTGCATAATTATGAGAATATCTAGGCATGATCTTGTATATAGGCATCACGTCTGCGACAAGTAGACCGAAGTGATTCTGCATCTACTACTATTACTACACACATCGACCGCTATCCAGCATGCATCTAGAGTATTAAGTTCATAAGAATTGAGTAATGCATTTGGCAAGGTGACATGATGTAGAGGGATACACTCAAGCAATATGATATAAACCCCATCTTTTTATCCTCGATGGCAACAATACAATACGTGCCTTGCTTCCCCTGCTGTCACTGGGAAAGGACACCGCAAGATTGAACCCAAAGCTAAGAACTTCTCCCATTGAAAGTGTCGGTGTCAAAACCGGCGGATCTCGGGTAGGGGGTCCCGAACTGTGCGTCTAGGCCGGATGGTAACATGAGGTAAGGGACACGAAGTTTTACCCATGTTCGGGCCCTCTTGATGGAGGTAAACCCTACGTCCTGCTTGATTAATATTGATGATATGTGTAGTACAAGAGTAGATCTACCATGAGATCGGAGAGGCTAAACCCTAGAAGCTAGCCTATGGTATGATTGTTGTTCTGTATGTTGTCCTACGGACTAAAACCCTCCGGTTTATATAGACACCGGATAGGGTTAGGGTTACACAAAGTCGGTTACAATGGCAGGAGATCTACATATCCGTATCGCCAAGCTTGCCTTCCACGCCAAGGAAAGTCCCTTCCGGACACGGGACGAAGTCTTCAATCTTGTATCTTCATAGTCCAGGAGTCCGTCTGAAGGTATAGTCCGGCTATCCGAACACCCCCTAATCCAGGACTCCCACAGTAGCCCCCGAACCAGGCTTCAATGACGATGAGTCCGGCGCGCAGATTGTCTTCGGCATTGCAAGGCGGGTTCTCTTCCGAATTCCATGTACCTGTCGAATAAAGTCCGATTTCTTGTAAATGTTGCGCTCCTTGGCTTCTACGCCCAATAATGGCCGTCTCCCACGTGTCAAACGAATATGAAAAGTTTGAGTGTTTTTACATCCACACCCCTAGCCGCGTAAATGAGCCGATCATTTAAGGGGACGAGGATTTAGATCCATACCACACCTTATCCCCTTCGCGAGTGTTCATTAGAGCGCATTCGACAAAGGTCCATTCCAACATGGCCAGCCGTCACAACTCCTCCCTTCGCCCTTCCAGCCCTAAGCCTGGATATTGGGAGAGATGCTCCATCCCGCATACAGACGCTCCAAGCCAAGGGATTTCTCCCCCGGCCTATATGGTCCCGGTTCGAGCCGGTCTTGCCATCTATAATGGCGGAGAGCAAGCGGAGAGTTCCCCTAATCCCTCCAAAGGAGAGCGGGTATGCCTTGTCCCTTATTTAATAAGAGGGCTTGAATTTCCAATCCATCCGTTTCTCCGGGGGCTCCTGGAGTTCTATGGCCTCCAGCTACACAATCTTACGCCTGCCTCTGTATTGCATATCACGGGCTTCGTAGCCCTCTGCGAGCTGTTTTTGGGTGTTGAGGCTCATTTCGGGCTGTGGAAAGAGCTATTCTGCCTCGTGCCCCGTTCTAAGAAGGGGTCAATATATCAAGTGGGCGGAGCTGAAGTGTGGCGCATCGCCGGGACCGGATATCTATCCGGAACCCCAAAGAAGGCATCCGAGGACTGGCCTTCGGAATGGTTTTACATAGAGGATATCCCGCTGCCGGATCCTGTCCGGATCAGCCTCCCTGAGTTTGACAGTGCCCCACTAAAGAAGCGCCTAAGTTGGTGTCCACGGAGCCCTCAGAGGGAAAGTGACAAGGACATTATTTACCTGATGGGCCGGATAAGATTGTTAGCTCATTCCGGACTGACCATGATCGGGGTCATGGCCGCATGTATCATGCGAGGGGTGCAGCCGCTACAGTATAGAGGCCACCCCATTTGGGACTTCAACGGGGAGGACGACGCCACCCGCTACGGCCGTAAGGGGCCGGATTCGGCTGCGGCTCTAACAAAGACCTTGTCCGCTTTGTAAAAGGGAGAAGAGGAGGATTTTCTCCGCGTCAACCTGAAGGGTGGATTTTCTATGTACAATCCTCCAAGTTGGGTAAGTGGTCGCATCTTGCCCATCCGTTTTATATCCCCATTGTTAAATATTCAGTCTAGCGACTTCAACGCAGGAACTGCGCTAGGCTGTTAAAGAAATAAACAGCCCTCCTCCACAACCCGAGGACCCAGGACGGTGAGGATCCGGACGTATCTGTGGAGCTGATTGATGGAGTGTTCCATCAATTGAGCAAGGACAACGCCTTGGTGGCCATTACGGCTGATTACCCAGGGCTAGTCCCGGCCTCCCAGGTAACTGAGATCGAAGTCCCAGTACCCCGAATAGGGGTCCACCCTCTCGTGTTTTCAGTTTCCTGATTACAACCGAGCTTTGCAGGGGAGGTTTCTGAGACGGGAGGCCGAACCTGCGGCGACAAGCCAACGAGGGGCCGCAGGGCCCCGTGGGCAGAAAAGAGGTGCAGTCCGGACCGAGGCGTCAGCGCAAAGGTATGGCGCGCCTCCTTATCCCAGGTGTTATACCTTTAAGGCATATTAACACTCGTGCACTCTTCAGGACAAAGAGACCTCACCGGACTATATTCGAAGAGGCTGCCAATCGCGCCTCCACCAGCCAGGCTCCAAAGCCTGGTCCGGAGGTGGAGGCGAACACAAGGCGCGCACCGGACGCTCCTCCGACGGAGGATGTGGACATGTTGTCTGCCACCAACTCTGAGGTGGAGAGTGCCATGAACCACAGGCGTCGCCGGACAATTTTTCGCGACGCTTGTTTCTCCCAAGAGGCATTAGATGCCTTCAAGTCGGGAGATGCGTACCTCCGTGCCGCTCAAAATGGTCTAGCCAGAGCCACGGATCAATATGTAAAAGACATACGGGTAAGAAAATTTTGGTAATTATATATATATACCAGTATCCCCCGAGACTTGAAACACTTAGAATAACTGATTTAAGGATCATTTGTTATGCAGGTTCTTACAGAAAAGAATTCCCTACTGTCCCAGGAGCTCGAAGAGTGCAAAGCCCAACTTGAGGCCGCACTAGCCGCGGCAGGGGAGCCCAAGGAGACCCCCTCTGGTAATATACACTTCGAAAGATAAGCATTTTGTGAAGCGCGGCATGGTTGCGAATCTGACAAATGAAATTGCAGATGGTGCTGGATTGAATCCGGAAAGGCAACACCTCCTACGCCAGCTGAAGGCTGGTGAGAAGGTGCTGACAAAGGTGAGGCGGGAGAAGAACGATCTCCAAGATGCCAACACCAAGCTGGGCGTTGAACTGAAGGATGTTCGTGCCCAGCTGTTGGACTCCGTTAAGGAGATTCAGCGGCTTCGGCGCGACATATTTGGTAAGTGCTTGAACGAACCTTTGAAAAAAGTTCGGCGGGGAAGTCGACTAACAGAGTAATGTCTGTAGGTGTGCTAACAGGTCATCCTGCAGAGGAGATGCCCGGTTCTACAGGTGACCTTCTTCCCGAGCTCTCGCAACTGCTTGAGCGAGTTCGGAAGGCGATGCAAGGCATCGCCCAGGCCTTGTGGCCATCCATCTCCATGCCCGAAGGTCTTGGAGAGCTTGCGGAGAAGCTAAAGGGAGCACAGCGGTGCTTCCGATTGTGGAAGATATCGGCCTGCCGTCAAAACGCTAGGGAGGCCTGGGCCATGGTAAAGACGCGGTACACGAAGGCTGACCCCAACCACATGGCCGAGGTCGGTCCTGTGGGGCCCGAAGGGAAGGAGATCCCTGTAAGCTTAGTATACGGCCAAGTAGAATTGGCCGCAAAGTATTCCCAGCAGGACTGTAAATTAGACAGTCTGTTAGATGGTATTGAAGAGGAATACAGTCAGTCAGTATGACTACGTAATTTAATTGACATTTATAATGCCTTCTAGCCGGATTGTAGATCGTTTGTCATGGCCGACCTTTTCGCTTCAGCCTCAGGACCTGACGGTCCGGAGTGTGTCCGAATTCCCATGCGGTTATATAAGAACCGGGGAATGCATGGAGACCAGGCGTAGGGGTCATTAGTGCGTGAACAGACAAGTGCCCGACTAGTTATGTTATATTACATGGTTAGTAAGAAACATCTTCCAGGGAGAATAGTTCCATTAGGGGTTCCTTTCCCTGGGAGGCATGCCCTAAAGTGCATGCCCATTCTGTGAAAAAGACGCGGGAAAAAGCATCTGGGGGCGTATAAATAGTTAAAAGATCATCTTTTAGGTCACCGACCGAATATTCCCTTAAGAACGCTAGCTTTCGGCTTCACCCAGTCTGAGGTACACATCCGGCTGATCCAGCAGTAACAATCGCAGAGGTGCTCCCTTTACCGCCTAGCGGAATAATCGGGAACGTAGGGGTAAGCACAGGAGCCAGGCAACCTAGCTTGGCCAAAACTTAAGTCATATCGATGCATATAATGGTGAAATAAAAGGTACATGCGGAAGTGTAACACATGTGTTGGGCATGAAGCCCATATAAATAAGCTTCTGTTAAAAGAAGCCCCCAGGTTTAATGAGTGCGAATAGCACGTCATTGGATGAGCCCTTAAAGGCTATAAGAGAAAGGAAGGGGAGAAGGAGAGAAATGTAAGATAGACAGTATATAAAAAATGGACAGAGGAAGGAGATGAACACCGAGTCCGGCGCTAGGCATAGAATCTTCGGAGACGGGCTGCGTTCCATGGGTTCGGCTCGAGTCGGTTATCCGATGCATCTCGCAGGCGGTATGCTCCACCAGTCAGGACTTGGTCAATTATGAAGGTACCTTCCCACTTGGGCTTGAGTTTGTCCTTTTTCTTGTCCGGCAAGCGTAGAACTAATTCGCCAACGTTGTAATTTTTGGCCCATACTTCTCTGCTTTGGTATCTTCGAGCCTGCTATTGATAGAATGCATAACGGGCTTTTGCCACGTCACGCTCCTCCTCCAATGCGTCCAAACTGTCCTGCCGATCGAGCTTGGCTTCTCTTTCTTCATACATGCGCACTCGAGGTGAGTCATGAATTATGTCGCAAGGCAAAACTGCCTCTGCGCCGTACACCATAAAGAATGGTGTGTATCCGGTGGTGCGATTCGGCATGGTCCGCAGCCCCCAGAGTACGGAGTCGAGCTCCTCTACCCAGTGCGTGTTAGATTCCTTGAGGGACCGCACTAATCTGGGTTTGATGCCGCTCATGATAAGACCATTTGCACGTTCAACCTGGCCGTTAGTTTGTGGGTGATAGACGGAAGCATAATCGAGCTTGATGCCCATGTTTTTGCACTAGAGTTTTACCTCGTCGGCCGTAAAGTTCGTGCCGTTATCAGTGATGATGCTGTGGGGGACGCCGTAACGGTGTACAACCTCGGATATAAAGTCTATCACCGGTCCAGATTCGACCATCTTAACAGGCTTGGCTTCTATCCATTTGGTGAACTTATCCACCATGACAAGTAAGTATTTTTGCTTGTGGGTTCCGCCTTTAAGGGGTCCAACCATGTCAAGCCCCCAGACCGGGAAGGGCCAAGTGATGGGGATAGTTCGGAGGGCGTTGGGTGACGTATGGCTTTGGTTTGCAAAGAGCTGGCAACCGACGCATCGTTGGACTAAGTCCTGGGCGTCTGCCCAGGCCGTCGACCAATAAAAGCCTGTACGGAAGGCCCTGCTTACACGGGACCGAGCTGCAACATGATGACCACCGAGTCCGGCATGAATTTCAGCTAGGAGGTTCCGCCCTTCCTCTTCAGAGATGCACCTTTGAAGGACTCCGGTAGTGCTTTTCTTATAAAGCTCTCCCTCGTGGACTTTGTAGGCTTTGGATCGCCGCACTATGCAGCGTGCCTCATTTTGGTCCTCGGGGAGTTCTTGCCTAGTAAGGTAGGCGAGGAATGGTTCTTTCCACGGGGCGATGACGGCCATTATTACATGGGCTGAAGGTGTTATTTCATTGGCAGAGCCTCCGATTGTGTCAGAATGTTCGGTGTCGGGCAGTGTGGTTGGGTCCGGGCTGTTATTGTTCGGCTCCCCTTCCCATACTACAGATGGCTTGAACAGCCTTTCCAAGAAGATGTTGGGGGGGACTGCATCGCGTTTTGTGCCGATGCGTGCCAGGACATCTGCCGCCTGATTATTTTCCCGGGCTATATGGTGAAATTCAAGCCCTTCGAACCGAGCTGACATTTTTAGGACGGCGTTGCGGTAGGCTACCATTTTTGGATCCTTGGCATCGAAGTCTCCATTTATTTGGGATATTGCGAGGTTCGAGTCCCCGCGCACCTCTAGGCGTTGAATGCCCATGGATACTGCCATCCGGAGACCATGTAAAAGGGCCTCATATTCGGCTGCATTGTTGGAGTCTGTGTACATAATCTGGAGTACGTATTGAACTGTGTCTACTATGGGGGACGTCAAAACGACGCCAGCCCCTAGTCCGGCGAACATCTTGGAGCCGTCGAAATTCATGATCCAATTTGAATATGTGCGTACTCTTTAGGGAGTTTGGCCTCAGTCCATTCTGCGACGAAGTCAGCCAAAACTTGCGACTTGATGGCTCGCCGTGGCTTATAAGTTATGTCGAACGGGAGGAGCTCAATGGCCCATTTTGCAATCCATCCCGTTGCGTCACGGTTGTTTTTAATATCGTTAAGTGGTACTTTCGAGGCTACTGTTATTGAACACTCTTGAAAGTAGTGTCGTACCTTTCGGGATGCCATGAATACCGCGTACACAATCTTTTGATATTGCGGGTACCGTGATTTGCACGGAGTGAGGATAGTGGACACATAATAGACCGGCTTTTGAAGGGGGAGTTTGTGTCCGTATGTTTCTCGTTCGACGACGAGCACTGCGCTTACAACCTGATGTGTTGCTGCAATGTACAATAGCATTGGTTTGCCAATGTTTGGCGCGGCCAGGACTGGGTTTGTTGCCAATATGGCTTTTATTTCATCGAGTCCGGCCGTGGCTGCATCCGTCCATTTGAATTGTTCGGTGCGCCGAAGGAGGCGGTAAAGGGGTAGGGCCTTTTCTCCCAAGCGGGAGATAAAGCGGCTTAGAGCCGCTACGCATCCGGTTAACTTTTGTATTTGTTTGAGGTCCTTTGGGATATCCAATTCTGACAGATCTCGGATCTTGGCTGGATTTGCTTCAATTCCTCTACCGGATACAATGAAGCCCAAGAGCTTTCCGGCGGGAACGCCGAAAACGCATTTTTCCGGGTTGAGCTTCATGTCGTATGTTCGGAGGTTATCAAATGTGAGCCTCAAGTCGTCTACTAGAGATTCGGCATGTCTTGTTTTGACGACCACATCATCTACATATGCCTCCACTGTTTTGCAGATCTGGTTTGCCAGACATGTCTGAATCATGCGCTGATATGTTGCGCCGGCGTTTTTGAGCCCGAAGGGCATTGTGTTGAAGCAGAATGGGTCGTATGGTGTGATAAATGCCGTTGTGGCTTGGTCTGATTCTGCCATCTTGATTTGGTGGTAGCCATAATATGCGTCGAGGAAACACAACGAATCGTTTCCTACGGTAGTGTCGATAATTTGATTGATGCGGGGGAGGGGGAAGGGATCCTTTGGGCAAGCCTTGTTAAGGTCTTTAAAATCAACGCACAGGCGCCAGGATTTGTCCTTCTTTGGTACCATCACCAGGTTTGCTAGCCAGTCCGGATGTTTTATATCTCTGATGAATCCGGCCTCCAATAGCTTTGCTAGCTCTTCTCCCATGGCCTGTCTCTTAGGTTCGGAAAAACGCCGAAGAGCTTGTTTGACAGGTTTGAATCCTTTTAGGATATTTAAGCTGTGCTCGGCCAGCCTGCGTGGGATTCCTGGCATGTCTGAAGGGTGCCAGGCGAAAATGTCCCAGTTCTCTAGTAGGAACTCTTGCAGTGCAGCGTCTACATCAGGGTTTAACTGTGCCCCGATGGAAGCTGTTTTATTGGGGTCCGTTGGATGGACCTGGAGTTTGACTATTTCGTCCGCCGGTTTAAAGGAGGTGGACTTGGATCTTTTGTTGATTACCACATCGTCCCTATTCACAGTGGAGCGCAGCGCGGCCAGTTCCTCAGCCGCTAGGGCTTCGGATAGTGCCTCGAGGGCCAGTGCGGCTGTCTTGTTTTCGGCTTGGAGTGCTATGTCCGGATCACTAGCGAGAGTGATGATCCTGTTAGGCTCGGGCATCTTGAGCTTCATGTACCCGTAATGGGGTATTGCTTGGAAGATTGTAAACACTTCCCGCCCTAGCAGAGCGTGATAACCGCTGCTGAACGGAGCCACATGGAACATGACCTCTTCGGACATGTAATTATCCGGCGTGCCGAACACCACATCTAGTGTGATTTTTCCTGTACAACGCGCTTCCCGACTGGGGATTATTCCTCTAAAGGTTGTGCTGCTTCGCTCAATGCGGTTCCAGTCTATTTCCATTTTTGAAGGGTTTCATCGTAAATGAGGTTCAATCCGCTGCCGCCGTCCATGAGTACCTTGGTAGGACGAAAGCCATCCACTATTGGACTGAGGACCAATGCGGCTGGTGCTCGGGCTATTCGGAATTTAGGTTCATCACTGGCGTTAAAGGTAATAGCCGTGTCACTCCATGGGTTTATTGTTGCTACTTGGTAGACTTCGGCAAGGCTGTGGAGTGTCCTTTTTCGCATATTATTTGATGCGGAAGTCTCGAAGACTGTGAATACCGTATTGGTCTCTCTGGGGTGGCTTTCTGTGGCCTCTGGAATTAGGAGATCTTCGCCAATTTTGGCCACCTGCCGGAGTATCCAACATGCTCTAAGGCTGTGAGTTGGTGTGGCGTCCTTTGTATTGTGAATTTTACAGGGTCCATTGAACCATCCTTCCAGTACGGTTCTATGCCCTGTAGAGGGTTTTTTCTTTTTTGTGTTTGACCCAGGTGTCTGGCGATGATGCACCCTTTTATTTCGGACTGGGTTTGTATTCAGGGCCGGATCGTCCCAAAATTTTATTTCAGTTTTCCAGGCGCTTTCCATCGCACAGTACTTTCGTACGATGGACGCCAAGTCAGCGAAGCATGTAATATCACGGCGACTTATGGCGTTGAGGATTCCCTTGTCCATGCAATTATTACAGAAGATTGAGATTGCATCTTCCTCGCGACAGTCCCTTATCCTGTTCCTAACCAGGAGGAATCTGGCCCAGTAATGATGTACTGTTTCTTCGGGCTCTTGCCCGATTTGGGATAGATCGCTTGTGTTCGGGTGGGTGGGTGGAATTAAATCCGAAGCCTCACCCAATCCGAGGCTCAGAGGCCGAGGAGTTTCCGAACTCGAAAATTTGGATTCCTGGATGTTGTCCAATGAATCCAGCCTGTCGCCTGACTCTAAGTTCAGGTCTTGAGTGATATCCTCCCCTCCACGGGTATCCGTCTTGGAGGGATCGGGAATCGGGATGTAGCTAGTCCTTAAGATAGATGAAGGGTCGCCGCACTGTCCCTCTACCACAGCAACGTGATGGGTGACTTGGGGAGAGTTAATCCCTCTCAGATCAGGTTTAGGCCTAATCTGGTCGTAATCTGTAGCGACTCCCAGGGCGGCAATGCGATCCAAGAGCTCGTTTATGGAGGAGAGCTCCATTGGATCTAACTGCTTGGCAAGTTCCAAGCTGACATGAAGATTGTTTTCGATGGCTCGAGAGGTCATCGTCGACGTAGAAGCCGAACAGGCGGTCATAAGAAAACCACCTAGCTGGAGGGTTTGGCTGACAGCCAAAGCTCCCTTAGCAATGGTGCCATCTTTAAAGATGGGGCGAGGCATCCTTCCTGATGGCGACGACACAGAGGAACTCTCAATGAAAGCACCAATGTCGGTGTCAAAACCGGCGGATCTTGGGTAGGGGGTCCCAAACTGTGCGTCTAGGCCGGATGGTAACAGGAGGTAAGGGACACGAAGTTTTACCCAGGTTCGGGCCCTCTTGATGGAGGTAAAACCCTACGTCCTACTTGATTAATATTGATGATATGGGTAGTACAAGAGTAGATCTACCACGAGATCAGAGAGGCTAAACCCTAGAAGCTAGCCTATGGTATGATTGTTGTTCTGTATGTTGTCCTACGGACTAAAACCCTCTGGTTTATATAGACACCGGATAGGGTTAGGGTTACACAAAGTCGGTTACAATGGTAGGAGATCTACATATCTGTATCGCCAAGCTTGCCTTCCACGCCAAGGAAAGTCCCTTCCGGACACGGGATGAAGTCTTCAATCTTGTATCTTCATAGTCCAGGAGTCCGGCTGAAGGTATAGTCCGGCTATCCAAACACCCCCTAATCCAGGACTCCCTCAGCAAGAAAGATCAATCTAGTAGGCCGAACCAAACTGATAATTCGAAGAGACTTGCAAAGATAACCAATCATACATAAAAGATTTCAGAGAAGAATCAAATGTTGTTCATTGATAAACTTGATCATAAACCCACAATTCATCGGATCTCGACAAACACACCGCGAAAAGATTTACATCGAATAGATCTCCAAGAAGATCGAGGAGAACATTGTATTGAGATCCAAAGAGAGAAAAGAAGCCATCTAGCTGATAACTATGGACCCGAAGGTCTTTGGTAAACTACTCACACATCATCGGAGAGGCTATGATGTTGATGTAGAAGCCCTCCGTGATCGATTCCCCCTCCGGCGGAGCTATGGAAAAGGCCCCTAGATGGGATCTCTTGGGTACAGAAGGTTGCGGCGGTGGAAATAGGGTTTCGTGGTGCGCCTGGATGTTTTCGGGGTATATGGATATATATATATGTATATATATATATATATATATATATATATAGGAGGAGGTGGAAGTATGTCGGTGGAGCTACAAGGGGCCCACAAGGGTGGGGGCGCGCCCAGGTGGCAGGCGCGCCTCCCTGCCTCGTGGCCGCCTCGCTTCTTTCTTGAAGTCTACTCCAAGGCCCCTGGATCATGTTTGTTCCAAAAATAGCTCTCCCGAAGGTTTTATTCCATTTGGATTCCGTTTGATATTCCTTTTCTGCGAAACACTAAAATAGGCAAAAAAAACAACAATTTGCACTGGGCCTTGGGTTAGTAGGTTAGTCCCAAAAATAATATAAAAGTCTATAATAAATCCCATTAAACATCCAAAACAGATAATATAATAGCATGGAGCAATCAAAAATTATAGATACAATGGAGACGTATCAAGCATCCCCAACCTTAATTCCTACTCGTCCTCGAGTAGGTAAATGATAAAAACAGAATTTTTGATGTGTAATGCTACCTAGCATAATTCTCAATTTAATTTTCTTTATTGTGGCATGAATATTCAGATCCGAAGGATTCAAGACAAAAGTTCAATATTGACATAAAAATAGTAATACTTCAAGCATACTAACTAAGCAATCATGTCTTCTCAAAATAACCTGGCAAAAGAAAGTTCATCCCTACAAAATCATATAGTTTGGTCATGCTCCATTTTTGTCAGACAAGAATACTCTCTTCTTGCACAACCCCGATGACAAGCCAAGCAATTGTTTCATACTTTAGTAATCTCAAACTTTTTTCAACATTCACGCAATACATGAGCGTGAGCCATGGATATAGCACTATGGGTGGAATAGAATATAATGATGGGGGTTATGTGGAGAAGACAAAAAAGGAGAAAGTATCACATCGACGCGGATAATCAACGGGCTAGGGAGGTGCCCATCAATTGATGTCAATGCAAGGAGTAGGGATTGCCATGCAACAGATGCACTAGAGCTATAAATGTATGAAAGCTCAACAGAAGAAACTAAGTGGTTGTGCATCCAACTTGCTTGCTCACGAAGACCTAGGGCATTTTAGGAAGCCCATTGTTGCAATATACAAGCCAAGTTCTATAATTAAAAATTCCCACTAGTATATGAAAGTGAAAAAACAAGATACTCTCTATCATAAAGATCGTGGTGCTACTTTGAAGCACAACTGTGGAAAAAGAGGATAGTAGCATTGTCCCTTTTCATTTTTTTCTTTTTCTTTTTTTGTGCATTTCTTTTTTTATTTGGCCTTTCTCTTTTTTTGGGACAATGCTCTATTAATGATGATCATCACACTTCTATTTATTTACAACTCAATGATTACAACTCGATACTAGAACAAAATATGACTCTATATGAATGCCTCCAGCGGTGTACCGGGAAGGGCAATGAATCAAGAGTGACATGTATGATAAATAATGCATGGTGGCTTTGCCACAAATACGATGTCAACTACATGATAATGCAAAGCAATATCACAATGATGAAGCGTGTCATGAATGAAATGGTGGAAAGTTGCATGGCAATATATCTCGGAATGGCTATGGAAATGCCATAATAGGTAGGTATGGTGGCTGTTTTGAGGAAGATATAAGGAGGTTTATGTGTGATAGAGCGTATCATATCACAGTGTTTGGATGCACCGGCGAAGTTTGCACCAACTCTCAAGGTGAGAAAGGGCAATGCACGGTACCGAATAGGTTAGCAATGATGGAAGGGTGACAGTGCGTATAATCCATGGACTCAACATTAGTCATAACGAACTCACATACTTATTGCAAAAATCTACAAGTCATCAAAAACCAAGCATTACGCGCATGCTCCTAGGGGGATATATTGGTAGGAAAAGACCATCGCTCGTCCCTGGCTGCCACTCATAAGGAAGAGAATCAAAGAACACCTCATGTTTCAAATTTGTTACACAACGGTTACCATACCTGCATGCTACGGGACTTGCAACCTTTGACACATGTATTTCTCGAATTCACAACTACTCAACTAGCACAACTTTAATATCGCCATCCTCATATCTCAAAACAATTATCAAGTATGGAACTTCTCATAGTATTCAATGCACTTTTTATGATAGTTTTTGTTATACCCATTCTGGATGCCTATCATATTAGGACCAATTTTATAACCAAAGCAAATTACCATGCTGTTCTAAAGGATTCTCAAAATAATATAAGTGAAGAATGAGAGATCAATAATTTCTATAAAATAAAACCACCACCGTGCTCTAAAAGATATATGTGAAGCACTAGTGCAAAATTATCTAGCTCAAAAGATATAAGTGAAGCACATAGAGTATTCTAATAAATTCCAATTCATGTGTGTCTCTCCCAAAAGGTGTGTACGGCAAGCATGATTGTGGTAAACTAAAAATCAAAGACTCAAATCATACAAGATGCTCCAAGCAAAATACATATCATGTGGTGAATAAAAATATAGCCTCAAGTAAAGTTACCGATGGAAGACGACGAAACAGGGGATGCCTTCCGGGGCATCCTCAAGCTTAGGCTTTTGGTTGTCCTTGAATTTTACCTTGGGGTGCCTTGGGCATCCCCAAGCTTAGGCTCTTGCCACTCCTTATTCCTTAATCCATCAAATCTTTACCCAAAACTTGAAAACTTCACAACACAAAACTCAACAGAAAAATCTCATGAGCTCCGTTAGTATAATAAAATAGACCACCACTTAAGGTACTCTAATCAACTCATTATTTATTTATATTTGTGTTAAACCTACTGTATTCCAACTTCTCTATGGTTCATACACTCCAATACTAGCGATAGATTCATCAAAATAATCAAACAACACACAAAAAACAGAACAGTCTGTAGTAATCTCTAGGTTTAGAATACTTATGTAACCCCAAAAATTCTGAAATAAATTGGTGGACGCGAGGAATTTGTCTATTAATCATCTGAAAAAAATAATCAACCTAATCTCACTCTCCAGTAAAAAGTGGCAGAAAATCTCGTGAGCACTAAAGTTTCTGGTTTTTTACAGCAAGATCGCTAAAACATCCCCCAAGTCTTCCCAAAGGTTCTACTTGGCACAAACACTAATTAAAAGGATAAAACCACATCTAAACAGAGGCTAGATGAATTATTTATTACTAAATTGAACCAAAAAGCAAGAAACAAAATTAAAATTGGGTTGCCTCCCAACAAGCGCTATCGTTTAATGCCCCTAGCTAGGCATAAAAGAAAGAATAGATCTAGGTATTATCATCTTTGGTTTTAATTTTCTTAGCGAGTCATGCCCGAATCTAGGAGGTTCTTTACGTTTCCCTTCATATTCGGAAATTTTTAGATCTAAAGAATCCAACTGCTTATTGCAAAGGGTAATCAACATATTCACGCGGTGAAGTTTTCCACTAACACTCTTAAGAGGTTCAAGAGACTTTTGTAAAATTTTCGTTACTTCGCAAATCTTCTCAAAAACTTGTGTCTCTTCCTGGGTACGATGTGACCCCTTTTGTTGAGGTAGTGCTCCCACTATTCCATCTATGATTTCATGTGCAATACTGGGATCAATTTCGATAAATTTTCCTTTGGCAACGCAATCCAAGAGTTGTCTATGTGACATATTTAGCCCAACATAAAAATTGCAATGTAGAATTCTAAAATTCACCTCTAAGGTGCAATTACGATAAGATTCCATCATCCTAAACCAAGCATCTCTTAAATTTTCTCCTTGTCTTTGTGTGAAGTGAAGAACTTCAAACTCGGGACAACCATGACGAAACACAGAGACACAAGAAGCAAGAGAAAAAGAGGGCGAATAAAACAACAAGGGTGAAGTGGGGGAGAGGAAAACGAGAGGCAAATGGCAAATAATGTAATGCGAGTTATAAGAGTTTGTGATGGGTACTTGGTATGTATTGACTTGTGCGTAGATCTCCCCGGCAACGGCGCTAGAAATCCTTCTTGCTACCTCTTGAGCACTGCGTTGGTTTTCCCTTGAAGAGGAAAGGGTGATGCAGCAAAGTAGCGTAAGTATTTCCCTCAGTTTTTGAGAACCAAGGTATCAATCCAATAGCAGACTACACGCAAGTCTCTCATACCTACACAAACAAATAAGAACCTTGCAACCAACGCGATAAAGGGGTTGTCAATCCCTTCACGACCACTTACGAGAGTGAGATCTGATAGAGATAATAAGATATATATTTTTGGTATTTTTATGATATAGATAGGAAGTAAAGATTGCAAAGTAAAATAGATTGGAAACTAATATGATAAAAGATAGACCCGGGGGCCATAGGTTTCACTAGTGGCTTCTCTCAAGATAGCATAAGCATTAGAGTGGGTGAACAAATTACTATCGAGCAATTGATAGAAAAGTGCATAATTATGAGAATATCTAGGCATGATCATGTATATAGGCATCACGTCCGCGACAAGTAGACCAAAACGATTCTGCATCTACTACTATTACTCCACACATCGATTGATATCCAGCATGCATCTAGGGTATTAAGTTCATAAGAATAGAGTAATGCATTAGGCAAGATGACATGATGTCGAGGGATAAACTCAAGCAGTATGATATAAACCTCATATTTTTATCCTTGATGTCAACAATACAATACGTGCCTTGCTGCCACTTGAAAAGGACACCGAAAGATTGAACCCAAAGCTAAGCACTTCTCCCATTGCAAGAAAGATCAATCTAGTAGGCCAAACTGTCAGATTTCGGGTTCCGGCAAAACCCTTAAGGTTCAAACACTTGGGGCGTGCAAAGATCTCTCCCTCACCGATCACACCCTCACACACTTCATGATTTCTAGGCTAGGCACATGAACTCACAAGACACAAGACACAAGATTTATACCGGTTCGGGCCACCATTATGGTGTAATACCCTACTGTAGTGTGGTGGTGGTGCATTGCCTCTTGGGATGAGGATGAAGAGTACAAGGGGAATAACAGCCTCCTGAGGAGAGGTGTTCTTGTGCTTGGTGAACTTGTGGTTGTCCGAGTCGATCCTCTCACCTAACGTGGTGGCTAGTCCTATTTATAGAGGCCCTGGTCCTCTTCCCAAATATTGAGCGGGAAGGGATGCCACAATAGACAATTTGGGACAGCTAGTACAGCTTATCCTGACAAAAGTAGTCTTCGCCTCCCAAAGGCTCTAGTGGTGACACCATCTTGGGCTCCACGGTGACCTCCCTCCTGCCGTCCTGCTGGTCGTGGTCTCATTGCACCGATATGGAAACCTTTGCTTGACGCCTTGGTACTCTTCGTCTATGCTTTCCTCCAGAGCACCAAAGAGGAAATAAGGACACTGTGTGCGCTGGCACCCGCCTGGCCTTGGTCGTCATGGCTCACGTCACTGGAACCTCGCGAGGTTTGTCTTGCCTTGATCTCTCCGCCCCTCACGAGCCAGCCTAGTTAGGCCGCTCTTGAGGAGGTCTTGTGTCGTCCACCTCACGAGGCTTGGCCCCTCGCAAGGGTCTTGAATGCTTGTTGGCGAAGATGGGCCGTACGGGCCCGCTTGCAGAGCCACGCCATGGGCCGCAGGCACGCAAGTCTGGGGACCCCCGTTCCTAGAACGCCAACAGTAGCCCTCAGGCCCAAGGCGCGCTCGGGCTTGGCTTCGAGGCAAAGCCAAAGGGCAAGTGCGGAGCGCTGTGGGCCCCAATAGCCCGTAGCCTCGGTTGACGCGTGGTGGTTGATTGGACGTGGCGTCTCCGCTTCCCCACGTTATCTCGGCAACTGCCCGACTGTCAAAAGGCGGGCGTAGACAGCGCTTGCCTTCACTACTTCCTTTCGCCTTGCTCCAGATCCCCTTTCTTGCTCCCTGCTTTCGAAATCTCCAGATCTACTCCCATCTCCTTCTGCATTAGCGACCTATGACGCCCCGGAGGGTCAAGCCTGCCTCGTCGCTGGCTTGGTACGAGCCAGTTCTCGACGCGCCCAACATCCCAGAGAAGAACCTCGCTACCACGCTCTTGCTAACGGCGGGGTAAAGCAACGAGAAGGGGAAGACTGGGCTCCGCCGGCTCCGACGTGCCAGAGCCCGAGGAAAGCACCTTCTTCCCCTTCTTTACGAGCAGCATCATCGCGGGGCTGGTTCCCCCATTCTCTGACTTCTTCTACGAGGTCCTTGACCAGTACGGGCTGTAGGCACTGCATTTTCATCCCAACTCTATCCTTCTCTTGTTGATCTTCGCCTCCTACTGTGAGGCATACCTCGGTGTGATGCCATCCGTGGCTTTGCTACGCCACTTCTTCTTCCTCCGCATCAATGACGGCCATACCTCTGGGTGTTTCAATTTCATGGTGGCCTGCAAGGCCAACTCAATCTCGAAGACTAGGAAGAAGGCTGACGGCTTCCTGAGCAAGTGGGCCATGATGGACGCCAAGCGCGCCCACCCACGCTTGACGTTGCCGATGGAGATGCCCTAGTCTGACAAGGGGTGGTCTCGCGCGAAGCTCATAAATGAGCAGGCGACGTTGGTGCTGGAGCAGATGAACGCCGACCTGAAGCCGGGCAACGCGAAGGCGGCAAAGGTGACAGGGGCCATGCTCCTGAGCGAATTCCTGGTGCTGCACATAGCCCCGCTTCAGGCGCGTATGCGCCCCTTGTGGGAGCTTGGGAACGAAGAGGACAAGGTTCTCCTGAGCTCGAAACCCCTG